>NC_085012.1:1291539-1344039 GCF_963854185.1 Sardina pilchardus
ATGGGCATTTCCTGGGGTTGTGTCCATCTGCCACACGGTCACATGTTCCGCCGTCACCGGCGCTGTTGAGCTCAATTCATTAAGAAGACGGATCGCCACCAAAGCACTTCTTCCCCGTGAGCTGCTCTCGAACGCGGCTGCCCAGACGCTGTGCGCTGTCTGTCCTTATTGATCGCCCGCTGGCGTCCGAGACCCCCCAGGTGCACGGCCCCCCCGCCTGGCACTCGTCCAGCTCCGTCCGGCTCCGTCCAGCTCCTCCTGCCCAGCAGATGCCCGCTTATTATGGGCTGGACATATGTGCCACCAGCATCCCTTCCAACGGGACTCTCTGATCTCTCCTGCCCTCCTTCTCTCTTTCTTTTCTTCTCTCTCTCCTTCCTCCTGCGTCTGTCTCTGTAGTTCTCTCTCTCCTTTCTGTCTCTAGCTGCCTGTCGTAACTCTGCCTCCCTTTCTTTCTTTCTCTCTCTCTCACCTCTCTGTCTCTTTCTTTCCCTAGCTGCCTGGCTTAACTCTACCTCCCTTTCTCTTTCTTTCTCTCTGTCTCTCACCTCTCTCTCTCTCTCTCTCTCTCTCTCACCTCTCTCTCTCTCTCTCTCTACCACCTCTCTCTCTCTCTCTCTCTGTCTCTCTCTCTCTCTCTCTCACCTCTCTCTCTCTCTCTCTCTCTCTACCACCTCTCTCTCTCTCTCTCTCTGTCTCTCTCTCTCTCTCTCTCTCTCTCTGTCTCTCTCTCTCTCTCTCTCTCTCTCTCTCTCTCTCTCTCTCTCTCTCTCACCTCTCTTTCTCGCCTCTTTCTCACCTGCTTGGCGGGTGGCACTTCCTGCCGACTGTCAGGCAGACAGGTGTGTGGCAGAGGAGACAGATGGTCCAGCAAACTTGAGGAACTTTGTGCACACCTTCCACACACCTTCCACACACCTTCCACACACCTTCCCTTCTTCTCCTTTCCTTTTGCACGGATCGTTCTTCCCTTTTTTGGGGGGGATTCAGTGAGAGCACAAATACATGTGATTTCTCCAGATGCTCCTGCCTGCTTATTAATTCTGAGAGTGCTGTAGTGTAGCGCACGCTCGCAGGGTTTGGTTGGAGGCCTGGCAGCAAGGCTGAGCAGAAGGATGTTTTGTTTACCCTGGTGTACGCGTGTTGAGCCCGTCGGATTTACACCCTCTCCAGGGCTTAGATTCCTCATATCCTGTCTGGCACGGAGAGTCCCTTCCAGTGGAACATGCCCACATGGGTAAATATCTCTAATGAAGCGTGCAGATGTGCCTCCACGCACCACAATATCACACAACACCCCCCTCCCCCCCACCCCCTCTTTTCTGTTTCTCTCGTCCAGAAACCCATGGTCATGTTCTACATGCTGGCTCTCTGTGTGTGTTAATGGGGGTTTGGATGATAAAAGCACCCCAGTGAAATTTGGCATAAATCGAAGCCATTTTAAAGCCTTCAGATCATTATCCTCCGTTGCACAATGCTATGATATGGCGCTGGAGATCAATGCAAAGCGCTGCAGTGGAGGCTATAGATCTCCCTCTCTCTCCCTCTCTCTCCCTCTGTGGGGCGAGCGAGTGCAGCGATTTCAGATGTGCTTCTCTAACGGCTGCTTCCTGTCTCCATGTGTGTGTGTGTGTGTGTGTGTGTGTGTGTGTGTGTGTGTGTGTGCCGCAGGCTTCTTCCAGGCGGCCGTTGCACCCCCCACCCAGCGGGCGTTCCAGGGCTGCATGCAGCTGATCCACGTGGACGACCAGCTGGCTGACCTGCACGCTGTGGAGCAGGGCCGCACGGGCGCGTTCGAGAACGTCAGCCTCGACATGTGCGCCATTATCGACAGGTACAGCTCTTTTTGAGACAGCTCAATTTTCTTTTTCTGTGTTTGTGTGTGTGTCCATTATGTTGCATTTGCTTACAATCAAAATAATACGCGTCTTGAGAGTAGAATAGACACTGAACAGGCGTTATAGGCGTCGTGAGAGAAGAATAGACATTGAACAGGCGCACGGGCGCGTTCGAGAACGTCAGCCTGGACATGTGCGCCATTATCGACAGGTACAGCTCTTTTTGAGACAGCTCAATTTTCTATTTCTGTGTTTGTGTGTGTGTCCATTATGTTACACTTGCTTACAATCAAAATATGCGTCTTGAGAGTAGAATAGACACTGAACAGGCGTTATAGGCGTCTTTAGAGTAGAATAGACACTGAACAGGCGCACTGGCCCGTTCGAGAACGTCAGCCTGGACATGTGCGCCATCATCGACAGGTAGAGCGCTCCTTTGTCTGCTTTCCAGAATTAAAAAATAGCCCTCCGGGTGTGCAGTGTTCTACGCCAGTTTGATGGACAGTTTTTATTTGGAAATATTTTAATTTTTCATATTTTAATTAGCAACCCATTCCACAGATGAACGAGCACTGTTTCTGTGGTGCCTACACCTGGAAGTGTGCTTTTTTTTTTTAAGACAGCTCAATTTTACTTTCCTGTGTTTGTGTTTTGTGTGCACATTACGTTACATTTGCTTACAATCAAAATAAGCATCTTTAAAGTAAAATAGACACTGAACAGGCGTTATAGGCGTCTTTGGAGTAGGGCCGGGGGGGGGGGGCGGGGGGGTGGTCATATGTAGCACCTGGTTGGAGTAATACCAGTAGAGCTCATGCCAAAGAGGCAGGATTACTCATCCCTCTCTCTCTCTCTCTCCCTCTCTCTCTCACTCTCACTCACACACATACACACACAGACATACACACACACGCTCTCACACACACACACACACACACACACTGTGTCTCTTTCTCACTCTCTTTCTTATATACACACTCTCTCTCTCTCTCTCTCACTCTCTCACTCCCCTCCACACTGCTTATATTGAGATATGTGGTAAATCCGTTCGGGATACACAACACCCCAACTCATTTGAATAGGCAAGATCATCGCTGCATATTCAATTTATAATCAGAGAACAAGGCGTGCTCTTTGTCGTTATCTGGAGATCGATTGTCTATGCGCTGGTTGCGCTTTTGTGTGTTTGTGTGTGATGATGTGCTATTTAAATGGCGAGTGTTTGCATTCACACACAGGCAAGTTCAGTTGCTTTCAGTGCTAACAGGCTAACAAGACTGAAATAGTTCAAATCTCTAGCCTCAGCTGAATGATTAAAGAGACATGTTTGTTTCAGAGGAGAACACAGCTATGCTGGAATTGTAAAAGTATACTAAAATGAGACTTGTCATATGTATACTTTCATGAAGATTCTGCACTTGAAAAACAAAATAAAATAAAAAGATTTATGAAACTTCATTAAAATGGTGGATATAGCGTTTTGGAAAAGAACTCTTCAATTACAATTGAATTCAATTAAGGCACATGTGATAATGAATTAGACCCTCAACGCGTGCCTGTAATAGTTCTATGCCAGAGGTGCGTTCAAATTCGCAAACATAGGCAAACGTTCGTGATGAACATGTTTTCTTTGAACTGTTAAATTTGAACGATTTGGTGTTAACATTCCATTCTAACAGTAATTGCATTAGCCCCGTTTACATGGACACTTCTATTCCGATTAGAAGCGGAAAAAACAGCTCAATCGGAATAAAAATCGTCATATAAACACCTCAATCGGAATGAAAATCCTGATCCGATCAGAATTGTAATCGGAATAGAAGAGGTGGTGTAGTCCGTTCCTATTCAGAATGAACGCTCATGTATACGGTCATTCGGATTGACTGTAATATCCTCCCAATGAAAAGTAACAAACAACCGCTATTCCGATCAAAGATTCTAAAGCGCTAACAGACGTCTGATCGGAATAGAATGTAGCCCATGTAAACAGACGGCGCAAAAATGTTCAATCGGAATAGTTTGATCGGAATGACAAAAAACTGTCCATGTAAACGTGGCTAGTGTTGCGTTCGTCAAACTCACATCCAGTTCCACTGTATGTTCGCGGCGCACCACCTCCTCAGACTGTTTGCGATTGTTAGCAAACGTTCGCCAAAAACTCAAGGCTAACGGAATACTGTTGGCGAACGTTAGCAAACGTTATGTTCGCCTATGTTCGGTGAACTTGAACGCACCTCAGTTGTTAGAAACTGCACAAATAATGTGTGAAGCGCCTGAAAAGTATTTTCGTACCTTTCCGGAAATGTTAGTAAAGTGTTGTTAAAACGTTGCCAGCTGCAGCAACGACATTTCCGGAAAGGTACTGACTCGATTAAATTCATTCTGGACTCTCTATCCGACCACATAAAGACGTGGGGATACTTCGGTTTGGCTTTAGGGACCCTCTACTCACTACCACGTAAGTGTAGTGTTGTTTGGAACAGTAGAAGAGGTATAAAAATAGCGTTTTGTAGCGGCGAAAGGACACGCCCCGGTCACTTCCAGGCTAACGAGTTTTTGCTAAAAACGGTGAGCTCTAACTTTCTCAAAATACATCCGAATGACATGATTTTGGTGTCAACTCAACGTATGTACCCCCAATCGTCCGAAAAATTGATCTAAAGTGCATGTCACTCCGGATTATCCCTTTAAAGGGGGTTGTTTGTCCTCATAAATGTAATACTGTTATACTTACTTAACCAATTTCATTCTTTTAATTTAATTTTAATAGTGTTGTCCCATGAGAAATTTAGAGGGAGATGTCTTCTGCATTGATGGAATGCTGGTTTTATACTAGGTGTGCATGTATGGTTGTTATATTAATATATTTTTAAGAGACATTAATGTATCATTATGAAACTATGAAGAGTATTACTCGGCTTGTATGTCATGGTAAAGCAATGGCTAAGCAACAGCTGGCATTTACTAACGAGTAATCAGATAATCTCTTAAGTAATTTAATATCTACCTGACCTCCTCCCAGTTCAATTAAATCCGCCATTAGTTGATAGTATAAGTCCATTGTTGTAATTTGCAATCATCAAGGCACATCTGTGGGTTACTGTACTTCAGAGCAGCCTCTTTCTTTTACTTTGATTTGCGTCAGCGTGTTAAATGAATTCTGATGAGGCTTTAAGTGTGGAAATAGCTGGTCCCTAGATAGAAACATCCATTTGATTCTGAAAATATCCTGATGGTCTCTGATCATCGCATTTGTTTGTGTTGGCGATGTGAAGACATGCCACGTGAGGCATGTGATGGCCTGCCATCAGACCACCCCCTCTGTGAAGACGCTTCAACTCGTTAGGACAACAGCGTTTGTGTTTATGACTCATAGAATATATAATGTGTGCATTGTTTCAGGCCAACTGCAGGTGTACTCCACGCCGTGCCTCGTCTTTGTCCTTGTCTTTGTCTAGTCTTCCACTTTTTCTGTTTGGTCTGAAAGGGAGATCTTTCCATCCTGCTGCTCCTCAGTGAAACAGTGTGTCTCCGGATTGGATTGTTCTGAAAGTGCAGCTATTTCTGTCCTTAATTCATAATGGTTCCGTCGCTGTAATTAAGGTGAGGCGAGGACTCTAGAATTTCCCTGCGCTCGCCGCTGATATTGTAATGATGTTCCCGCTACAGTTCCAAGGCCCCCATTACAGAGTGTCTGGAGGAGAATGCTCAGTCACTGTTGTATCGATTTTGTGTTAGCATTCATCATGCTGATGTTGTAATCCAGCTCGTTGATTCGATGTGTCTGGGTGTACAACACAATACGTGTAAAAGAATAGGGCCTGCTTCAGCTGTCCCAGGGCTGGGGCTTAGCAGTGCCCTGCATCAACACGGCCCTCACTAACGCTCAGCTTTTTAAATACACCTCGTGCACTTAGAGTGGCTGCCCTTTCCTCCTGTTAGAAGCCCTGCTAGTTTCCGGCACGTCGCTCTTAGCTGTTTTTAACATGCATTAGCGGCGAGCTGAGACTGGATTCCTCTTCATCTGACGCATCCTGAATGAGCATGATGTGAGACATGACACAACAGCCCGCCATCGGGTCAGATTTAAGAGAGCCGTGTCCGTCTCCCAGGAAACGCAGGTTATGGGGTGGCGTCTTTTCGCAAGAGATAATCAGCTGCTGGCTCTCCACGCCATTACGGTCCTGTTTTTTTTTTCTTTTTTTACTTTCTTTCTTTCTTTCTTTCTCTCTGTCTCTCTTTCTTTCGTTCTGGTTGTCTGTAATAGCTGCATTATATAACTGTCACTTCCTATTACCAAAGCCGGGCCCTGCGGTGTAAACAGGGGGAGGAGACGAGTTCGTGGTCTGGGGTGCCTCGCTCTCAATCACACATTTCCTCTCCCTCCCCCACACACACACACACACACACACACACACACACACACACTGGGTGCGCTGCGCTCTGAATGCAGAGGCGTCCGGCGGCCCCTGCCCTCCCCTCCTCCATATGAATGCTATGCTAATTTTAGCATTTCTGCCCGAGCTCAGCCGAGACGGGCGGGACGGCTCAGCCTCGGCCTGTCAGTCGAGCTCCAGCGAGCGCACACACACACACACACACACACACACTCTAGACGGGCCGCTGTGGCGTGTGTGTGTGCGCTCACCGACGCTGTGCTGTGCTGTGCTGTGTGGGTTCATGGATATGGATGGAGGAGGGCTGGAGGCTCCGGTGTGTGTGTGTGTCTGTCTGTGTGTGTGTGTGTGTGTGTGTGTGTGTGTGTGTGTGTGTAAAGCAGGAGCGTTTGGTCCAGGCGATTAGTCTTAAACAGAACGTTTTGTCTGCGTTCCATGGTGGTTGGTGAGAGTTGGCTCATTAGAATACAGTGCTCTGCCTGCGGGCCCACCGATGATGAATAGAGGGGTGAATCAGAACATATTCAAATCTCAGTGACTCACAGGGTCCTTTAGGGACGCCTGCAACCACAAGAGCCTTCACAATGGCCACCATGTGTGTGTGCACCATGTGGACACTCCCACACAGCAGTGGGGCGCTGAGCACTTGTGTGTGTGTGTGTCAACTACACAGCAGTGCAGCGCTGAGCACTTGCAGTATAGCGCCGATCACTTGCCTGTGTGTGAACTACACAACAGCAGAGCTGAGCACTTGTGTGTGTGTGTGTGTGTGTGTGTGTGTGTGTTTGTGTGTGTGAACTACACAACAGTTGAGCTGAACACTTGTGTGTGTGTGTGAACTACTCAGGAGACGGAGGGTGGAGTGACGCACGCAGTGCAAGTGGATCCGTGTACATACAGTAGTCCGCCACATATTCACACACAGATGGACAGTGAGCCCAGAAACGTAATTAGCCTGAGCCATCACACAACGCTAGGCGGCCATGACGGCTAAAGCAGAGACACTAGAGTCTCACAAGTCCACGTACTGAGAGTCTCTCTGGAGATCCGCTGGGTAATATTCCACTGGGACAAAGTCCTTAACGAGTATTATCACCACGGGGTGGGTCCGATTATTTGATTTGAGACCATGGGAAGGTGTAGTAATTGATTTGACATTAAATAGATAAGAGTGGAATGGCAGCCCTGGAAGCACTTTGTCTCTTTATGGAGGATAACTTTGACAGAGTAGTCCAGCAACACTAGCATCCCCTCCTCACACATCTCCCTTTGATCCCTCCGCTAATTTAGCACACCTTTGAAGAAGGCTGCTGCCAAATATGTTCCCATTTGGGGAGGAGGGAGAGTGTATGTGTGTGTGTGGGGGGGGTCGGGTTCCAGTGAAGTCATTAATTGCATTAAGTTGTGAGCTTTAATGAAAAATTGACTGAAGGCCCAGATAAAGGTTATATGGGGAGCTGTGCGGTGTAGAACTGCTAATCTCTATTGTGGACGCTTTACGGGAATTACACACTCGTTACTGTGTTTTCCTCTCTGTTTTGCTTTGGACTTCGAGAGCACCAGCCTCTGTGTGAGCGCTCATCTGACATAGTATTCTCAGATTTGTGTAGATGCTTTACATTCCAGCAGAGCTGTGTGAAGGTTATTTGATGAGACGCTAACATTGTTATCTATTTATATGGCCTTATTGTCAATGCTTGAAGATACAAAGACTTGTCACCACTTGACAAAATCCCACTCAGAACGAGAATGGAGATCAAACTGAGACACATTCTGGCAAGTGCTGTTATTGAATGCTTGCATCCACTTACTGTACTGTGAGTTGGGCAAACTTTTATCAGCAAAGCTCCTGGTTTGACGTCTCTGAGGAACGTTAGGTTGTCAATCACACTTTCTTGTTATTTTGTGGAGCTGTCAAGGCTAATGGAACGCCATATCTTCATTATGGAGCTCACATGCAGCAGGACACCAATCTCGCCTGATTGCCTCAAGATTCAATTAAATCCCAGAATGGAATTTCTATTGTACATTCTGCCTATGAGTGAACAGTGTGACCGTAAAGCGCTCATTTTAATGGATGGCTATATTGTTATATTGCTATATTGCTACACTGATTAATCTCATTACATGGCCCTGTCTCGCCAGGTGTATATTGTATATTGCTATACTGCTATACTGATTGTAATATGGCCTTGTCTTGCCAGGTGTATATTGCTACACTGCTATATTGCTACACTGATTGTCTTGGCAGGTGTATATTGTATATTGCTACACTGCTTTAATATCCACTGATTGTCTTGCCAGGTGTATATTGTATATTGCTACACTGCTATATTGCTAGACTGATTGTCTTGCCAGGTGTATATTGTATATTACTACACTGCTATATTACTCCACTGATTGTCTTGCCAGGTGTACAGTATATTGTGTATTGCTCCACTGCTATAGTACTCCACTGATTGTCTTGCCAGGTGTATATTGTATATTGCTACACTGCTATATTTCTCCACTGATTGTCTTGCCAGGTGTATATTGTATATTGCTACACTGCTATATTACTCCACTGATTGTCTTGCCAGGTGTATATTGTATATTGCTACACTGCTATATTGCTAGACTGATTGTCTTGCCAGGTGTATATTTAAGCAATATAGCACGAGTGGGAGTGGGTTGTTGCTGGATATTCCCACGGGTGTTGTTCGGCCATAGCCTCGAGGCCGGAGGCCGAGTGGCGCAGGCAACAACACCCGTGGGAATATCCAGCAACAACCCACGACCACGAGTGCTATATTGCTTTTATACAACAATTCTACCACTTGTTTTTTGCGCTAATTTCCCATTATAATGTAAACGTTTAGATCGCTAAAACTGTCTTGTTTGTAGAACTACTTCTCTCCGCCACAAATTTCTATTACTTGCAGGACAAACTGCCGTTACTAGTTCTAAATGGATGGTTGCTATGGCCAAAGGCCAGTCGTTAGTTCTAAAAGCACGTTGCTATGGCCAAAAGCCAGTCGTTAGTTCTATCTCTCCCGTTGTCAAGCAATAAACGTTAGCTCGCATTGCGTCTGGTTAGGACATGTTTTTAGCTTTGAAACATCACTATTTTACTTAGCCTACATGCCATCCAACTAGCTAATATCCACCTCCGTCATATTCTACGTTCTGAGCGTCTGTATTTCAGCTTGGATGCAACGTTACAGTTCGTTTTACACTTCACAACTTGACATTGTATCGCGGAGTGATTTATTATTAGCTGTGAAAAGTCCGAGTGGATTATCGTGGGATATTTCAACTCATGGAACGTCTCTCGGCCAATCAGAAACAAAGAAACAGCTTCTTAGAACCCAATTGTTGTATAATGTATATTGCTACATTGCTATATTTCTCCACTGATTGTCTTGGCAGGTGTATGCCCAACCACTGTGAGCATGGGGGCAGGTGTACACAGACCTGGGAACGCTTCAGCTGCACATGCGACGGAACTGGATACGTTGGAGCCACCTGCCACACTTGTAAGTGTCTGTGTGTGTGTGTGTGTGTGTGTGTGTGTAATTTTATGTGTATTATTATGTGTGTGTGTGTGTGTGTGTGTGTGTGTGTGTGTGTGTGTGTGTGTGTGTGTGTGTGTGTGTGTGTGTGTGTGTGTGTCTAAGTGTGTGTGTGTGTGTGTGTGTGTGTGTTTGTATGTCTAATTGTGTATGTGTGTGTGTGTGTGTGTGTAATTGTACACTCTAAGAAGAGATGTGTCAAAATGATACATTGTATGTGAGCTCAGGGACAACACGATTTTGTGTTCATTTCGTGTAGTAACAACAACAACAAAAACAAGCAAAGAAATAAGCAAAAAGGTACACCCTTTTATACATGTTGTCGTCCCTGAGCACACACATCTCTTCTTAGAGTGTATGTGTAATTGTGTGTGTGTGTGTGTGTGTGTGTAATTGTACTGTATGTGTTTGTACACATGTCTGTGTGTGTGCGTTATTGCCCGGGAGAGAGCTACTTGGGCACAGGTATAGAGTAAACTTGCTACATTTGTTATTCTGACTGACATCCCTGTTAAAGATTCAAAACATCATTAACTTGATGTCATAACCTTGAGTTATGTAGAAGAATGAGAAAGTACGTTTTTTTATTTTGAAGATTGTAGATATTCCATGACATGCTTGCTGGTATTCAGTGCAACTCAATGAAACTAATGTGCTGGTATTGAGTATATCTCCATGATGTGATTGTGTTGAGCATAACTCCATGATGATTGTATTGAGTATAACTCCATGATGATTGTATTGAGTATAACTCCATGATGTGATGGTATTCAGCACGTCCCCATGACTACACTAATGTGGTTTTGAAAGCTTTGTTGAGGAGCAGCTGCATACTTCCTCTCCTCTCCCTGAGTGCTTTAAGTGCCTCTGACATTCCGAAGACGTCTTCCCGGCTTTTATGCTCTCTTATCAGATAAAGCTTTTGGAAGTCCATGAAAGATGCTGCATGCAAAATAGACTTGAGTGAAGTGAGAAGGCCATCACTGTAGATCTGAAAAAAGTAAATGAATTAACATGAAGTCTCTTGAATTAAATCTGGTCGTGAAGGGATGAATGCCTGCCAAGGCTAGTTGTTGGTTGGAATCACGTATGAATAGAACTGTGCAGAATCTATAGGGCTTTGGTTAAGCATGCAATTACAAGTAATACAGCCAACACAGAGTAACATTAAAAAAAAACAGTGTTCATACATGATTTTTCATAGAAGACCACACATTCACTCACATGAGGTGTGTGTGCTGTAGGCTTTAACACACTCATACAAGGTCTGTGTGCGCTACGCTTTCACACACACCAAGTCGCTGCTAGACGGAGCTGTGCTGCATTCTTTGTGAATTGAGTCATTTAGTGGCCGTTATCTAAATAGTGTTTCGGTGGAATCAGGAGTCTGTCAAAGAACAGGCGTCTGCAGCTCAGGGGATTTGGCTTCGCAAGTGTTGCTGTTTGACACGTTCACAGGAACTGGTGGAGCTGTTGGGCTGAGCCATTCTTTTCAAATAAACCTTTTGCTGATTCTTTTGAACGTTTATTTGGGGATTCTGACAAATGGCTGTGGATATTTGAGTAGTCGAGTTGCACCCCTCTGTGTCATAATAATAGCCCTAATGCAAAGGGCTGGCTAGCTGGTGGTGTACGGCTCAGCTAAAGTGCCACTCTTTAACAAGAGTATTGGACTACAGCACCTAGCCTGACCATGCTGAGGCTCCCTGTGTGTGTGGAGAACAGACTTGTGGGACATTAAGAACACCTCTACTGTGGACGAGGACGAGGAGAGAGAGGTTTTGAGCGCTGTCCTGCCACATCAAGGTGTATCTTGAGTAAGACAGTAGTGTAGTGGCTAGCAAGCAGTCCCCAGACAAGTTATGTGTTTGAGTCCCGACTTCTGCTGTTGTGCCACTGGGCAAGGTGCTTAGCCCTATGTTGCTCCATCAAGACTGGACCTGTAAAAACGGATGCTTGTAAGTCGCTATGGACAATAAATAAATAAATAATATTTCCTTCATGTTGAACAGAATCTGTTGTTGCAAGCAGTGTGAGTGTGAAAGATATAGATGTCTCAAATCACTTCTGAACTGACATTCCTGTTTTCCGTGTGTTCTCCCATTCCAGCTGTGTATGAGCAGTCTTGCGAGGCCTACAAACACCTGGGAAAGACGTCAGATGCCTACTGGATCGATCCGGACGGGAGTGGATCACTCGGACCCTTCAAAGTGATCTGTAACATGACAGGTAAGTGTGTCTGTGCAGCATTTGATTAGACCAAGACTGATGATTGGGGAGTCCAGGCAAGCTTGTCAGGTGGTGGTGGTGTGGTTGTGGGTGGCTGGAGGGCGATATGTCTGTGGTTTATGTGCTATTGGGGTATCAAACATTAATGCTCTCTGCAGTAGGCTGCTTTGAAACGTGTGCTTCTGGGGGAAAAGAGAAGATGTCTGAATCACACTTGCTGCTGTGTCTCCTACTTTATGTTCCCAAGCATGCTCTGAAGCCTATTGAAAGTATTGAACCACAAGATCTGCCCTGAAGAGCTCCCCTCTCAGGCTTAAGCATTCACACACACACACACACAAGTGTGTGTACTTCTGGGCCAGAACCTGCCGCCTTAACACATCACCGCCACAGAGTGTAAACAGCCCCAGTGGACCACCACCACCCCCCCCACCCCCCCGCTGCCTTAACACATCACCACCACAGAGTGTAAACAGCCCCAGTGGACCACACTACCCCCCCCGCTGCCTTAACACATCACCACCACAGAGTGTAAACAGCCCCAGTGGACCACCCCCCCCCACCCCCCACCCCCCCGCTGCCTTAACACATCACCACCACAGAGTGTAAACAGCCCCAGTGGACCACACTACCCCCCCACCCCCTTCCGTCCCCCACAGCGAAAGGGAAGAGGAGGGGCTATTTTACGGCACATTGGAGGCCCTGCGACCACAGGAACTGGGTCCAGCATCATCCCTCTCAGGCGGAGACCGCTGCCTCCAGTGTGTGCGTGAAATCCCCTCACTGTGCAGAAAGTGGGCCACTTAATGCGACTAATCAGAGAGTCCAGATGGCCAGGCCATCCAGTGGGCGTCTGGCTACACATTGCGGTTGGATCTCGCCGCAGAAAAGCACACAGGACCCTCAGCAGCCCTGACATTTTGGGAACAAATATCATATCTGTTTACATAATGGATATTAAAAGTCAGGATATACAGAGAAACAGCATTTGGTGTTGAAATTGGACACAGTCATGTGAAATGACTGAGGACCCTTCAGGAGAGATGATGGAACTGGTTCTTGGGTTACTCAACACTCTGATTCCGCCTCCCATCCACTGACTGCTCGACTGCACAGACCGAGTGCTGCCAATGTTTTTGTGTTTTGTTTATGTAAGAAAAGGTTTGCCAAGATCATTTTCTAAAAGAATTGGTCAGATTTGTGGAAAAACAGGTCAGGCAACAACACGCCTGGTTCACTTAAGAACACATTATAAATGGGTCTTGTTAAAATAGCCATAGAGATACTGTAGGAGCGAACTAATTCAAATTCAAGATTTTAGATTATTCCTGCTGATCAGTTTTATGGCCTATCAGTACACATTACTCAGCCCCTCAATCCATCCCCAGCACTCAGCCTTATGGCCTGTCATTCAACATTACTCAACGTTTCCATCCATCACCAGCATATCTGTTCTACAGTGTGTTTCATTTCATCCAAGAATGACCCGGTGACCCCTCACACGACCCATGACCCCTCATATGACCTTGTGACCCCTCATATGACCTTGTGACTCCTCATATGACCTTGTGACCCCTCATATGACCTTGTGACCCCTCATATGACCCCATGACTCCTCACATGACCAGCGGTCTATAGGTGCTTCTCAACATGCCTCCTCGATCCTCGATGCTCGATGCTCAAGTGGTGTTCCCACTGATCTATAACTTACACTGGATAGACTATCCCATTGTTTCCGCCCCATCATTCTTTATGAAGATCAGTGAGGATCGAGGCCCGAGGAGCGAGGTAGTACGTATAAAAGCCCAAATGAGAGGCACCCTTTGTGTTGTGCTGTGGTCAGCTTGCGTGGCGTTTATTCTCCGTTGTGTCTCCGTTGTGTGTGTGTGGTCAGCTTGCGTGGCGTTTATTCTCCGTTGTGTGTGTGTGCCCCGTCAGAGGACAAGGTGTGTGTGTGTTCTGCTGTGGTCAGCTTGCGTGGCGTTTATTCTCCGTTGTGTGTGTGTGCCCCGTCAGAGGACAAGGTGTGGACGACGGTGATGAACAACCTGCCGGCCCAGACGGCGGTGACCGGCTCCAGCCGCGAGCGGCGCACCGTCCTGCAGCTCAACTACAGCGCCTCCATGGAGCAGGTGGCCGCCATCACCGACAGCGCCGAGCACTGCCAGCAGCACGTGGCCTACGCCTGCCGCTCCTCCCGCCTCCTCAACACCCCGGGTAAGGAGGCGCACACTCACTTATTTATTTATCTACGCCTGCCGCTCCTCCCGCCTCCTCAACACCCCGGGTAAGGAGGCGCACACTCACTTATTTATTTATCTACGCCTGCCGCTCCTCCCGCCTCCTCAACACCCCGGGTAAGGAGGCGCACAGTCACTTATTTATTTACATGTATCTACGCCTGCCGCTCCTCCCGCCTCCTCAACACCCCGGGTAAGGAGGCGCACAGTCACTTACTTATTTACATGTATCTACGCCTGCCGCTCCTCCCGCCTCCTCAACACCCCGGGTAAGGAGGCGCACAGTCACTTATTTATTTGGGCTTTTGTCCAGAGTGACAGGAAGCGAGTTGGAGAGGGGGGGGTTAGGAAATGACCGTTGGAATTGGCCATGTTGTGCACTTGGAGTTGAGTGTGGCACGGACGCTGCCGCTTGTTTTCATTTGAAGATGTGTTGATGTCACTTTCATATAAACGCACAAAGAATCTGTGCAGCTTATGTTTGGTATCTTGTGACCTAACTAATGTTGAGAGACAGGAGAAGTTGTCTAAGTGTCCCTCTGGCCCTGCTGATAGGAGATGACCAGACGCTGGACAGTAATGTCAGTGTCTGTATTGAGGTCAGCAGCTCTGCAGATGTGGCTTTTTGTAGATATGACTAGAGAATCATCTCTGTCTGGCGCCGGTGAGAGTGTGTTGTGTTGTCTGTGATTCTGCACATCATGTCTGTATTCAGCTCTAGACCTCCAGTCTCTCGTTTAGTACCTCACGTTCGCCATCATTGATTGGACTGTTGTGTTTCCCATGGCCATAATCATTTCATTTACGTAATCCCAGAGTCAGCACTTGCCCTTGGCTGTTTTCAAATCCACCTTCCTACTGTATATATCACGCCGCACAGCAGAGATCTGTTATTGAGCCTCAAGAAGGCGATCCTCTGTATGTTGCAGTCTTTAGAATCCTTCCGCTATATCACGCCGCACAGCAGAGATCTGTTATTGAGCCTCAAGAAGGCGATCCTCTGTATGTTGCAGTCTTTAGAATCCATTTTGTCTCTCGTGCTGCTCTGCATTCATCTATTTCTATCACATTGAATACTTTAAATCTTGAGGCTCAATAATCAATTCTCCCATTAGGTGATGCCAGCAGAACTATGCGTAGGCCATCATTTTATTTACTTTTCCGCTTAGCGGACCATAACTTTTCAAATGCACATATCCGTTGGTGGAGGACACCCATTTGTCTTTGAAATTAAGGTTCTTAATCATTTAAACTTCCCAATTGACAAAACTGTAAGCATGACGAGTAATAATGCAATTTATCTGTGCGGAATCGTTGGGCTAATGTTGCCGGCGCGGCGTTTTATTGACGTTGCTCCGGGAGCCGTAATTAGTCATAAGTCAGGAGACGCGCTGCAGAGCTGCGGAGCTGTGTGTGTGTGTGTGTGTGTGATGTCCACCCGCCTCATTACCGCGGTCGTCCTCCGCTCTGCTGTGGGCAGCTCACACATCGTCCGAGGACGAGGCCTGTCGTCGTGCCAGGTCCACTATATTGGGATGCTATGCCTGGTGTCCTCAGCGATCAGAGCGAGAGATTTGGAGTGGACTCAGTGCCTTTTCCCCAAACATTGTGTCCTCATTATGTTGCCGCTCAGTGTTGCACTTTGTCACCCGTAAGCTCATGATCCTCTCAGAGGAATTTAGTCGGACGGGGTTTTTTTGTAGCTCGGTCTTTTAATTATTTTAAAGCTGTTCGTTAGTTTTTCGAGCGCTCTTTGGTCCATATTCTCCTCTCGAGAGTTTAATGGGAATCCTCTTTGGGAATAGCTGCCGGGAATGGAAGACTGGAGCCCAGCGACTGTTGACAATTAAGGGCGGAAGCGTTTGGTGGATCGCCATGTCTGCTCTTGATTGATTGAGCATATGTTCAATAGCTGGGTATTAGTGCGTTAGACTGCATCGGGGCAATTAACCTCCTCGGGGATGTGGCTTGTCAACGCCACACAGACTGCAGTGTCCTATTAAACTGTTTACCCGAAACGTGAGACAGAGCCGGGTGGAGGAGAGCCCAATTAAAAAGCTGCCTAGACCCATCTGACGGAGGAAACAGGCCGAAATAAAACTATCTCCGAAAATATGCTTTATAAATTGACTGTCAGGTTTCATCAGTTGGCCAGCGGAGGGTCAGCGTGCGTCGGCCAAACGGAGTGGGAAAGTAAACGGTGTCCGAGGTGCGTTAGATTGGGTAATTGAGAACTGACGCTGTAATCGTGTCCGAGGTGCGTTAGATTGGGTAATTGAGAACTGACGCTGTAATCGTGTCCGAGGTGCGTTAGGTCGGGTAATTGAGAACCGACGCTGTAATTGTTGTAATTCGGCGACGTGCTCGGTCTCTGCGGGCAGATGGGCGTGAGCGGGTCGTTATGCCAGCGCCCCGATTCCTGCCACACGCGTGGCCAGGGCGCCGAGGGCCTCGTCTTGCGTGACCCCCATTAGTTGGCTGTCTGGAGCAGCAGTGGGGGGGGGGGACGAGACGTCGGTGGGTGTGACTCGGCTGTCGACTCTGCTTCCTGTCCCGTTGGCACCCCATGGAGGCTGATGGTTTGTTTACTGCGCTCCTGCTCCTGGGATCGCCGGCTCATTTGTGTTTAGATTGTATCTGTTATGAGTGAATTAGCCGCCCGCCACAGCGCTTAGCAGCACACAGCTACGCACATGACGCTGATGCACCACGGCAGCACATTACAATGCATTGTGGGAGCCTTATCCCCTGCGTGTTAGGATTGTCTGTGTGTGTGTGTGTGTGTGTGTGTGTGTGTGTGTGTGTGTGTGTGTGTGTGTGTGTGTGTGTGTGTGGTGTGTGTGTGTGTGTGTGTGTGTGTGTGTGTGTGTGTGTGTGTGTGTGTGTGTGGTGTGTGTGTGTGTGTGTGTGTGTGTATGTGTGTGTGTGTGTGTGTGTGTGTGTGTGCGTGTGTGTGTGTGTGTGTGTGTGTGTGTGCGTGTGTGCAGGGGGTGGGGGGGTAGTGTGAACACAACTGTTGTGATCTCTGATACACCAAGGCAGTGTATTACAGTGTATTGTAAGAGCCTTATTCCCAGTGTGTTATGATTGTGTGTGTGTGTGTGTGTGTGTGTGTGTGTGTGTGTGTGCAGGGGGTGGGGGGGTAGTGAGAACACAACTGTTGTGATCTCTGATACACCAAGGCAGTGTATTACAGTGTATTGTAGGAGCCTTATTCCCAGCATGTTATGTTTGTGTATCATGTTGTGGAAATCCAATTTTTTTCCTGCCTTTTAAAACTATGATATGACGGTAGACATACCGTGAGCAGTCAATCCATATCAGCACCATGAGCTCCTGCCCCTCACAATGCCTTTATTGAGGTGTTTTTACATAGAAATACTTCACACACAACAATGAGGGTGGTAATTGTGTCTACAGGAAGAGGCAGTGCATTCCAGCAAAGGAAAAAAGAAATACAAAAAAACAAGACAACAACAACAATAGATAATAAATATGCACAATTTTCAGATCAATTTTGCAGTGTTCAGGAGTCTGGGTTGCTGAAGGGAAGAAGCTATTTTTGAAACGTGTGGTTTTAGGTCATATGAACCTGTAGCATCTCAAAGAGAGGAGATGCTGAAACAAGTGCTGGTTTGGCTGAGAGAGGTCCGTGGTTATATTGCTAGAGTGCCTTAGGGTGCACTCACAGACCACTCTCTTAAAACAAATGTGTTGAAAACAACACGACTTGCAGTCTTGCACACATCTCTGTGTCCAGATAGGGACAGCACTTGCAGTCTTGCACTCTCTCACACACATCTCTGTGTCCAGATAGGGACAGCACTTGCAGTCTTGCACTCTCTCACACACATCTCTGTGTCCAGATAGGGACAGCACTTGCATTTCAAGAGTGCAGAGAGTGGACTGGAGGGAGGGCACAGCCAATCAGGTCAGAGGCTGTGGTGACAACCCTCTGTAATTTCCTCTTGTGCAACTGGTGTTGATTCCTTTGTCACACACTAGAGAGACCGACAATGAGATTCTCACAGAGGAAGTGCGAGGCACATATCAGTAATCAGCTCAGAACCTCTCAGAGACTGAGATGGAGGAGAATACTGTGGGATTCATCCTCATGGAAACACACACACACACACACACACACACACTCACACTCACAGAGACTTAGATGGAGGAGAATACTGTGGGATTCATCCTCATGGAAACACACACACACACACACACACACACTCACACTCACAGAGACTGAGATGGAGGAGAACACTGTGGGATTCATCCTCATGGAAACACACACACACACACACACACACACACACACACTCACACTCACACTCACAGAGACTTAGATGGAGGAGAATACTGTGGGATTCATCCTCATGGAAACACACACACACACACACACACACACACTCACACTCACAGAGACTTAGATGGAGGAGAATACTGTGGGATTCATCCTCATGGAAACACACACACACACACACACACACACTCACACTCACAGAGACTGAGATGGAGGAGAACACTGTGGGATTCATCCTCATGGAAACACACACACACACACACACACACACACACACACACACTCACACTCACACTCACAGAGACTTAGATGGAGGAGAATACTGTGGGATTCATCCTCATGGAAACACACACACACACACACACACACACTCACACTCACAGAGACTGAGATGGAGGAGAATACTGTGGGATTCATCCTCATGGAAACACACACACACACACACACTCACACTCACACTCACAGAGACTGAGATGGAGGAGAATACTGTGGGATTCATCCTCATGGAAACACACACACACACACACACACACACACACACTCACAGAGACTGAGATGGAGGAGAATACTGTGGGATTCATCCTCATGGAAACACACACACACACACACACACACACACACACTCACACTCACACTCACAGAGACTGAGATGGAGGAGAATACTGTGGGATTCATCCTCATGGAAACACACACACACACACACACACACACACACACACTCACACTCACACTCACAGAGACTGAGATGGAGGAGAACACTGTGGGATTCATCCTCATGGAAACACACACACACACACACACACACACTCACACTCACAGAGACTGAGATGGAGGAGAATACTGTGGGATTCATCCTCATGGAAACACACACACACACACACACTCACACTCACACTCACAGAGACTGAGATGGAGGAGAATACTGTGGGATTCATCCTCATGGAAACACACACACACACACACACACACACACACACTCACAGAGACTGAGATGGAGGAGAATACTGTGGGATTCATCCTCATGGAAACACACACACACACACACACACACACACACACACTCACACTCACACTCACAGAGACTGAGATGGAGGAGAATACTGTGGGATTCATCCTCATGGAAACACACACACACACACACACACACACACACACACTCACACTCACACTCACAGAGACTTAGATGGAGGAGAACACTGTGGGATTCATTCTCATGGAAACAGTGGGGCACCCAACTCTAAGGTTGTGAGATGAAATAACTTCTGAAGATGTTAGTTATGGAACTCATTCTGCTTTCTCGTACTGATTACCATCTAATCCAATGCAATACCCCAGTCTTGCACTGCAGATGTTGCATCATGTACTCTTTGTTGAACAGCACTCTTATACTGTAGGCTAATCATGTTGAAAAAGCTATTTACCTGAAATGAAATAATTTGGCTTTTGTGTTCCTTTCAAAGCACAGTGGCCCTTGTGGTGTGTGTGCTTGCGATTCCTGTCAGGTGCGTGTTGATGTTGACGCCCTGCCCGTAATGTGTGTCTCCAGGGCCCTTAAATCCGTATCACTTTAAAAGTCATCAGTGTGTGCTGTGATTATGATGAACCTGAGAGGACATAGATCAGTGTGTGTGTGTGTGTGTGTGTGTGTGCTGTGATTATGATGAACCTGAGAGGACATAGACCAGTGTGTGTGTGTGTGTG
Organism: Sardina pilchardus; assembly: GCF_963854185.1. Lineage (NCBI taxonomy): Eukaryota > Metazoa > Chordata > Actinopteri > Clupeiformes > Clupeidae > Sardina > Sardina pilchardus. The sequence continues at coordinate 1,311,799 of NC_085012.1, forward strand.
TGTGTGTGTGTGTGTGTGTGTGTGTGCTGTGATTATGATGAACCTGAGAGGACATAGATCAGTGTGTGTGTGTGTGTGTGTGTGTGTGCTGTGATTATGATGAACCTGAGAGGACATAGATCAGTGTGTGTGTGTGTGTGTGTGTGTGTGTGTGTGTGTGTGTGTGTGTGCTGTGATTATGATGAACCTGAGAGGACATAGATCAGTGTGTGTGTGTGTGTGTGTGTGTGTGCTGTGTGTGTGTGTGTGTGTGTGTGTGCTGTGATTATGATGAACCTGAGAGGACATAGATCAGTGTGTGTGTGTGTGTGTGTGTGTGTGTGTGTGTGCTGTGATTATGATGAACCTGAGAGGACATAGATCAGTGTGTGTGTGTGTGTGTGTGTGTGTGTGTGTGTGTGTGTGCTGTGATTATGATGAACCTGAGAGGACATAGATCAGTGTGTGTGTGTGTGTGTGTGTGTGTGTGCTGTGATTATGATGAGCCTGAGAGGACATAGATCAGTGTGTGTGTGTGTGTGTGTGCTGTGATTATGATGAACCTGAGAGGACATAGACCAGTGTGTGTGTGTGTGTGTGTGTGTGTGTGTGTGTGCTGTGATTATGATGAACCTGAGAGGACATAGATCAGTGTGTGTGTGTGTGTGTGTGTGTGTGTGTGTGTGTGTGTGTGTGTGTGCTGTGATTATGATGAACCTGAGAGGACATAGATCAGTGTGTGTGTGTGTGTGTGTGTGTGTGTGTGTGCTGTGATTATGATGAGCCTGAGAGGACATAGATCAGTGTGTGTGTGTGTGTGTGTGTGTGTGTGTGTGTGTGTGTGTGTGTGTGTTCGTGCTGTGATTATGATGAACCTGAGAGGACATAGATCAGTGTGTGTGTGTGTGTGTGTGTGTGTGTGTGTGCTGTGATTATGATGAACCTGAGAGGACATAGATCAGTGTGTGTGTGTGTGTGTGTGTGTGTGTGTGTGTGTGTGCTGTGATTATGATGAACCTGAGAGGACATAGATCAGTGCCATGCAGCGTTTGCCCCAGAAATGAGAATGAATTGTTGTGCACTAAACGAGCTGTCACACCAATCAGAGCGTGAACAGCGGGTGGGAAGGGGGCGAGGGGGGGGGGGGTGCTCATAGGAGGAGAAAGGGGGCGAGGAGAAGGGGGCGAGGGGAAGGGGAAAGGGGCGAGGGGAAGGGGAAAGGGGCGAGGGGAAGGGGAAAGGGGCGAGGGGAAGGGGGCGAGGGGAAGGGGGCGAGGGGAAGGGGAAAGGGGCGAGGGGAAGGGGGCGAGGGGAAGGGGGCGAGGGGAAGGGGAAAGGGGCGAGGGGAAGGGGAAGGGGGTGAGGGGAAGGGGGCGAGGGGAAGGGGAAGGGGGTGAGGGGAAGGGGGCGAGGAGAAGGGGGTGAGGGGAAGGGGAAGGGGGTGAGGGGAAGGGGAAGGGGCGAGGGGAAGGGGAAGGGGAAGGGGGTGAGGGGAAAGGGGCGAGGAGAAGGGGGTGAGGAGAAGGGGAAGGGGGCGAGGGGAAGGGGAAGGGGCGAGGGGAAGGGGAAGGGGGTGAGGGGAAAGGGGCGAGGAGAAGGGGGTGAGGAGAAGGGGAAGGGGGTGAGGGGAAGGGGAAGGATGCTCAGAAGTGGGGAAGGGGGCGAGGGGAAGGGGAAGGGGCGAGGGGAAGGGGAAGGGGGTGAGGGGAAAGGGGCGAGGAGAAGGGGGTGAGGAGAAGGGGAAGGGGGTGAGGGGAAGGGGAAGGATGCTCAGAAGTGGGGAAGGGGGCGAGGGGAAGGGGAAGGGGGCGAGGGGAAGGGGAAGGGGGTGAGGGGAAGGGGGTGAGGGGAAGGGGAAGGGGGCGAGGGGAAGGGGAAGGGGCGAGGGGAAGGGGAAGGGGGCGAGGGGAAGGGGAAGGGGGTGAGGGGAAGGGGGTGAGGGGAAGGGGAAGGGGCGAGGGGAAGGGGGCGAGGGGAAGGGGGCGAGGGGAAGGGGCGAGGGGAAGGGGAAGGGGAAAGGGGAAGGGGGCGAGGGGAAGGGGAAGGGGCGAGGGGAAGAGGAGAAGGGGAAGGGGCGAGGGGAAGGATGCTCAGAAGAAGGGAAGGGGTGATGTTTTTTTAAGTCTACACAAAAAGTCTACATTTGCTTGGGTCTCCCCATAGTGATAAAACACACCGACCTTTTAAAGACCTCTTAAAGAGAGATAAAAAGTTTGACTTGCTTCAGTTATAGTACTGTATCTCCTTTCAGTCAAATAGATATTTAGATGATCTAAGTATCGGTTAGTTTTCCCCTGATGATTTAATGTAATTGAAAACAGTGCTTGTCTATCATCCATTTCCAACATTTCAACATAATGAACATTTTTATGATTAACCCCAGGCATGATATCAGAACTGTGTGAGCCTGCAGAGTCTTCACTGCCTGTGCCTTGTTCATGTCCAATTTATCTCAATGAGATTGTAAACAAAACTTCCAACAAAATATATCATTTTTAATATGCTCTGTGCCCTCATATCAAACAAACAATTGCATAAAAATTACGCCATTAATAATTATTTTTGTATTTCAGTTCACTATCTTAAGTTAATCGCTCTATTATGTAGAACATAGACCAGAGTTTATTAATGTAAAGTCTCAGAAAGCAATAGAAGGGCTTGAAATTGGTATTTTTTCCAAGCATTTCATTATTTTATTGTCCTCATCGACAAGCAAAGTTTGTTGTGTTGAAACCACAAGGAAGACAGATTAGTTTAATTTCACTCAGATGTTCAACATATTTTCTTGTGAAAGCACTACAAACAGTGAGGCATGTTCTGCATTTCAACTCGTCTACTCGAACCTCACTGTGTCCTTCCAGCACTCACAAACAATGAAAAGACTACTGAATATATCACCTTAAAAATGAAAAGACTACTGAATATATCACCTTAAAAATGAAAAGACTACTGAATATATCACATTGAAAATGAAAAGACTACTGTATGTCACCTTAAAAATGAAAAGACTACTGAATATATCACCTTAAAAATGAAAAGACTACTGAATATATCACCTTAACAATGAAAAGACGCACTGGAACGCATCTGTTCCTACTAGAGCAGGGACATCCCTAGCCATCTTCAAAAAATGTCTGAAAACCCAGCTTTCCAGAGAGCATCTCCTCTCATAGCACTACTACAGACAATCACACTCATTGATGCACTTATTACACTCATTGATGCACTTATCGTGTGTTTTTTTGTTGTTGTAAGAAATGCTCTTAAAAGCTTAAATGTTTTATCATGTTGTAAGTCGCTTTGGTTAAAAAGTGTCAGCCTAATGTAATGTAATGTAATGAAAAGACCACTGAATATATCACCTTAAAAAATGAAAACAATTAAAAGACTACTGAATACAGTATATCACCTTAAAAATAAAAACCTGCAGTGCTTACTACCTAGCAACAGCATTCTTACTACCAAAGCAAAGCCATATGAGCACCAGGACTTGCACATACTGTATGTAATGTCATTTAAAACTAATTAAATCATTCCCCAGTGCAACTGCAGATATTGCTTTTAAAATGCCATTTCTTTTTGCCAGTAACTCCGGTGTGATGGATGTTTGCTTGGCAGAGGTGGGGATATCATTCAATGAAAAGAACTGTACATGCTCTCTTGGTAGCATTCCTGTTGACAGAACATGTAAATCTACTGAGCAGCAACAGAAATATTCATTAGGTTGACATTTCCGCTGGTTACTGACCTTGAGCGTGAGTAGCTTTTAAAGCTTCACAGGTAGTCTGTGGATGCTACAGTGCTACACATCTCATATAGATCATGAGTAGTGCAACACCAGCCCTCCAAAACAGTGTCAATACAACGCAGTAGATGTGTGGAAAGGCGACAATAAATGATGGGATTTGGTAATGATTTCACGTAATGAGAACTCTGGTCATGGTTCCTTGAGTGGAGATGTGTGTGGGGCCGTGGAGTTAACGAGCAGGCAGGGCGGTAGCCCCTCAGCTCTGTAGCTCTGTCGTTAGGAGGCGGCGCGCTGCGGAAGCATGCATCCCAGGGTTGTGCATATACAGTACACCACAGCATCATTACCCTCAATAATGTTGTCATATGTTTCACTGGCAGCGCTGTGTGGCACTTGTCCACCCAGAAGCAGCAGAGCTGTTGAAGCAGGCTGTCTTGGGCACGGCCACACACACACACACACACACACACACACACACACACACACACACACACGCACGAGGCACTGGAGGGGTGCAGGAGCTGAGGCTGGTGGCCTAGAAACACAGCGTGCCGAGGACATCTCTTATTGCTCTCGTCCTGAGACCCGACCTGACTTGGGACAAACAATCGAGCCTTCCCGACTGGTCATTTTAGAACATGAGCACTTCCCGACTGGTCATTTTAGAACATGAGCACTTCCCGACTGGTCGCTTCCCGACTGGTCATTTTAGAACATGAGCGCTTCCCGACTGGTCATTTTAGAACATGAGCGCTCCCCGACTGGTCGCTTCCCGACTGGTCATTTTAGAACATGAGCGCTTCCCGACTGGTCATTTTAGAACATGAGCGTCGCCCTCGGAGAAAAGCAGACGGGCGTGTTTCTGCCGCCGACCCCAGGTGTTGAGAGGCAGGAAGTGAGGTGTGTCAGAGATGACCCCCGCCGTGGTCACACCCTCGCGAGGTGACGAGTCCAGATCCCCCTCTCCCCTCATCAGGCTGTGTGTGTGTGTGTGTGTGTGTGTGTGTGTGTGTGTGGACACGAGGTGACCAGTACAGATCCCCCTCTCCACTCATCAGGCTCTGTGTGTGTGTGTGTGTGTGGACACGAGGTGACCAGTCCAGATCCCCCTCTCCCCTCATCAGGCTGTGTGTGTGTGTGTGTGTGTGTGTGTGTGTGTGTGTGTGTGTGTGTGGACACCAGGCGGGCGGTGGGGATCCCTCTGGAACGCTGTGCTGTCGCTGGTGTTCTTAGTGAGATTAGAAGAGCTCAGAACTGGGACGGACGGCTTGCCTCTCTCAACTGCCTGTTCTCAACTCCCTCACACTTGCAGAGGAAGAGAGAGAGGAAGAAAGAAATCAGGAGAGAGAGAGAGAGAGAGAGAGGGATAGAGAGAGAGAGAGAGAGCCCCCGCACAGCCTGTGGTTATTTGATGAATGCCAGTCCGGTTTACTTGTTGTGGGCTGAAATTACAATTTAGCCGTGACAATGGAATGGGCTTCACCCAGGATGCCGCTTCGCCTGTGTCCCTTCCCTGCCTCGCCCATCCCCCCCCCACCCCCCCCCCCCCCCCCTCCGCCCCGCCTCGCCATGGAAACGGTGTCCAAGAGGACGTGGCAGTTAATTGCGCTGGGCATGGACGCCAGCGCTCGCCTCATGTGCTCCAGATGGTTTAGGACAACACAAGCTGCTTCATTATCAACATGGCCGCCGTGTGTGTGTGTGTGTGTGTGTGTGTGTGTGTGTGTGTGTGTGCCCGCTGGCACGCCGCTCGCGCTGTGACCAGCCTTTGAATGGGGAAAGACCCCGTGAGAAATATCCAGTCGTCTGGCCTCCCCCCCCCACACACACCCCACACACACACACACACCCCGCTCATTTGCAGCCATATTAGTTCCTAACAATGCACATGAACAGAGCGAGTCTGACGTGTGGTTTTAATGAGGAGTGTGTAGCACTTTGCATACTGTAGCTTTCATGCGTGATGTTGTGGCTGTGCACCCACAAGTCTTTAAAGCAACATCATGCAAGAATCGCCATTTACCCCCCAACGTCATTATCTCAACAGGTCTACTGTAGGCCTCATATCTCAACAGGTCTAGTCCTCATATCTCAACAGGTCTATTATCTCAACAGGTCTATTATCTCAACAGGTCTACTGTAGGCCTCATATCTCAACAGGTCTTAGGCCTCATATCTCAACAGGTCTACTGTAGGCCTCATATCTCAACAGGTCTATTATCTCAACAGGTCTACTGTAGGCCTCATATCTCAACAGGTCTACTGTAGGCCTCATATCTCAACAGGTCTATTATCTCAACAGGTCTACTGTAGGCCTCATATCTCAACAGGTCTACTGTAGGCCTCATATCTCAACAGGTCTATTATCTCAACAGGTCTACTGTAGGCCTCATATCTCAACAGGTCTGTTATCTCAACAGGTCTAGTCCTCATATCTCAACAGGTCTTAGGCCTCATATCTCAACAGGTCTATTATCTCAACAGGTCTTAGTCCTCATATCTCAACAGGTCTATTATCTCAACAGGTCTTAGTCCTCATATCTCAACAGGTCTATTATCTCAACAGGTCTTAGTCCTCATATCTCAACAGGTCTATTATCTCAACAGGTCTACTGTAGGCCTCATATCTCAACAGGTCTAGTCCTCATATCTCAACAGGTCTACTGTAGGCCTCATATCTCAACAGGTCTAGGCCTCATATCTCAACAGGTCTTAGTCCTTATATCTCAACAGGTCTAGGCCTCATATCTCAACAGGTCTTAGGCCTCATTTTGAGTGTGCAGGGCTTCATGAGAGTCTTTTGTGTGGCCCTGTGTGTTGGCATACGGCTCTAACGAGGGCTCCCTTCACCAGGCATTCTGGTTGTGCGGTGGCAAAGACAGAGACAGCATTGTGCCTGTTGTTAATCAGTCAGCACAACACCAGCACGTGGGTTTGAAGCGGCTATTGTACAGCAAAAGTACATTGTGACGACGGCGTAATGTTGATGTACTTTATTGTGTGCATGTCCTTTATTGTCTCTGAAGCACTCCCTCCTACTTGGTGCTCCATTCAGTGTGTGAGCACTATTCAGTGTGTGAGCACTATTCAGCGTATGCTAATGAGCTTCCCTCTGACCCAGATGTGTCTGATTCTCCAAAGATATGTCCCAGCATGCATTGCGTCCCATTCTCTTAAATGGCCGAGGCCTCATTTGCATCCAAACGCTCGTGATCTCCTCCCGGTTCCAAACGCGCCGAGTGCTCCGCTCCTCGTTAGAACCCCGCTCCTCGTTAGAACCCCGCGCACAGAGCCGCGCTATTTCCCCGGGACCCGCGCCGTCGTTTGTCCCTCTCAGACGCCGCTCCCGTTTATTATTATTTTTTTTTATTTATTTTTTTTTTTAAAGATTATTTTTTGGGCTTTTTATGCCTTTAATGGACAGGACAGTAGAGAGAATGACAGGAAGTGAGTGGGAGAGAGAGTCGGGGTGGGATCCGGAAAGGACCACGGGGCGGGAATCGAACCCGGGTCGCCGGCGTACGGTGCAGGTGCCCCAGCCAGTTGCGCCACTGCCGGGGCCGCCGCTCCCGTTTAAAGGTCAGCACCTGTGTAGCACGCCGGCTCCTGAGCGAGCGCCAGTGTTCTGCGCGTAACGGAGGAGAGCGCTCGGCATGAATAGAGGATTCTGGGATTAACTTCGCCTGCCTGGGGGTGGACTGGGAACGGCATGTAAGCGGCATTTGCTGTGACAAAATAGCAAGAGCTCTTTTCAGCCAAAAGAAAGAGCTGGGACGACCTGAGAGGAATAGGATTCCGTTTAATACGTTTAGAAGATGTTCATTTCCATGGTTACCTAAAATATCCAAAGAGTTTAATACCACTTTAATACCAGAACACAGCTGACCCTAATACTGGCCGAGTTGACAAGGGCTTATGTCCAGAAACACAGTGTGTAGGATATGTCAGTCTGCTGGAACTGTCATTGTGCTACAGTATGCGGGGCTTATGCAAAAGGCCTTATGTAGATGTTTATTTCCATGCACATCAGAGTTTCACAACTTCACTTTCACAACATGAAAAGAAAAAACTTTTCTCAGGCCTCAGTTCCAGATCCTTACAGCATCCTGCAGTATGAGTCATGCTTTGGACTCTCCAATACGGCAACATTCCACATGTAATTCCTTTACTGTGAAATATATGTGTTTGCGTGGGCAAATGCCTCTCTCCCTCTCTCTATCTATTTCTCTCTCTCTCTCTCTGATGCTCTTCTTTCTTTTTAGTTTCTCAGCCATTCTTTAGGAATAATTCAATCCACTGCTTGAAGGGGCAAGCGCCCCCCCCCCCCAGACACACACACACACAACTAGAATACAAATGGCTGGCAGAAAGCAATTTGTAATATTTGCCTCTCGCAAGGAACACACTTACAAGGTTCACTTTACAACTGCACTCTCCCTTAACTCCCCATAATTCAAAATTGTTCTGCACGCATACCAACTAACAACAAAGTGCTAATGAGAATGAGAAACTCAATATATTGAAGTATGTGTTTGTTTATAAGTCTAGCCGGCATATTTCAGTAAAACATATATCAAACTTAATACTTTGCCAAGTTGAGGTTGTGTCTCATCCACTTGTTCAAAAGCGCAGATTTGATAGCAGAGGAAGCTTCCGACAACAAATCCAGGACCAACATTACACTTCTAGCTGGTTGGAATTACTGTTTATTTGTGAGTGAAATTATTTCATTGAAACTCTTTGAAGGATGATCAGTTGTGACTTGCTGTTTTGAAGTCAGGATTTTTTCCCTCTCAAGATGGATGAAGTGCCGTGGAACGGCACCCTCATTTTGTGTGTGTGAGTTATTGCGCTATCAGTGACGACTGGCGCCGAGGAGAAGGATTAGGCTACAGCGCCGAGAGATTATGGACATTGAAAAATGGAAAACAAAGAAATGTAATAGAGTTGCTAATGAACACTCAGAAAAGTTTGTTTTGTCTGTCTCATCTTCAGGGCATTCTAGAGCCAAACTCTTAAGTCTGCTTGCTGAAGTTATGAGCGGAGGTGCTGTGTGCTCAATATTCATCACTTCTGCCATGGAGGGTGTGTTTTCACCGTTGGTCCGAGCTTGCTACACAATCTTTGTTTATTGGATAGGTCGGTGTAGCACGAGCGAAAGATGGGTGCCAGGGTGCCGACATTAATTGAGTTTCATCAAATGTTAATAAATAAATGTTGTGATTTCACTAATGTGGTGAGATACAATATTAATTTCGCTTTTGCAAACATTCTGAGACAGAGCATGCAAGAGGACTATTGCCTTGACATCAAATCAAGGTGTCATGTTGCTAACAGACTGGAGATGAATAGATTTGAAGAGACATATTAGCTAATACCCAGGAGCCCGAATAGTAACAAGCAACTTCAGCTATAAGAAATGTCCCTTTCCACTGCAGTATGTGTCCCTTCCTGAATAAGCTATTCACATTCAGACTCATACTGTAATTAATATCACTCGGGCTTTAGACACATTGCACAAACACTGTATACAGCGAGTAGCCTCTCTCTTCGCTCTTCTAGACGTGGTAGCTATAAGTGTCCTTCACGTCAACAATGTATCCATGTCTCAGTAATGCGTGTTATTTTACCCTGTGACCTGACAGGCAGGTGAGAAACGAATAGCTTTTATTACTGAAACTCAAGGAGTTTAATGACAATAAGAACATGCAGTGCTACTGTACTGTATAGTCGCTCAAATTAAGCAGTATGTTCTTATCATCTCTGCACTTATTAGACTTTCAGAGCTCACTTTCTGTTTTAGTTCTTAGCTCTTACCTTAAAGGGTCACTGCACCCTAAAATAGGTTTTTTGAGCTGTTGATTGATTGAAAATACTCATAAGTGGTGAACTGTACTATTACCAGGGTTAATATTGACAAAAATCGTGTTTCTCGACAAAAGTAACATTTCGTCTGATTTTGTATTGGAGATATTGCTCTCTCGCGCATACTACCGTTTGAAAACATGCCATGGCATGTTGGTCCAAAATACTATTGGAATGCTGACGTTGTCCTGCACTTCTAGTCCGACACTACGTCACCGGGTCGTTACAAATTAGGACTGAAACGCCCCAACACCTGCTGCCCTGATTAGCCTACCTGTGATAAGCCATGTCTGCAGCACTCATTCCCAGATTGACACGAAAATAATCACCATGGTTGATTGGTTGCAGCAGTGCTGCACTCTCTCTCCAAATTTCAGAACGTCTCGCCCATTTCCAAAGCCGTTTTCAGAAATGTAAAGTGGGTGGAGTTATGGGGTGAAGTGACTCTTTAAGGATTTTGCTACAAAGGATTTTGCTCCCTCAGACAGAATATCTTTGACTGGCCACGCAGTATCACCTTGAAGTTGGTCAGGACTAAAAACTGCTGTATGCTTAATCATTTTTTTCTATTGTGGAACACAATGAGATGAATCTCTTCTGACTCAAAGTTTGGCCCACGGCCAGAATCTGCAATCCCACAGTTAAACACTGTGCTGCAGTCAGTCCTTCATCAGCATATGCAGGGCAGTTTAACTGGAGCCGGCCGATGCCATGACTGCTTTACAGCGGTACTGTGTAGGCTCAGAAACGCTGGCGCTTTTTCACCATTTATTTATTTATTGAACAAGCCTACATGATTACTGTAAAGCAGCAGTGTTTGGTGCGTCCAAGTTCATCCTGGCTCTTGAAGATGGAATACCTATATAGTTCGAACTACCACAACTGCCCTCGGCCTGGGTTTGAGCACCCACTTTTAGTTATACAGCGTTAAGACTTCATAGTGTTATATATCTGAATAGTTGTGGTAAGCGGTAACACTTCATAGTGTTACATATCTGAATAGGCTTGTTCACATACACAGAGTTAGGGCATATGAACAGAGTTAGTGCATATGAACAGAGTTAGTGCATATCATATGAACAGAGTTAGTGCATATGAACAGATTTAGTGCATATGAACAGAGTTAGTGCATATCATATGAACAGAGTTAGTGCATATCATATGAACAGAGTTAGTGCATATCATATGAACAGGGTTAGTGCATATGAACAGGGTTAGTGCATATCATATGAACAGAGTTAGTGCATATCATATGAACAGAGTTAGTGCATATCATATGAACAGAGTTAGTGCATATCATATGAACAGGGTTAGTGCATATCATATGAACAGAGTTAGTGCATATCAGGCTTGTGCAAAATTCAGAATTGAATTGAGAATGACTCCTAAATTCCAATTCAATTCTTGAGTTTGAATTGAATTTGAATTGAGGTCAAAAACAGGATGCAGAATTACAATTCGAATTTGAATTAAGGGAAGTAGAATTGAAATTCAATGAAATTCAAATCAATTCACATGCATAATTTAAGGGTACACTGCAAATTATTTGATTCTTGTCAAGATAAAAAAATACATTAGAAGTGTTAGATCATTTACATTGTTTTAAGAGTGAATTTCTTACTTTAAGTGTTCAACTTTACACTATCTTGACCTATCTTAAATCAAGCACATCTTTTTTTGTCTCAAATAGGCATTTAATCTTAAAGTTGGGTAAATACTGTTAAAATGAGATCTTTTACATCTCTCCCATCAAAATAAAGCTTGTTTTAAGATTCAGTAACAAGAAAATTTGACTTAATTTAAGATGACATTTAAGATTTAAGATATCATCTTAAAAACAGCAGTTTATGCTTATATTTGAGGCTGTAAAAACTTTAAATACACGTAATCTAGACTTGTCACAAGCTGTGGCACTGTGGCGCAACAGTTTACAGCATTAGTACCATGTACTCGTGCAAGTACCCACGGGGACCCGGTTCGTATCTCACCTGCGGTCATATCCCAATCACTCGCCCATTCGCTTCCTGTCTATCTTCATTGTTCTATCTGAATAAAGGCAAAACATCCAGAAAATATACTTGTAAAAGGAATTTAATCTGGGTCAGTTCACATTTAAGTAACCTAATTTTACAACCAGCATCTTATGCTAATATTAAGTATATTTTACTTATTTTGGGGATGTAAAAATTATATTTATAAGTAATCTGATTTTAAAACTAGCAATTTCAGTTTATGCTAAATTTCCAAATACCATGCTTATTTCTAGATTTTTTATTTATCTTAATTCCCAAAATCTTGTCAAGTGAAATTATCTTGCTGCATGGACAGAAAATTTCACTTGTTTTGAGTATACCTTTTACCTCAGATTTAGTGTTTTTATCTTGTTTTTAGACACCCTTTTTTGCAGTGTTTAACAATTAGGTTTCACAAAATATGTCAGATATGATCTCAACAAACACACAATTTATAATTGAAAACAGTAATCAATTACATTTCCAATGTATTTTTCCCTGAACTGAATGTAGCCTATGTGAGATTCAACACATTCGTCCTGTTATGTGACTGTGAATTTGTTTTGAATTGCCATGAATTTAATTCCACTTCCTGTCATTCCAATTCCAATTCCAATTCAACTTCCTGTGGGGTGGGGCCAATTCAATTCAAATTCCAACTCATGAATTGAATGGAGGCAAATTCTAAAATTCGGAATTGTGCACAAGCCTGGTGCATATGAACAGAGTTAGTGCATATCATATGAACAGAGTTAGTGCATATCATATGAACAGAGTTAGTGCATATCATGGCATGCATATGAATAAGCAGAGTAAGTGGCTGACTCCACTTTTGTTCTTGCTGAACTTGAAGGAGCACTTGAGTTCAACCTCCAGCAGGGCGGCCTCTTCATTTGGAGTAGAAACTCAGACGAGCCGCCTCAATTATCACCTCAAGAGGCCCTGCATTGCAGGCCATTACAGCAGGTTTGTTTATTATCAGAGTTTTGGTTTTTTATCAGAGTGGTTGCAGAGCTTAGGGTTTACACGGAGCATGGAGAATACTCAGAGACTTGTCCCAGACTGTGCTTTGCTTTGCTTGATGATATGTGTGGATATCCTGAGATAATCCTTTACCCTTAAACCAGTGGCATTATATGACTGTGTACTGTATGTGTGTGTTTTCCAAGCGACAGAATGCCTTAACCAAGTATGCCAAGATATCATGTCAGCTGTTCATTGTTTCTGTCGCTGCACTGTGAGCTGTTGCACTTATCTCAGCTCTTTAATGTAGCTTGACGCGATATAAATATATTGTGCTGTCACTGATCTGATTTAATGGCACATTTGATGTGTTTTGTTAAAGTTTATGCAATATACCTTGCATATGTTTAGCAAATCTTTACATTTGAAACAGATCGATGGCTATGCTGCTCTTGAAGCTTCTTATACACTGTCCCCTCTGGCTGTTTCTGTGATAGTCTTCAAGACGGAGACAAAAACCGCATCTGAGAGGCATGACTGTCTCACCCACACACATACCCAGCATGCTTTTGTGAGCAGGCATATCGCACCTAACTCCCTTGAGGGACAAATAGGAGTTATACAATGAGCATATGTTCATTTACTTTTTCAAAGGGATGGGAGTTACACAAGACACATTCTGTATGCTTGTTCATATTTCTGTTTGTGTATAATCCAGAACGCTCATAATGTCCTTAATCCTCTCACAGTCACTTCAAGCTAGTGTGCTGTCCTTCTCCTGGACTGTTGTAGCCTGGGTGTTTGTGACATGCTATGTGGAGCTGATGTCCGGCGAGCCTGACTGCACCTGTCGCGGCCGGTTCCTCTGGCCTTTGGTGTTTCTGGCGTGTCTTGGCCGCCGGCTGCCTGGAGAGAGCTTTGAGTGCACCGCGAGCCTCATTCATCCCATTCTCCTACGCCCGCTTCCCCTGCCAAGAAAGCACTCATTTTTCATATTCATCGCCACCTGTAACGCTCATTGTGGCTTTGGAATGCAGCGGCCCTACCTGTAATGCACGTCGGCCAATTGGAATGCTGCAGCCTACTGCCAAACTTCTCTCTGCTGGCATCGGTGTTGGCAGGGGAACAGACGACCCCCCACCATCCACCCACCCACCCACACACACACACACACACACACACACACACACACACACACACACACACATACACACACAGACACACACTTCCCACCCCCCTCCACACGGACAGCAAGCATAGAGGCTGACAGTAGCTGACAGTTTAACTTGCCAAAAGTGCAAAAATGTTCAGTTCACTGTTCCATGTTGATGGCGAATAGTGTTAGCAGGAGTGTGTTAATGGTGTTTTGGCATTGCGTTTTATGGCTCGGAAGTAAGAACACGGCCTTCATATATCATCAGAGAGAGGAAGAGGTGGACACTGGCTGGGCACAAACCCCAGTTGACCAATTGTGGATGAATTCTGCTTCTGAATGCCAATGAGCGCAGCGCAGCACAGCAGCAGCAGAGTTCAGGTGTGTGTGTTCCTACCGCACCTGCCTCGGGAACACGGCTATTTGGCGCCTCATGTGGGCGCTTTTTTTAAGATTGTTTGACACTTTTCACTCCGCAGTTTGACATTCAGACAAACAAGCACCTGCAGGTGTAGGCACGCTCGTTAACCTGCCGGGTGTCGACACACTCGTTAACCTGTCAGGTGTAGGCACGCTCGTTAACCTGTCAGGTGCGAATCAGGAGGAACATCTGGAGGAATGAACCCTTCTGTCTGGAGCTGATCTGGCCACTTCCTCTGATTTATGGTGTCCACTGGCCTTGAGATGACCAATCTATTGGGCCCTCATTGTCTCGTCATCAGTCTGTCCCTCTCTCTCTCTCCCCTTCTCTCTCCCTCTGTCTCTCTCTCTCTCCCATTCTGTTTGTCTACCCTTGTCTCTGTCTGTCTATCATTTTCTTTCTCTGTCTCTCTTTCTCATCCTCTCCGACTCTCATTCTCCCTCTCTTCCTCTCATTCCCCTTCTCTCACTCTCCATCCTCTCTTCTTCTCTCTCACACTCCCTCTCTCCGTTTCCATCCAGTCCTCCTCTCTCTCTGCCCCCTCTCTCTCTCTCCCTCTCTCTGCCCCCCCTCTCCCTCCCTCTCTCCCTCTCCTCCTCTCTCTCCCCCCCCCCTCTCCCTCTCTCTCCCTCCACATCAGCTCTTCCCTGTGGTCAGATCTCTAGACTATGCTGGGTGTGTGAGGGTGCGCTGTGTGATATGTGTCTCTGCAGGTGAGCGCTGGGGTGTGTGTGTGTGTCCACTCTTGGCCTGTCATGTCCTGGGTTGTATATTTTACAGGGTGTTGGAAGGGAGCTGATAGTTTGACATGCTGGTCACAGGTCAGTACCTGTGCTGTGCCCAGCGGAGTGGCAGACCGAGCCGACTAACACACGCACACACACACACACACACACACACACACACACACACACACACACACAGTACCTCAGCGGAGTGGCAGGCCGGGCCAACTCTTTCCCCTCTAGTGCCCGAGGGTAGGCAGAAAGAGATTGACACACACACACACACACACAGTAAGGAGATATAAATGAGAGAAAGAGAGAGTAACAGAAGAATGGAGTCCTGAAGGATTGCTGGACTACCACAACAGCCGTGGTGTGTGTGTGTGTGTGTGTGTGAGAGAGTAGATGTGTGCATGATTGTGTCAGCTGATGTTTAAAATATACAGTTATGTGTGTGTGTGTGTGTGTGTGTGTGAGTGTGTGTGTGTGTGTGTGTGTGTGTGAGTGGACTGCATGGCATGACCGTTGTCAGCTACTTCACGGCTGACCTGTCCATCTCACCTCTCTGCCTCCTCTGCTGGACCTGCGCCATCAAGCCAAAACAGAAAAACCCAACTCCACCGACGGACGCTTTATAGACAGAACTTCCCCAGCACGGCCGCTATTTAGACAGAACCTCCCCAGCACGGTCGCTTTTTAGACAGAACTTCCAGCACGGACGCTATTTAGACAGAACTTCCCCAGCACGGCCGCTATTTAGACAGAACCTCCCCAGCACGGTCGCTTTTTAGACAGAACTTCCCCAGCACGGCCGCTATTTAGACAGAACCTCCCCAGCACGGCCGCTATTTAGACAGAACCTCCCCAGCACGGCCGCTATTTAGACAGAACCTCCCCAGCACGGCCGCTATTTAGACAGAACTTCCCCAGCACGGCGGCTTTATAGACAGAACTTCCCCAGCACACTCAGGTACAGTGCTGAGTGGAGTCTGCTGCAGCGACCTCTCATCAGCGATGAACGATAACAGCAAGTGGCTTAGCACACTCACGGCTGACCTCAGGTCAGCGGACAGCACTTCACCTTCCTGTCACACGGAAGAGTTAAACGCACTCACGCGGCCCACTCCGATGCGTTTAATTTGCCTCCTCTGTTCCTCTTGAATTGGTTTGGTTTGACTACGAGCTCCGCTGTGCTAAAAAGGGTTGGTCTGTGAATTAAAACAGCAAAGGGTTACTGCTCAAACGGTTGTGATTTTTACCCTTTGGTGTACTCAGACGCTTGTGATGTTTACCCTTTAGTGTGGTCTAGGTGAGGCAGTGGTGATATTAACCCTTTAGTGTGGTCTAGATGGGGTGGTTGTGATATTAACCCTTTAAAATCACAACCGCCTCATCTAGACCCCACTAAAGAGTTAAAGGGTTAACGAGAGCGCACACATATGGGAGGGATCGGACTAATGAGCTATGGAGGGTGTCTCTCCAAGCCCATTTCCATCCTCGTGTGTGTGTGTGTGTGTGAGTGTGTGTGTGTGTGTGTGTGTGTGTGTGTGTGTGTGTGTGTGTGTGTGTGTGTGTGTGTGTGTGTGTGTGTGTGTGTGTGTGTGTGTGTCTCTCCAAGCCCATTTCCATCCTCGTGTGTGTGTGTGTGTGTGTGTGTGTGTGTGTGTGTGTGTGTGTGTGTGTCTCTCCAAGCCCATTTCCATCCTCGTGTGTGTGTGTGTGTGTGTGTGTGTGTGTGTGTGTGTGTGTGTGTGTCACTCCAAGCCTATTTCCATCCTCGTGTGTGTGTGTGTGTGTCTCTCCAAGCCCATTTCCATCCTCATGTGTGTGTGTGTGTGTGTGTGTGTGTGTCTCTCCAAGCCCATTTCCATCCTCGTGTGTGTGTGTGTGTGTGTGTGTGTGTGTCACTCCAAGCCTATTTCCATCTTCGGGTGATTGATGAGTGTGGTTATGGTGTTGATTTAATTCATTGTGGAGATTTCACACCTGAGCAAATGGAGAAGCGACTACACGAGTATGCGTGTGTGTGTGTGTGTGTGTGTGTGTGTGTGTGTGTCTGTGTGTGTGTGTGTGTGTGTGTGTGTGTGTGTGTGTGTGTGTGTGTGTGTGTGTGTGTTTTCTTTCAATTGCTGAACTGAAGATCAGTGACCCATCAAAGGTTGTTGAATTCTCTTGAGATGCAATGAGTTGAGATGCACACACAGGTGGATGCATGAGCGCACACATGAATACATACACACACACACACACACACTCACACACACACACACACACACACACACACACATTTCTCTGTTAGAGGTTCATGGGAGGGCTGTTTTAAGGATACTCTTAAGTGGATGCTACCATCAACATTGGATGTTACTGTCTCTCTCTCCCACACACACACACACACACACACACACACACACACACACACACACACACACACCAGACTCCTGTGGGGCCTGTTTCAGGAGCCTCTAAAGTGGATGTTCCAGTGTGTGGCTCAGGCTGCCTCCTTCTGTCGTCCTGCTCTCCCCCTCCTCTCTCATTGACGGACTAAATGGTCCCAGATTCACTAATCTTTAAGCACCCACTGCAGCCCCACACACACACACACACACACACACACACACAGGCAGCCTACTCCGCCTCGCTCCAGTCCCCATGAACTGAACAGCAGGAGTTTTATTAAACTCTACCTCCCCACACACACACACACACACACACTCTCTAACAGCATTTTACTGTCTGCCATGAGAACTGACCCACGCATGTCTTGTGTTCTGGCTGGAATCCATCGGTTCTGGAGATGTGCTCTAAAAGCCTGCCTGCCCTTATGAGAGCTCGCCGGAGGGTGTACTTATGCCTGGGCTTTTTTTCTATGGTTCTGGACCGGAACATTTGTACTGAACAGGCAGCTACATTCTCCAGTGTGTCCGACCCAAGAGACAGGCCAGGAACACTTACACCCAGAGCATGTCTGTCTGGGCCAAGAGCACTTACACGCCGGCCACGTCCGTTTGGGCCACGGTTGGCCCAGGGTTGGGGACGGTCTGGTCAGCTCATCCCTTTTTTTTTTGCCTTTATTAGTACAGGACAGTGAAGTGGTAGACAGGAAACAAGTGGGAGAGAGAGATGGGGTGGGATCGGGATATGACCGCAGGCCGGATTCGAACCTGTCGGCACTTGGACCCGTAAATGGTACGGGCGCTGTAGCCTGCTGTGCCACAGCGCCCCCCATACCTTTGAAACTTTAAGTCATTTATTGAGGCTCATTTGCTATTTTGTTCACCAGTCACAAGTTATTTACTATGAGTTACTTGTTGATGCGCATTTTAACTAGTTTGCCTATTCTAAGAATCCTGACTGGAGACACTTGAAATGCGCATTCAATTTTCTAATGTGCATTGAAATTCAACCCGCTAGAGGGAGGTGAATTAACTCTCGATTGGTATAAGCTGCATCATGATTAAAACTGCTGAAAACATATTTGCTGCATTTCTACTTGTTTGTTTACGTAAATGTTGCCCTGGCACACCTACGTTTTGATCCCGCGTTGATCATAACTCTTCCCTAGATTAGATAGATAGATAGATAGATACTTTATTGATCCCCAAGGAGAAATTCAAGTTTAAGGAGACGACTTCAGGAGAAAGTCCATTTTTAAAAAATGCAGATGTGCTTATTCTGGAGGCAAATTTTCCTGAGCGCTTGTATAATGAGCTGAGTGGAAATGTTTCCTATTCCATTCCTCACATCTGTGGCGCATACAAATACTGAGGTGATATTTGGCACCGTTTCAGTTCCAGTATATTCAAAACAAAATGTATCTTCCATCCATCTTGAGTGACAGCAGTGTGATTGTAAGAGTAGGCTGATGGTGACACACTTTCTCATGGCGTACTGTTGATACACAGTTGGGGCAGTGAGTGGCCTGAAAAGTTGTGGGTTCAATTCCCGGCCTCCACCGTTGTGCCCTTGAGCAAGGCGCTTGAGTCGCTCCAGGGATTATGTAGTCCCTTGTGACACCTTGTGAAGTGACATATGTAAGTTACTTTGGATGAAAGGTTTAGAACTAAACTAAAGGTTTAGAACTGCTCAATGAATAAAAGCAAATGTAAATACAGTATACAGGTTGTTGCCTGGGAAACGTAAGCTCAGTCCACAAAGAGAGTAGAGCATGCTGATCCTAATCAAATCAGCTTGCTATTTCTCTCATGAATGAGATTCCTACACCATGAAGTGCTTTGAAAACCCCTCCCAGGTCTCCTCTTGTATAAACCGACAATAAAAAGAGGAAATGTGTCTGTCCACAGGTCAGTGGATGCTCTCTCTGAAATGCCTGCCGGAGCAGTTTACTCCTGATGGCGATGCAAATGTAATAGCAGAAGCTAGTGGGGCATTTCACAAGCATTTCAGAGCTTGTGAAATGTTACGAGCCTTGTGCATGTCAAAGTAAGCGAAAACACAATGAGCTGGCTGAATAAAATGAATACAGATTTATTTGTAGAGGAGAGGATAGCCTGTGGTGTCTCGCTAACTGTCCATTTGCATGGGCATGATATAGATGCTCTCTCTGCATGCTAAGTGTACTAGCGTGGCCACTTCTCTTACGCCGCGCACTGGTGAAATGCTACTTGGCTATTCACAGAGTTTCAATGTGAAATGGCAGTTTATGTGGGGCAGGCCAGTTGTGTTCCTGAAATACCCTTTCTGCTGTAATTGCGTTTGATGTGGACCATGAAATGTTGACATATTGAAAACGAGAAGCAATAATATTTCTTTGGTGGCCGTTTTAAAGCAGGCCCTGTGGAGAAGCGGAGGCTTTGGGAGAGAGGGGAGCGCAGAGCTGTCAGCTCCTGGTTAGACTCTCTCAGGGCTCTGTCTCTGGGGCACTGAGTGTGTTGTGTTGTGTTGTGTTGTGTGCCTGAGCCGAGGGATACTCTTTGAAGGTGTGACAGCAGGCCTCTGCAGCATGGTTGCCTGCAGTTTGGTTCCACACACTGTTCCGCTGTGTCCAAAACCTCGCCCTCCCTCCATCGCAGAACCCTCTCTTTGGTTTCATACGTTGTTCCACTGTGTCCAAAACCTCGCCCACCCTCCATTGCAGAACCCTCTCTTTGGTTCCACACGCTGGCACACTGTGTGTCCTCTTTATGGCCTGGAAACACCCCTGGACACATTGCAAATGGGTGGTATGTCGGCTTTAGGAGGAAGTCATCCATATTGTTCCTTAATGTAGTCCACATTTCACAATCGTTACACACTAGGCATTTAGAAATGTAATGTTATTGAATCAACCATTTCACAGCCACCCAAGAGTAAAGTATAAAGAGCAACAGTTACTGAGCCCCCCGTAGTGTCTAGGACTTTATGTATTCTTCTGAGAAAAGATTGCCAGTGTAGCACCATGGCTGAGTTTGAAATAAAGAAACTAGCCTAAATCCTTATGCAAATGAAGCCTAACAAGCGCTTTCCAGCTCCCACACAGCAATCCAAGTGCACACTAATCTGAGATATTGTCTTGAGCATCAGGTTAGACTCCACCACTGCATGCAGATGAGAGCGGACCACTGGAGCATGTGTGTTTAGCATTCCAGAAGCGTCCGTTTCAGCAATAACTATGCATCCAGCTTTGCCGCTGAAGCCCATGCTAATGCCTAGCAAACCCACAGTGGGCTGTTTGCACACAGAGTTCAAGTACACAGTCTCACATGAGTCAGGAATCTTCACAGTGAAACAACAATATGCTACATTTATTTAGCGCTTTGTCTGGGCACCCACCAATACAGTAATATGCTACATTGATATAGCGCTTTATATAGCCTGGGCACCCACCAACAATATGCTACATTTACAGTATATAGCGCTTTAGCCTGGGCTCCCACTAACAATATGCTACATTGATATAGCGCTTTATATAGCCTGGGCTCCCACTAACAATATGCTACATTGATATAGCGCTTTATATAGCCTGGGCTCCCACTAACAATATGCTACATTGATATAGCGCTTTATATAGCCTGGGCACCCACTAACAATATGCTACATTGATATAGCGCTTTATATAGCCTGGGCTCCCACTAACAATATGCTACATTGATATAGCGCTTTATATAGCCTGGGCTCCCACTAACAATATGCTACATTGATAGCGCTTTATATAATTGATATACATTGATATAATAACGCTTTATATAGCCTGGGCACCTGCCAACATTGCCTGCTACATTTCTATAGCGCTCTGTCTGGCCACCCAAATCCCCTCAGCTACCACCATCATTGTGTAGCCTAGCCTGCACCTGGGTGATGCATGGCAGCCATTTTGCACAGAGCGCTCACACCAGCTTGTGGTGAAGAGTGAGGGAGTGCAATCAGTGAGCTGCACCGGGGAGTGAGATAAGGGGGTAGATGAAGTGGGGCAACACCAGCATGGGGGTTTTTACGGGCCGTGGGCTTAGCTGGCATCCAGCTGCAGCTCCCCTTCCTGGGGTGGGCACGGCCGTCAGCCGGAGTTCTGCAGCGCTGCATCCAGCTGTCAAGATTACAAAAAGCACAATTACGTCTCCGTAATGGAGGCGGGCGAGGAGAGGGACCAGGAGATGCCCACATCTGTGTAGGAGTGCTGTTTGTGACAGGGTGCTAATGAGAGCGAGGCTAGGAGGTTGCCGCTGGCTAACGTAGAGACAACAAAAATCGATTCCACGCGTGTCAGGACTGTGTTACCATGTCTACCATGTCCATGACGACGCCTCTCTCTCACACGGCGCATGCCGCGCTAGTGGAGCCATCAAAAGAGCAGGTAGGATGCACAGCTGAGCTGAGAGGCTTGAAAAAGCCCAGACATGTGAGGGAAATGGGTGCTGATGGAACTCCTCCAGGGCCTTCTATAATGGAGCGAGCGCGCGCGCAGGGCCCTGATAAGTGAGATTAAAAGAAGATGGAAGCGGCTTCCCCTCCCACTGACCAGTCGTCTCATTTCTGTCCTCTTTCATTTTTCATCCTTCCTGAAATTCCTCTGTCCTTTCCTTTCCTTTCCTTTCCTGAACAGTCCTATTCTAGGTTTAAGTCAAGGCGAGAATCCTTTTAGGGCACTGTCAGAAGTATCTAGAAAGCTGTGGTCTTGTGAAGCATTCTCTAACTTTTTATTTTATTGAATCGTTAGATTGGTGTCACTGTTGTAGCGCTGTGTGGAGTCTTCCGTATGTTTGATTGTATTTAGTGTTTCAGGTACAAATGCAACGGGACGTAGCAAATAGGGAAATTGTACCCAGGGGAAATTCACTGAAACAAATGCACTAAGACAGAGAGCTCGGCTCCTCAGCTGCAAGATTCAGAGATGGAATTGCTCTTTGGCAGCAGTGAGAGGATGGCACTCGACTGAACCGGTTCCCTTTTTTCATCAGACTATCAAGGAATGCGCATGGGGGTTGTGATGGGGATTTAATTACCTCTGAAGTAGCCCGTCTCCAGCTCTCCCACTGCCCTGCCCAGAGTATAAGAAGGTCAGCAGAATAAGGCATTGCTGCAATAAGATCATGTTGTCTTTTTGTATTATTATTCAAAAGAATCCAATTACACCTTGCTGTTAAATTGAGCTTTCTGACTTTTGCCTCCAAAAGGTCTGCGGTAATGACCTACCTTTCCACGTTGTAAAAATCTATGCGCCAGCCACGGTTGGTAAAAAGAGATGACAGGCTGTCCATCTTTGCACCGTATGAGCTGAAGGGCTCAGTCAGGGAGTCGTTATAATCTTTAATTCATTGGGGCTTCGGCTGCGCTGAAGTATTACACCCGAGCATTAGGCAGGCGGCTTGACACATCTCCCAAGTTCTCCCTCTTTCTTCCTTGAGTCCGAATCCCAGCCACAATAATTCACACAATGCATCTGTGGGGAGGGGGGGGGGGGGGGGGTGGGGTTCATGAATGTGAAAAAGAGAGGAGGAGAGAGAGATTGAAATGCCGGCATCACCTTTGGGTACGGAGGCAGCGAGGGTGTTGAGACGTCCTGGAGCCTCCGCACGACGCCGAGCGAGCAGGCGGATAAAAAGGCTTTGGGGCTGCTGGGGCTGCTGGGGCAGACAATCTTCCTGGGCGCTGTCACCCCCAAGGCCCCATATTTCATCACAATAAGCCCGGGCGCGCTCGTCTCATCTCCCTCTGTAGCGGCTCTGGGCGCGGGAGCAGGAGGAAATGGCACGCAGCGAGGAGGATATGATGTCAGCCCAGGGAGAGGGTCATGTTTCATGTTGTCAGAGGCACTTGGCAGATTACCAGAGGAACAGCGGAGAAGACTTAACTTCATCCCGGGCAAGCGAGGCGCCGGGGGAAATCCGCTCACGGTTCAGACGGCCTGTCCTCACTCGACACGGAGATTGTGACCCTGCGCTTAACTAGCGCCACCCGCCCGCTCACCCGCCCGCCGCAGGCCCAAACAGCACCAGCGCTGCCGAGATGCCAAGGCTTTCTGCGGCGCTGTCATTGTGAGGCGTCCTCTCTCTCCTTCTGTCGGCCGTTTCTTCTCTTTTCCGTCATGCGGTCACCTTCAACATCCACGCTGTGCAATTCTATTTACTGACAAAAGAGAAGCGAAGGGCAATGTATTCATGGAGAAAGTCATTTCAGGAGGATAAGCAAGATCCATCAGTCCGTGGAATTCTCCTTATTAGGGGAAAATATCACTCATGTTTATTCATGTCTACATTCATTCATTTGCGAGGAGCCACAAACCCAGCCATGAAAGAGGAGAGCGTGTGACTGCAGCAGGCAAGGATGGAGGTCCTCTTGTCGCCTCCGGAATAGAGATATCAGCAGACCCCCCCTCCCTCCCCCTCCCTCCCCCTCCCCCACCCCATAGCTCAGCGCCAGGGGTCATTTCCTGGGTAATTTCCTGGACTGCCCCATTACCCCTTATCACCTGCAAATGCGCTGCTAATTTATAGAGCGCTTCTTAAGGCCCGGGATGCCTTATGGATCAGGTGCTATTGTGTGTAGGTGAATGCTCTCCTTAGAGAAAGCCCGGCGGTGGTTGGCCCAGTAATAGCATTCCATAGGACGATTCATAGCTTCCCAGTGAAAGGGCTTTGGCTTGACGCTGTAGGGGATTTCTTCCGAGGCTTGAAGGGAGAGCGTAAATGTCCTCCAAGGCCAATACGCCCTATCTTGCATTGTTAAAGGCCAATATGCCCTTTCTTGCAGCGTTAAAGAGAGCAGGGGGAACCAATGGATTCAGACTTATATCTGCGTCCGTTTCCAAATTCTGTGGGTTCCTCCTTGACATGTGTTTCACCACTCCACCCAAGTCACATGGAAGTAAGCAAACAAACACACAGACACACACAAACAAACAAACAAACACAGACAGATACAAACAAACAAACAAACACAGACACACACAAACAAACAAGCCAAGCCAAAAGCAAGGCCCCCTCGGCAGAGGTAAATATTGATGACCGTCCGACCCGACCTCCATTCATCAAACAGGGGTGGCATGGGGCGCCCTGAAGTGGTGTTTGCCCCCAACTGAATACCCCGACCTGCACAGAGTGGTATGGGGCGACTCAAAAGTGAAAAAGAAATGTACCTTCATTTGGATGAGCGCACGTTTCTAGACTAAATAGATGATTTACATTTAGATTAAGATTACTCCGTTTTATAAGCTGGGATAGTACATCACCACGCGTGCACAACTCCGCCTCCTCTCTCTCTATCTCTGAGTTCCTCCACTTTCTTAGTGCCTTCTGTGCCAGTTAGCAGGCAAGCAAGAACAAGTGGCAGTTATTGTTAAGTGCCAGCTAACGATTGAAAATGCATTGTTTTTATATTTGCATAAAACAATCTTTTAACCTTTGCGTATGAAATGTGAATGTGAAATGAAAAAGGGAGCTTGTTTCAGACTTGATTGCTGTTGTGTTGTGTGGTGGCAGCATGCTAATGGTGCTCTCCTTGTGTCCTCCACTCCAGTATGCAGATTAGGGGTCTTAACGACGCTAGTTAATTGGCCACCATTTGCTCTCTCACTCTCTCTGAGTGGGGACGGTCCTGTTGTCCAATTAAGACGAGCATAATTGGCCCATTCAAACTGGCTCATACCTGTCAGTCATGTGAACCCGTCTCTCGCTATTCTTATCATTAACGTTGTGAATAATGTGTGTGTGTGTGTGTGGCTTGGCAGCTCCACCAGTAGCATCCAGCATTGCAGCACTCATCTCCATAGCAGCACTACCACAGTAGTATTTGGACAACTCTAGGCAACTACTCAGCTCTTATTTAGTGGACTGGTCCACTTGTGAAAGTCCGCCCTCTTTGCATGTTGTAGTATAGTAGGTAGGTTATGGTAGTGCAAGTATTGAGAGTGACATGAATGATACTATACAGTTATGTGTGTGTGTGTGTGTGTGTGTGTGTGTGTGTGTGTGTGTGTGTGTGTGTGTGTGTGTGTGTGTGTGTGTGTGGTGTTTCTAAATTCAGAAGTGTTGTAAGAATAATATGTCAGAGTTAGTGACATTCTGTTAGGACATAATGTTAACTAAGACATATTATGTCTTAGTTTACATTATGTCCTAACAGAATGTCACCAGCTCTGACATATTATTACAGTGTTGCGTTCTAATGTTCACTGTGTTGTAATGTCATGCATGTGTTATGTAGTGCATATATTTTCCGTTAGCAAGTTAGCAAGTTGTTGTGTGTATGATTGATGCCGAGGTGCCTCTCCTAATGTGTTGGCGTCTTGTCTACCCCTGGCCCCCGCCCATCTCGTGCCCGTATTTGCGTCTTGTCTACCCCTGGCCCCCGCCCTCGCCCGTCTCATGCCCGTATTTGTGAGCCTGTGCCAAGCTGCCATCTGTGTCAGTGTCAGAATGCTTGTGCCAGCCTCTTTAATAAATGGCAAGGAGTCAGAGATACAACCTGACTCTGTGAGATACAAAAACATATATTCTATCTTTAGCAGCACCAGTAAAATGCCTGTACCCTGTGCTTGCAGTGTGCTGAGGAAAAATAAAAAAAACTCTAAATGACAGCCAGGGGATAATGAGTGTAAACAGGTATTTACAAATCGACATGCCATAAATTGAGACTAAAAATAATGTGTGTGTGTACAGAAGTAAGTTGTCACCCCTGCAGGATAGCTCCCTCTGTGGGCTCCCATGTTAGCGTACGCTTGGAGTGTCACCAGTTAGCAGCACATACGTTTGCTGTGTCAATCATATTTCTCTAAAACATGCTAAGTGTTTGGCTGGAGACTCCTCAACCCCTAGGTGCTCTTGTCGCTGCTTTTTTTTTTTTACCTTTTGACAGAGAGAATGACTAAACACACACATACACACACACACACACACACACACAGAGATTGACTAACAGATTAACCGTATAGTGATACTATGCACTTACAGTATATAGAACGCGTATAGTGATACTATGCACTTATATAGCACTTGTATAGTGATACTATGCACTTATATAGTGATACTATGCACTTACAGTATATAGCACTTGTATAGTGATACTATGCACTTATATAGAACTGAATTCTGCCCTCATACTGTAATGCACACAGGTAAAGCATCAGCAGAACAGGATAGTTGTGGCATGTTATGCTGTGCAACACTGGATGTGAGCCAACTGTTGTAGTTTTTGGAAATAACAAATCAAGGACATAAACTTTCTCTCTCTCATCAACTGGGAAATGTCCCTTCACAGTTCATCCATTGAAATGACGGATGCAAATCTTTTGTGCTATTAAGCTTGTGGAAGGTGAACTGTTTGACAGCTCATTTCAGAAGCGGCAATAATCACAACAGATTATTATGATGATCAAGCCCATAATGACAATCTGCTTCGGAGGATGACGGCGATCAGTTGATTTGGCTCAGAAAAGGACGCTTCATCACTCGTTTGTTACCTCTGCCAACAGCCACACATTCCTTCTGATTTGCACTGGCATGTCTGCTAGACAAGTGTCCTCATCAAAGCAGGGCTTATTGCTTGTCCCCGAGCATTAGCACAACGCTCGCTTTCCCTGCCACTGCTCTTCCTTGCACCGATTCGCGGCACTTTCCAACGCACATGCCTCCATATAGAACATAAGTAAGAGCGCACGCTCTCCAACGCACATGCCTCCATATAGAACATAAGTAAGAGAGAGCGCTCGGTGACATCCATCAGTATTGTGCTGGTGTGCGGGGTCTAAATGGAGCACTCAAGCATGTAGATTACACACACAATCACAGCGCAGAGCACCACGCCGTGTTTGTCCCGCTCGGCAAATTGTCTGCGAATAAATGTGCGTTCCCTCCAGCGCTCCCGTGCCGATCTCTACTTAAACGGAATTCCAATGACTCCTTACGTACAGTGAAGAATGCCAATGTGTCTTTTCCCGACCCCCAGACACAGTTTTAGGATTATTCAAGCAGTACCATTTACGTAGGGGCTCGTCATTCTCCATACTCCGTGTGTGTGTGTGTGTGTGTGTGTGTGTGAGAGAGAGATTTTTGTGCAAGACATACTGATTTTGTCTGTGAGGTTGAAATCTTGTTTGGGCTGTTTAGAAAAAGCCCAGATGGGCTGTGTTTAGATGCACACACTAGAACAACTCTCCATTCCCCGTGACTAGCGATGCTGTATCGCAACACAGCCAGACCTCACAGTGAAAAGTCCTAGAGCTCCTGCTGTGAGCCTAGAGGATGCACGCAGCATGTTGCTGTATGTAAACATGAGAAACATATTATAGAGCCTGTCTGGCACCATGCACAACACACAGTGTGTGTGTGTGTGTGTGTGTGTGTGTGTGTGTGTGTGTGTATATATCTGGAGCTGCCTCCATATGATCGCTGAAAGTTTGGATTAAAACGGTATTTATTGATGAAGTACTGTACTTTATGTGTGGGGCTTTTTTTCTTTTTTACTCAAAAGTTACAGCACACTCACACTGAAGTCAAAGAGCGGGAGATCTAAAGATGTTCTGTTCATTCTTGGCCTGAGAGTTCTGTTCTGTGAAGAATTCTGCAAACTTCAGGCTTTGGCGGAGGATTCCACCGGCGTGAGGCTCCGAGGAGAGCGAGCTGGGTCTCCGACCTCCATCCCACCCCCCCCCCCCCCCCCCATCCCACCCCACACCACACTGCATGCCTCTGCCACTGTGTTTCATCCTCAGCGCTGCTTGAACAGCATGACCTGCTCGCCTCCCCACCTACACTGACAGAACATGGCTGCTCTTAGCTAACAGAGACTCACTCTCACAATATTTATTCTCTATACGTTGGCTTTTCTTGCCTCTCTGTGCTGTCCTTGCTGTGTGGATATTGATTGGTGCAGGAATAACTAAAGCGCAGTTTTCACTCTTCTGAGCTGCAGACATTGATGGCAAAGTTCACACAAAGTGTTCCGTGACTTCAAGTTACCTGCTTTAGCCCTGGGCTGAGATTTAGCTGCTTGAACAGAACATTATCTGAGCTGCCGAAGAGTGCCAAGCAGCGAGAAGCAAATGTTCTTCTGAGTTCCCAAGCCTGTGACAGCTTATTAATATAACATCCAATTTTCACTTGTTTTTGTTAACATCATTATCTTGAGTCGACCCTCGACTTGTTCCAGCGCACACACACACACACACACACCACTGGAGTATACCTCAGCAGTCGCTTCATTTGTGTTTGCGTTCTGCCGTCGTCAGCGAATGCAGCTCATCCCTGGAAGAGATTTCCTCGAGCACCCATCAAGTGTTTCCTGCAGTAGCTAGTCCTAGATGATGGAGAACAACAAACACACCCACACACACGCGCACACACACACACACACACACACATACACACACACACACACACACACACACACACACACACACACACACACACACACACACATCCACACACACACACACACACACACACACACGCACGCACGCACACACACACACCCGCACATACACACACACACACACACACACACACACACACACACACACACACACACACACACACACACACACTCTCACACAAAAAAGGGAATGATGCTGTTCATAGTTTTCAGGCTTCAGAGGAGTCCCATCGTAGAAATCCCTTTGAAAAGCTTGACAGGCCTGCAGAGGTGCCGTCAGCCCGACGAGACGAGGCTGCTGTATCTACATCCCGCCTCTCCTGTTAAGACTCTTATCAAACGCCAGGCTGATGGAAACACCGGGAGCTGTGATTGGTTTAAACGGGCTCAGAAATCAGAGCTGGAACAGCGCAGGCCTACGAGCACTTTTATTTTGTTAGATTTTTTTCTCGTCGGGTTTGATGGATGATGTTCTGGTACATATGCCAATACAGTTCTGTTCCAACTCATTGGGCACTTCGCTGGTGTTTATCTTTGGCCTGTTTTAGGTGTATGCCGGTGATTTCCCTTGTGTTTTTCATGACAGTAATATACCAAGATAATCTCCGTGTTGTCATCTAGCCTTGTAATTCAGTACAGCCTGTGCTCAAGGCCTCTGTAATTGTTGGACAGTTAAGGAAATGAAGACCCCCGGTGACCAGTTAATGTCGCTGGTCTATCCTGTCAGCTCTGAATTCCACTCAGAGTAATACATTTTCACAATAAGCGTGTTAGGGATTTTGGACAGTCTAAAAGCCCAGAGCTTCAAAATGTGTTAGGTATAAAATGATCCAGTTTAAAATAATTCATAGGGCATACATGACCCCAGAAATTATGAGTAAAATTGATCCCTTGGTGTCAAATACGTGCTGGCATGGTTGTGGTTCGGTGGGAACACTAGTGCATATGCTATGGAATTGTCCTGCTGTCAAACAATTTTGGCAAGATATTGTCAGTGATTTAACATCTGTACTCAATACTGAGATTACACTCTGTCCAATTGTGTGCTTATTTGGAGTCAATATTGATGGTATACAGTCCAGGAGTATACAGAACATCTTTGCACTTGCTTTCTTGGTGGCAAAAAGGACTATACTTCTTAATTGGAAGGAACGCAAAAACAACTGCTTCAGTATAGAACTCTGGCGAAATGACTTTATGGACATCCTTGCTATGGAACAGGCTGCCTTGACTCTCAATCCACTAGAGAGGCCTAGTGCTCTGCAAAGCCCCTTGGACTATATGAGAACTTTAATGTATACATAATGTGTATTTAACTGCAGCTAACTTTCCCTCCCCTTGTCTTTGTTTTGTATTTTGTCTCTGTTTTGTACTTTCTTGTTGTCTTTGTCTTTGTCTTGTATTGTCATTGTGAAAAAGCAATAAAATCTAAATATTAAAAAAATAAATAAATAAAAGCCCAGAGCATCGTACGATGAAAAAAAGCTCTGGTGCGCGGGTGTTGAGTGGATGCTTGACGCCGGGCGCTGGTGATATTGGGTTGTCCTACGCGTGTCTCCGCAGAGCAATTACTCCATGGCGGCAGCGCTTCAGTGCGGAGCGACACTGAGCACGTGCGAGAGACGCAGTCATCCCCCCCCCCCCCCCCTCTCTCTCTCTCTCTCTCTCTCTCTCTCTCTCTCTCTCTCTCTCTCTCTCTCTCTCTCGTCACCTTGACTTTGGCGGCGGATCCTCTTCATGTGTTTACCTCCAGCAAAGTGCGCCGCCACACTCCATTATAGGAGGTGGCTATTTAAGGTCTGTTTCAGCGAGCCAGCCGGGAAATGCACAGAGTCCTTGCGCTTGAGAAATGAGTCCACTTGTGCTGGGGGCTAGCGCTGCATCACGTCCGCTCAGCCATTTGGCTGCGATATTAGCGCGGCGTATTAGCATTCTGTCCTGTCCTGCCCGCCATTCAGACGAGCAGCAATAATGATCTGTCCCATTACTATTTTTTATGCACTTCGGCATAGAATGAGACAGCGTGTCAGGAGAATGATTTGTCTCCCCGCAGTAAAATGAAACAGGGTGGGCGATTAGCGCCAGGGCTAGCAGTGAATTTGCAGCATCCTCTTTTTTTTTTTTAAGTAGCGTGACTAAAAAGAGAAGCGAAAAAAAGAAAAAAAACACCAATTACAACAGTCCAATTAATCCTCATTTTCTGTTTCAAATTGTTTTAATTTACCAGCCGCTAAGGACTGTACAGCCGCGGCCTTTTTAAGGGCCTGTAAGTAATCATTTGAATATGCACGGCAGGTCAGTTACTGGAGAAACACTGAGCAGAATTAGTAGGAGGAACAAGGGAAGAGCGATGTGATGTGAGTCTCCCGTATGGGATTATACCTCATCTAACACCAGCACTGTGCTAATCAGAGCCAGGAACAAAATGACGCCTGCGGGGAACCATTAGCAAACGAGAGGATTTAGCGAAAGTCACGGCGAGGTGAAGAGACGTAGAAACCCAGACGTGGAGGCACAAGAGGAGACTGGTTGTGCACATGAATCTGAAGATGATTGTGTCGGAGAAGTCAGCACCATGGTGGGAGTTCCTGTCTCCAGATAGAGTGTGTTTAATCTGCCGACGACTTTAAGGCTCTGGAGGAAGAGATAGACAGAGCACAGAGACCACCGCCACAGGAAGGATGGAGGAAGAGATAGACAGAGCACAGAGACCACCGCCACAGGAAGGATGGAGGAAGAGATAGACAGAGCACAGAGACCACCGCCACAGGAAGGATGGAGGAAGAGATAGACAGAGCACAGAGACCACCGCCACAGGAAGGATGGAGGAAGAGATAGACAGAGCACAGAGACCACCGCCACAGGAAGGATGGAGGAAGAGATAGACAGAGCACAGAGACCACCGCCACAGGAAGGATGGAACACGATTGTGTGGTGGAGTGGAGCAAGTGGTGAAGTTGTGGCAATCTTGTGATCAGACTCCACACACACACACACACACACACACACACACACACACACACACTCGCACGCTCAAAAAAAAAAATAAAGAGAATTCCGGATTGATGGATGACCTCATTTGTGTTTGGGCGTCTCTTCAGAGCGGAGTATTTCTCAAGGCTCCTTCCCACTCAGCAGCCTGGGCGGTGGAGGGGGGGCTTCCCGGGGGAGGGCTATTTTTTAGAGCAGCAAGAGGAGAGAGGAGAGAGAGAGAGAGAGAGAGAGAGGAGAGAGAGAGAGAGAGAGGAGAGAGAGAGGGAGAGAGAGAGAGAGAGAGAGAGAGAGAGAGAGAGAGAGAGAGAGAGAGCGTGGTACACAGGAGCACTGGCCCGGCAGAAAGGTGTAAATCACTAATGCAGCGAGCGCTGTGATCAGAGCCTGCAGGGGATACACAGGACTCCCTCCACCTGCATCATCTCCATACAGCCTGCTCCTCCATCACCTCCTGCATCATCTCCATACAGCCAAGCACTGCTGCTGGCCTCCTCCTCCACCTCCTGCATCATCTCCATACAGCCAAGCACTGCTGCTGGCCTGCTCCTCCTCCACCTCCTGCATCATCTCCATACAGCCAA
>NC_085012.1:1346539-1353972 GCF_963854185.1 Sardina pilchardus
CACCCATAGGTAAGATATTATGGTGGTTGTCAAGCAAAATTTTTTTTTTTTTGACTTGTGCAAGCAATTTCAGGCCAATTTTTTGGTTTCCTGCTCAACATGACATGCCAACGATAAATGTTGAATATCTCCACAACCACAAGGACCATATAGATAAAAATGGTATGGAATGAAAGCTAACACTCGTGGGATGTCTGCTGAAGTGTCAGAATTAACATTTATTGTACAGTATAAGAGACAACAGACCTAGAACATGAAAAAAACAATCTCCGCCTAAAGAGAACCAGTTTTCAAAGTGAATATCAGATTGGAAACATAACATAGCATTCCAAAACCTCTATCAATCAGTACCCCTATCTATGGGAATGAGTCAAGCCAAGTTTAAAGCTTGTAGGGAGAGACAGTGCACTGCTGCACATGTTGTAATACTTTAATGTTATGGCGAAAATGTAGAACTGTAGATGGTGGTCTATGGTGCTATTTGACTTCATTAATGTACCAGATTGTGACAAATTATGTTTAATGGACATATCACTATAGTTATCAATTCTACCCAAACATAACTGCTCTCTCAGTTCTTTAGGATTAGAGGTTAGTAACTAGTTAGTAGTAATAACTTTGTAATAGTCGTATGGCAAAGGTATTTTTCCCCATCCAAGCAGTGGTGCTCGGGTATAGGCAGCCAACAGAAGAAGGGACATGAAGGATGGCATGCTTTCCCCCCAGCTTTTAACCACAGAGGTCAGGTGCTTGGAGCTTGGTGAGAACAGGTCAGGTGCTTGGAGCTGACGATGTGGATGTGAGGAAAGTGGAAGTCAGTGCAGTACCAGGCAGTGTCGATGTCCCTGACCAGGACTCAGACTGAGCACATGGACATGGTCCCTGGGTACCCTCTGTTGGCTGCCTACCTGAGCACCACTGCTTGGCTGCACTGTAAAACCCGGGAAGTTAACTTAAGTGTAAATAAGTCATTCAGCTGAGTTATTTCTATGTGTGTAGTTTGTGTTGGGATAACTTTAAGGAGTCAAGTAAACTACTGTATACTCATTTTATTCACCTAATTTCAACTTGAGTAAAATACAGTCATGGCTGAAAGTGTTGGCACCCATGTTAAAGTTGACTAAAAAGAGGAATATAAAATCATCTTTTGGAAATTGATCTTAATGCCTTAAGTAATAAAAGTAGAAAATATCCAACCTTTAAGGACACCAACTTTCTATGTGAATGAATAATGTATCATAAACAAATAAATGTATTGCCACCCCTATGTAACCCTATGGGAATTTAACACAAAGGGTTAACATAGGGGCAGGCAGATTTTTAAAGGCCACTTATTTCATGGATCCAGGATACTATGCATCCTGATAAAGTTCCCTTGACCTTTGGAACTAAAATAGCCCCACATCATCACACACCCTTCACCATAACTAGAGATGGACCAATGGAACTTTATCAGGATGCATAGTATCCTGGATCCATGAAAAAGGTGGCCTTTAAAAATAAAAATCTGCCTGCCTCTATGGGAGTTGAGAACATAGGGTTAACATAGGGGTGCCAATACGTATGACCCCAGTCTTTTAAGGAAGAACATTTATTTATTCATGATACATTACTCATTGCATGGGGTGCCAACACTTTCAGCCATGACTGTATATCCACTCATTTCAATTAAGTAATCATGGCAAGAAGTATATTCACAATAAGAAATGGCTGACCACACATTACATTTCCCAGAATGTCACTGTCCATAGTATTCTTAACACATTATCACATATTAATCTTGACTGAAATTGAATCTTAAATGCAATAGTGAAACTATATTTACGGCTATACTATAGCTGTTATGTTATTGTGTTATTTACATTGACACCACACACCATCAAGCAGATGACTATCCACAACAGATTTTAAAATCTTAGATCACGTGTAATGCTTCTGACAGACGTAATGATAATCTGAAGATACAGTATATCATGATGGCCAGTACTAGCCTGACTCTCGCCAGACCCTTGTAGTTCCGCCATGCTCCACCAGAGGCGTTTTCGCTGAGCTCCACACAAGGGTCTGGACGCGAGGGCAATCCAAACCCCTGGGCCAGTGATCAAAAAATAAGCAACCAATCAGGAGCGCCGAAGCGAGTGTTTGATTCAAATAACAATGGCGGCACGCAGCGAGGAGTCTTGTGCTGACATTGATTCTGCTATTTCAACCGTTTTGTCGAATCTATCGAGTATTCATTCTTTAAAAGATTAACAGAGAATAGTTTTGAAGACATTTATTGGTGGCAAGGATGTTTTTACTCTTCTTCCGACCGGGTTTGGCAAGAGCTTGAAGAAGCCTAGCACGTCATTCAAGATAACAGGCAAGTGGTTTATCGAATCACATGCGAGGATGTTTTACAAGGACCCGCCTTCAGAAATACATCTCCTATCGAGAAGTCCCAGATCCTTGTGTGAAGCAGACAGCGAACTACAGGATCTGGCGAAAGTCAGGTTAGGCCAGTACTGCCATGGTGATACATATTATGTTTCACAATTACCCTCATTCTGCAGTAATCCTATTCATTTAATAGAAATTTAAACCTATAAAAAAATCCTGAAATCTTTACTCCTGAAGCTCATATCCTGCCCATAAGAGGGGTAATATAGTTACTCAATGTAAACATGCATAATGTGTCTGTATCTCCCCAAGAGACAATACAGACAGACAATAGGAGGCTCAATCACACCATTGGGATACTCAACTTTGTGACACTTTCAAGTGACTATAGGTCAAAGTCAAATTGGGAAACGCAATCAACTTTGCATTAGGCCATGAACTTCATAATGTTCTTTATATTTTGAGAATGGGCTTCTCCTTAATGGTATATCTGACCATATTCTGAAAATCATCAACACAATATTTTTGCCCATCACCTGGTAAACAGTAAGAAGCCACAATTAACAGCTAAGAGAACAAATACTTATTAGAAAATCAAAGAAGCATTTACCCATAATCCATATGATAGCTCACACATTGAGTACATTGCATTTTTTCGTGTGTAAGCCTACATAATTCTTACTTGTCATGATAATTCACTCAAGTTGTTATTAGGTGAATAAAATGAGTGTAGTTTACTTGACTCCTTTAAGTTATCCCAACACAAAATGCAATACATACTGTACAATATACTAATAACTCCAGTTGAATGACTTATTTACACTCAAATTAAATGAGTTGCCAAACTCAAATGTCAAGGCATCCAGTTTACTTAAATAATTTCAGATAAGTTAGCTTCCCAGGCTTTACAGTACTCAAATAATTTGAGTTCAGTTAACTTCCCGGGTTTTACAGGGGAAAAACATACCTTTGCCATACGACTATAACAAGGTTGTTATTGCTAACTAGTTACTATCCCCTAACCCTAAAGAAGTGAGAGAGCAGTTATGTTTGGATTGAATGAATAACTATAGTAATATGTCCATTAAATATAATTTGTGTCACAACCTGGTATATTAATGAAGTTATAGCACTATACACCACCATCTACAGTTCTACATTTTCACTGTAACATTTAAATATTATAACTTGTGCAGCATTGCATGTCTCTCCCTACAAGCTTTTAACTTCGTCTTCACAACCACCCTGATATCTTACCTATTTGTGTCTTCTAACAAAAAATATATATAGGGTGACACTGACAGCTTGAACCAAAACATGTCTGCAAAAGTCTTAACGGAAGCCCTTTTCAGAATTGGCCCCCTGACACAACAGTGGCCCTTGTGGTGTGATACTCTTGTGGTATTTATTGATCATTATTTTCTAATGATCATGCTTGCACACAAGTTGGATTATATTGCACATTTGCCCAAGATTACAGTAGGTAACATGGAAGAAAAAGGAAGCACTTTGGGGGGAAAATCCGCTTTTTCCATTTTTAAGAATATAGTGTTAAAATGGACAAAATAACATTTTCTAAGCTGACAACCTGTCTAGAACTCATGTTGAGGGGTTAAATATCAATACTGGATAGGTTGTATGCTTGTACCAAAAAGTGTCCGACAAAGTTTTAATATCAGTTTTGGCCCCCTGACTAAAAGGCTGGTGGAGAGAAAGAGAGGGAGAGAGAGGGAGGAGGCTGGCAGAGAGAAAGAGAGCGAGAGGGAGAGAGGGAGGAAGTGCCTATGCCTCGTTGAGCAGGAACATGAACACTGAGAGTGCCATTAGAACTTTCTAGAGTCTGGCGCTGCTGGCTCAGAAAAGAGTCTCCTGGTGATCGCCCCCGACAGGGAGATGAAGCTGTCAGTCAGGCCCTGCCATCGGGAGTCCCCCGCACCCCGTTTACCCGTGACAGCCTGACGACCCCCCCCCCCCCCCTCCCATCATCCCTCTGTCTCCTCCGTGTCTAATTCACACCTATGAGATGCCACTGCAGGGTTATTTGCCTGCTAAACTCCGCCGCAGAGATGAGACTGCAGGACTAAACAGGCTGAGGAGTGAGCGGCGCCTCAGGAATGATAACAGTGATACAACACCAGGAGAGGGACCTGCTTAATGCGCACGGAGAGGAGGAGAGGAGAGGAGGAGAGGACAGGAGGACAGGAGAGGAGAGGAGAGGAGAGGAGAGGAGGAGTGGAGGAGTGAGGAGGAGAGGGAAAAAAGAGCGCCTCAGGAATGATAACAGTGATACAACACCAGGAGAGGGACCTGCTTAATGCGCACGGCTTCGGCAGACGTCATTCCAGACGTCTGGAGATGAGCTTTCACATCGTGCTGATCAGTGTTGTCTTTTATATAGAGGAGAGGGATGTCTCTGTGACGCGTGAGTGTGAGTTTCCAGAGAGACAGAGAGAGAGACAGACTTCCCTGCACTGGTGTGCTCCCCCCTCAGAGAGAGAGAGACAGACAGACTCCCCTATTCTGATGTGCTACCCCCTCAGAGAGAGAGAGACAGACAGACAGACTCCCCTGTGCTGGTGTGCTACCCCCTCAGACAGACAGACAGACAGACTCCCCTGTGCTGGTGTGCTACCCCCTCAGACAGACAGACAGACAGACTCCCCTGTGCTGGTGTGCTACCCCCTCAGACAGACAGACAGACAGACTCCCCTGTGCTGGTGTGCTACCCCCTCAGAGAGAGAGAGACAGACAGACAGACTCCCCTGTGCTGGTGTGCTACCCCCTCAGAGAGAGAGAGACAGACAGACAGACTCCCCTGTTCTGATGTGCTACCCCCTCAGAGAGAGAGAGACAGACAGACTCCCCTGTTCTGATGTGCTACCCCCTCAGAGAGAGACAGACAGACTCCCCTGTTCTGATGTGCTACCCCCTCAGAGAGAGAGAGACAGACAGACTCCCCTGTGCTGGTGTGCTACCCCCTCAGAGAGAGACAGACAGACTCCCCTGTTCTGATGTGCTTCCCCTCAGAGAGAGAGAGACAGACAGACTCCCCTGTGCTGGTGTGCTTCCCCCTCAGAGCTGCTATCTCCAGTCACATCTCTCACACTTTTTTAACGGGCCCCAGTGAAATCTTTGATGTCGAAATTAAATCGGCGCTTAATCGGTTTGCTCTGAAGGCGTGGCGTTGTCTGCAGTCGCTGTGCTCTGTTCCATAGAGCTCATCACTCCACCCTCCTGCTCCACACACACATATACACACACACACACACACTCACACACACACACACACACACACACACACACACACACACACACACACACGCTCCACACACACATACACACACACACACACACACACACACACACACACACACACACACACACACACACACACACACACACACACACACACACACACACACACACACACACATTCCACACACATGCCTGATGCCTATCAAGCCCCTCACTCCAGAATTCTGTTGTTCCCTTGTTAACAGGGGGAGCTTTCCTTTCTCTACTTTTTCTCTTTTTTCCCTCTCCTCCTCTCCTCCTCTCCCCCTCTCCTCTCCTCCTCTCCTCTCCTCTCCTCCTCTCCTCTCCTCCTGTCCTCTCCTTCTCTCCTGTCCTCTCTTCCTTTCCTCTCCTCTCCTCCCCTCCCCTCCTCTCCTCTCCTCTCCTCCTCTCCTCCTCTCCTCTCCTCTCCTCCTCTCCTCTCCTCTCCTCTCTCCCCACTCTATTTGCATCTGAATGCTTAAGACTCAGGTAGGAGGTTGTGGGAGAAGCACATTTGTTCAGAATCGGCCCGT
Organism: Sardina pilchardus; assembly: GCF_963854185.1. Classification (NCBI taxonomy): domain Eukaryota; kingdom Metazoa; phylum Chordata; class Actinopteri; order Clupeiformes; family Clupeidae; genus Sardina; species Sardina pilchardus. The sequence goes on from NC_085012.1 coordinate 1,352,728, forward strand.
TTTCCATATAGATGACAAAGGGATGAACAGCACGCCCCCCCCCACCCCACCCCACCCACCCCCCACATCCCCCCCCCCCCGCATCCCCAGAGGTAGCTGGAGCTGGCGCTGACGCTGACGCCCCGTCAGTCAGAATGCAGAGAGAAGTGTGCCACCCAATACCCCCCCACCCACCCACTCCACCCGCTCCACCCCACCCACCCACTCCACCCACTCCACTCCACTCCATCTGCCCTGCAAATGAGCTCAAGGCAGGAGAGGCCGCCAGTGACCGGTGTGATTGATGAGACGTGGTGTGAACTGCAGTGGACGCGGGGGGGGTGGGAGGGGTGTGGGGGGGTGAGGCCATGTAGATAACGAAAGCAGGGAGGTCAACCAGGCTGACCTCACCATTTAATGAGACCAGCCCCAGGAGCAGGACACAGGATGGGGGCACAACTCACCACCAACACACACACGCACACACACACACACACATGCTTCATGCTTCTCCCTGTGGGGGGTAGAATGAGGGCTGGGGGGGGGTGATAGGGGGTTGAGGATGAATGAGTGTAACAGGAGTGTAGAGCTGGAGAGGTTTATTGCCCCACACCGCACCTGCAGCAATGAATCGACCTCATCCCTCCAACAGCACCTTCACTGCCATCACCCCCCCACCCCACTTCCTCTCTGCTCCTGACCGTATCGTATTCCCCCCCACACACTTCCTCTCCACCCCTCTCCGGTATCGTCCCCCCCCCCCCCCCCACCCCCCCCTTCCTCTGCGCTCCTGACCGTATTGTACTCGGCCATACGGGTGTGATGTATGACTCTCCCCTCTCACTGCTGTGGGGAGAAGTGTGCTGCCCTACACACACACACACTCTTGTCTCTGCTCAAACATCGCTCCAATATCGGAGTCCTAAATACTAAATTAGTCTCCTCTCAAACATCATTCCAATATCGGAGTCCTAAATAGTAAGACTCGTCTCTACTCAAACATCGCTCCAATATCGGAGTCCTAAATACTAAATTAGTCTCCTCTCAAACATCATTCCAATATCGGAGTCCTAAATAGTAAGACTCGTCTCTACTCAAACATCGCTCCAATATCGGAGTCCTAAATACTAAATTAGTCTCCTCTCAAACATCGCTCCAATATCGGAGTCCTAAATACTAAATTAGTCTCCTCTCAAACATCATTCCAATATCGGAGTCCTAAATACTAGACATCTCTAGTCAGACGCTGTTCCAATATCAGAATTC
>NC_085012.1:1354172-1361672 GCF_963854185.1 Sardina pilchardus
CAGCCTCCTGTAATGCACAACACTGAGACACACACACAACAGTCTCCTGTAATGCACAACACTGAGACTAACACACAACAGTCTCCTGTAATGCACAACACTGAGACTAACACACAACAGTCTCCTGTAATGCACAACACTGAGACTAACACACTCCGCCTCCTGCAATACACAACACTGAGACAATCCTGAGATCCTGAGACAAGCACACAACAGTCCGAATCAGACTTGTTTCATCCCTACCTCTAATCCTGGAAATAAGTTGGCCTGTAAAGTTAGTAAAAGTGGCGTCCGCGCCTTTGTCTTGCCTTGTGTTTTGCTTGTTGCGTAACTCCAAAAGTAGTAAATCCAGAAAAAGAAGAGAAGTCGCGCACAAAAGCTGAATTATAAGAACATGTATTGATAACATAAACCAAAATATATAATGAGCCAAAGGCAGAATAAATGGGAGACAAACGTTCCGGGTCTAGCCCATCATCAGCGTTCCCAATTGGAAGAACAAGTTGGCCTGAACATACAGTATACTGTCTCCTGCATCTGACACATGTCTACACTCAACTCCTCTCTCCAGCCTGTGTCATCGCAGTTCAGTGTATTTGATATTATTACTGTAAATGCAAAATTAAGTTAATTTGCTTAGTTTATACATCTCCAATGCACTGCATGTTGAACAATACAATACTGCACTACACACTGCATTTCATATGTGTAGCAGATGCTCAAGGGCACGTACTGCAGTATATGTTTTTATCAGTGTGAGTGCGACCTCACCGTCTAACCGATGACCTTCGAAGCGCATCCTACAGCAACGCAGTGCGAGTGTGTGTATTCTCCCAGCTTTACTCTCTTTTTGTCCTGAACTCTGAATAAAACTTTGCAAAGCAGTGTATCCAAAACAGTTTAACGATTGAGTCGTGCTCTGTGTTTAACTCTGCAAAGCGGTGCATCTGAACAGTTAAACGAGCAAACAGCTCTCTCTCTCTGCTTGAGCTGCTGTCCAGCACATCTAACCAACACGCACTGGACTGGAACTCAGGCCCAAGGGCAGGCACCGCACACACACACACACACACACACACACACACACACACACATACACACATATACACACACACACACACACACACACACACACACACACACACACACACACACATACACACATATACACACACACACACACACACACACACACACACACACACACACACACACACACACACACACACACACACACACACACATACACACACACACACACACACACACACACACACACACACACACACACCACACCCCACTCCCTACACCCCACACTACCCACTGCGCCCCCCCCCCCCGGTCCCGCAGCATCCTGTGTGTGTGTGTGTGTGTGTGTGTGTGTGTGTGTGCGGCGCTGGGTTTGTGCACGGCTCATTATGCTCATTAATTGCACTGTGCTTACTGCTCACATCGGCCGCCGCAGCTCATTACAGTCACCTGTTTAGTGGGCACGCCAGCCGAGCTGCTCACACACACACACACACCTGTGGCAGCGGCGCAGAGGAGAGCAGAGAGGAGAGAGGAGGAGAGGAGAGAGAGAGGAGGAGGAGGTGGGGTGGAGAAGAGAGGAGGAGAGGAGAGAGAGAGGAGGAGGAGGTGGGGAGGAGAAGAGCAGAGAGGAGAGGAGGAGGTGGGGAGGAGAGGAAAAGAGAGGAGAGTAGAAGAGAGGAGGAGGGGAGAGGAGGAGAGTGGAGGGTAGGAGGTGGGGAGGAGAAGAGAAGAGAGGAGAGCGGAGGAGGAGAGGAGAAGAGGAGAGAGGAGGAGGAGGTGGGGAGGAGAGGAGAAGAGAGGAGAGTAGAGGAGAGGAGAGGAGTGGAGAGCGTGGTGTGGCATGGTGTGGTGTGGTGTGGAGAGGAGTAGAGGAGAGGAGAAGAGAGGAGAGGAGAGGCATGGTGTGGTGTGGAGAGGAGTAGAGTAGAGGAGAAGAGAGGAGTGGAGTAGAGGAGAAGAGAGGAGAGGAGAGGAGAGGAGAGGAGAGGAGAGGAGAGGAGAGGCGTGGTGTGGCGTGGCGTGGCGTGGCGTGGCGTGGTGTGTGTGGTGTGTGTGTGTGGTGTGGCGTGGCGTGGCGTGGCGTGGTGTGGTGTGTGTGGTGTGGTGTGTGTGGTGTGTGTGTGTGGTGTTGTGTGGTGTGGCGTGGTGTGGAGCAGCTCTGTCCAGTCAGCCGTGGTGTCAGGTGGCTAATGGGAGAGAGAGTGAGAGCAGGTGATCGATGTGCATGAGGGGGTCTGTGAAGTCCAGTGTGCAACACAGGAACACACACACACACACACACACACACACACACACACACACACACACACACACACACACACACACACACGCACACACACACACACACACACACGCCCGCCTGCACGCACACACACACAGACACACACATATACACACATGGATGATGAGTGGAGCAGAGTTGCACCCATGCAAAGCAGCAGACACTGTGAGCGTTGCTGTTCTGATTGTTTATTTATGACCCAAAGACTTGAAGCAAGCAGTTTGGTAATGGCTGATTAACTCAAGAGAAGACAACAAGTCAGTCTATGGGTCCATTCTCAATTGAAAATACTGAGCGAGCTGCCTGTGTGTGTGTGTGTGTGTGTGTGTGTGTGTGTGTGTGTGTGTGTGTGTGTGTGTGTGTGTGTGTGTGTGTGTGTGTGTGTGTGTGTGTGTGTGTGTGTGTGTGTGTGGGGGGGGGGGGGGGGGGGGGGGGGGGGGCGGGAGCTAATACTCTGTGGATAAACAGCATCCCAAGAGGGAAGGCTTCACTTGGCCCCATGGCAGCATCTCTGCATAATGTGGGACCTCAGGCTGTGGGCTCCCACACAGAACCGCAAATGCCTCTCAGCGCGGGCCCAGCAAAGTGTTAAGGACTCGTTCATTATTTACGCCAGGAGCTCCAAATGGGTTCATTAAGAGCGGAACGCTCGGGTAAACAGCAGAAGGTTTATCAAAGCGCTAATATGGAACAAAACAGGAGGGCCCCATTGTGTGCCTTATTGTGCTATTAATCAATACCTCTCTGGGCGGCTGGGCTGCCGCTGCACGCACACACACACACACACACACACACACACACACACACACACACACACATTTGCTCACGGACGTCTGATTTGGGAATTCAGCCCATAAAGTGTTGCTGCGGTCCCAGAGCTACCCAGGGGCGGGCATGATGCCATGACTGCCCTCTAGTGCCCAGAGATGCTACGCGTGCCCAAGGTCACTGACCTCTAGACTGTGGTGTGTTTTAGGGCGCATTCACACTAGGGCCCCTAGACAGGACTTGGGTTCGTTTGGTCCGATGGTTCAGTTTGTTTTGATAATGTGAACGAAACCGTACCGAACTCAGATGTTACCAGGGACCGGACCCAGATCTGCCTGAGTCCATGGGTTCATAAATGTATGAGCACAACAGTAGATATGTAGGACTGCATTGATAGGCTTGTGTTGTTCCCAGTTGAAGCAGTAAAGCTTGGACAAGCCCACCATCTTACCAGAGGCTCCTTCATAACACTCTATTAGAACTAGTCAACAGCTATTGATCTAAACGATGTCTAGAGCTGCCCACGTCTGTGCGTTATTGTGTGAGCTTCCGTACCATTATGATCTGGCCCGTGCTACCAGAGTCTTTTATCATAATCTACTGCAGATGGGATTGAGGTTATTTGAAGAGGTGAAAATATGTAATTGAACACTCCGTAGTGTGTTTTGTAAGTGAGTGCTTGTGTAATAGCTTCTGCCCTTTGGATAGAGGTTTGTCTTTCTCTATGAAAAATCCAAGCTTGAATCTATACGCGTTATTTATTCAACTCTCCAAAAATATGACTGCTTATTGCTGAAAATGATGTTTATTGGGAAAGTTTTCACATTAATTTGTCTGTATTGACTTTGGCTTGTCATGCATCATACAGTATACTGTCAGTCGTTATTGAAGAAATATTCATCACTAAAGCATTGATCGAGGGATATTTTTGGCCATTTGTAACGTGGACTCTGTAATCTAAATCGTCATGCCTCAATGCCCTTTAGTCCTAAAGCCGTCCCTGATCCCAGGTCAGGAGTTGAGATGGTTGAAAGGGAACTCTGCAGCGAGGTGAGAGGCTCCGTATGTTTCTGTACGTTGTGGCGAGGTGAGAGGCTCAATATGTTTCTGTATGTTGAGGCGAGGTGAGAGCCTCCTTATGTTCCTGTATGTTGAGGCCAGACATTTGGAGTAATTATCCCCCTGGACTCATGCAACACACGACACACACACGCCCGCCTCACAGCAGGTAATGCCACCAACAGCCATTAATCACCTGAGACTGCACATAAAGATAACAAACGATGAACTAATAAAGCCTCACTATCGTGTGTACTGATGCAGTCGGAGAGAGAGAGAGAGAGAGAGAGAGGGAGAGAGAGAGAAAGAGAGAGGGGGGGAGAGAGAGGGGGGGGGAGAAAGAAAGAGCTCTCTGTTTTAACGCTTGAGCTGTTTGGCAAATTAATAAAGACAGATAACCCTGTCACTTGCAGGGGAATGTAATATCCCTGACTTGCATTATTAACCTGGCGGAGCCACATTATGAATGAGAGCGCTTGCAGGGGGTGCGCCGGCCATTTTGTGAAATCTAGAATGCATTACACACACCTAATTATGATGCACTTAACATCCCACATTTGAAAAGTTTCTTTGAATGATTGATAAGAGTCATTTGCCTGCTAAAGATTACTGATCTCTCTACTAACCGCGCTGGCTCTGCTCCCACTTAAGACATATTATAAGGCACCAGTCATCATCATCGGCCAAACGTTTGGAATATTCTTCATTTGATTACGGATTCTGATTGAAATCATGAGATTGAGGAGAGCAGGGGATATGTGGCTACTCACTTCCTTCTCAGTTGGGAAATGTGTATAAAATATGTTCATGTTCAGCACACTAAATTATGTTTTATAAAATGCATGTATGTTCAGCACACTAACTTATGCTTTATGTATTCAGCTATGAGGTCACTACACAGGGTTTTTTTGATTGCATAAAACACTGTCCTGTGGTTCATTCACAATGCACAACATACAGTACCTCATACTAAATTAGCGCAAGTCCTTGTGTACACAACTGTATTACTGTACATACAGTACTGTAAGGTGAGTGATTGCTACAGTATGTGTTTTAGAGACTGTTTCCCATATGGGTTGCTTAGTTTATTGAGAGACACATTTAATGGGCGCAATGAATATTTTACGCCATTATAATATTAAAATTACAATTCCTTAGGGCCGTTTTGTATAAGTGCCTTCTCAGTCTTTTCACAATTGGCATCTGTTTAAGTTGCACTTTAAACATTTAAAGCGAAGATCAAAAGTGACAAGAAAAGCCTCATTCTCACATTTCTTTTAGTCAACCAGCAACATATTCAATTCTGTCACCGCAAAATAGCAGGACTCAGGTCTCGTGAGAGTCATTTGGGGGGAGGGGGGGTGAATAAACAATGGCCATATCTTTTGAACTACTTTGTATCTCCCACTCAATGTTCTGAGCTCAGCCAGCCGTGAAATGAGCAAGAAGCCTCACATTGTTGGCCCAGCTCGCCTGCTATCTCACAGGAAGTGTCTCTGGTCCTGCCGCTCTCTCAATAGGAGCACAAGTGATGGAGACGAGCGTGTCTCTGGTCCTGCCACTCTCTCAATAGGAGCACAAGTGATGGAGACGAGCGTGTCTCTGGTCCTGCCACTCTCTCAATAGGAGCACAAGTGATGGAGACGAGCGTGTCTCTGGTCCTGCCGCTCTCTCAATAGGAGCACAAGTGATGGAGACGAGCGTGTCTCTGGTCCTGCCGCTCTCTCAATAGGAGCACAAGTGATGGAGACGAGCGTGTCTCCCTCTCCCTCTCTCAGGTTATCAGGAAGCGTTGTGCATGTAGTGTCAACAGCTGACTACTGCTGTCCCAATCAAATCCCCTTTGCATGGGCCCTCTTCCTCTCAGTTCCTCTCATGTTCTGGCAGAGGGGCTAACATGACGTACTGTAACGTGGTGTTAGCAATCAAGCTAGCAAGTTAGCCCATTGACTTTCATGTGTGATGTTAGCATGTTTTCCCCCACAGAGGGGGCGGCAACCTTCTAACCGTCTGTATCTATGGTTGCGTTTCATGTAGCGTTTATACGTCCTCCCTCGCTCCTCGATGCCTCGATCCTCACTGATCTACATAAAGAATGATGGGGGGGAAACAATGGGAAAGTCTATCCAGTGTTAGTTATAGATCAGTGGGAACGCCCCTCGAGGATCGAGCATCGAGGATCGAGGAGGCATAATGAGAGGCACCCTATAATATAGTGTATCCACGCCCAACATAGCCACACCCAACATAGCCACACCCAACATAGCCACGCCCACTAGCTGCCCCATCCCCTCCATCCATTGGTCCATCTCACCAGCCCTTTCTGAAGCCCAGTGTGGCATGTATCTCAAAACGTTTTGCTGCAAGGACTTGTCTCTAATCAGCTCACTAAATGCAATTTATCACCCAGTTGAAGAACTTGGTCATGTTTTTGAACTCCAGGTTAATTTGGCAAAATGTTTGGAATGTTTAATAATTAATATTAGAAGTATTTTTAATGTTCCAATTGATGATTTATGAAATCTTCCAATGGTGTAAAACTACCTGAGGCTGTTCTAAGGTGTAAAAATAAAGCTGAACAACTTTGACAAGATGTTATTGTGCTGCTTGAATGCATAAGAATGAAGTCTAGAAAACTAATTCCTCCCAAGTCTCACTTATGCGTTAGAACTTTAGAGCTTTGTGACGAGCTCTGGCACCCCATGGTCATAGCTGTCACCGTGGCGACAGGCCTGCGATGACACATGTTTACAATGAGGAGTGGTAATTGTGTTTTTCAGCGGTTCTTAGCATGCCTCTTAAAGGTGTCTGTCTCCAGAGACCTGGTGAGAGATGAGAGATGCTCGCGCAGGTTCGGGGTTGTTGTGCTCATTATCCTCCATGAGTGTTTCTCATCAGCAGATGAAGTCGTACCTCTGAGTACGCAATCAGTTATTTTGCACCACCTCAGGCCATCCTCTCAGAAAGATTTGAGTCAAATGGAATTCAGTCCAAGTGTAATTTCGCTCCCTTTCTCTCTCTCTCTCTTTCTCTCTCTCTCTCTTTCTCTCTCTCTCTCGCTCTCTCTCTCTCTCTCTCTCTCTCTCTCCCTCTCCTCTGTCTCCCTCGCTCTCTCTCTCTCTCTCTCTCTCTCTCTCTCTCTCTCTCTCTCTCTCTCCCCTCTGTCTCCCTCGCTCTCTCTCCCTCAGTAGTTGTGTTCACTATCTTACTTTGGAAACTTAAAGGTCTCCTCGTCTTTTCCATTACTATAAACTTCTCCTATTTGGGGGGTTTGAGGGCCGTTAAAGTGCACTGCTGAGAATACCGCTCTCCGAGGGAACAGTGTGTGTGTGTGTGTGTGTGTGTGTGTGTGTGTGTGT
>NC_085012.1:1366672-1374172 GCF_963854185.1 Sardina pilchardus
GCTGCTCTATCCAACACACACACGGCTGCCCTATCCAACACACACACGGCTGCTCTATCCAACACACACACGGCTGGAGGAGGTGATGAGGAGGTGATGAGGAGCCCTATCCAACACACACACGGCTGCTCTATCCAACACACACACGGCTGGAGGAGGTGATGAGGAGGTGATGAGGAGCCCTATCCAACACACACACGGCTGCTCTATCCAACACACACACGGCTGGAGGAGGTGATATGGAGGTGATGAGGAGGTGATGTGGAGCCCTATTCAACACACACACACGGCTGGAGGAGGTGATGTGGAGCTCTATCCAACACACACACGGCTGGATGCTTCCTTCAAAGCCTTAGAAAACAGCTAAGAACATCACCTGGGCCAGAATGGCACGCAGATTAAATGAGTATAACGCCTCTCAGAGTTCATGCAGGCATAGTGTACTTCTCATAGTGTACTTCTCTCATCGTGTACTTTGCATAGTGTACTTCTCTCATAGTGTACTTCGCATGGTCTACTTCTCATAGTGTACTTCTCTCATAGTGTACTTCTCATAGTGTACTTCAGTTAAACCATCCTGTCTGAACCTCTGTGTCTTACAGTATATCACAACCGCATGGAGGCTCTGCTAACTCCATGTGCATTTTAAAGAGTCAACTGGAAGTAGTTAGTGTGTTTGTGTACATTGCTATTTTAAACACTTGGCGTGAAATGAGGATGTATATGTTGCTTGTAGCAGATGCTCATGTTGTGCAGTGCATCTGCTCTGTTGGAGAAGTCCTGTAGGAGCAGCCAGGAGCACACACACACACACACACACACACACACACACACACACACACCCAGACGCTCTCCTGGAGGAACACACACACACACACCCAGACGCTCTCCTGTAGGAGCACACACACACACACACACACACCCAGACGCTCTCCTGTAGGAGCACACACACACACACCCAGACGCTCTCCTGTAGGAGCACACACACACACCCAGGAGCACACACACCCAGACGCTCTCCTGTGTCTAAGTTTCTGCGTTTACCAGCAACGCCTTTCTCTCTCTCTTTGCTCTGATTTGTCTCTATCCTTCCATCTCTGTCTCTTTCTCCTTCCTCTTTTCTTCTCTCGCTCTCTCTCTCCTTCCTCTTTTCTTCTCTCGCTCTCTCTCTCCTTCCTCCTTTCTTCTCTCGCTCTCTCTCTCCTTCCTCCTTTCTTCTCTCGCTCTCTCTCTCCTTCCTCCTTTCTTCTCTCGCTCTCTCTCTCCTTCCTCTTTTCTTCTCTCGCTCTCTTTCTTTGACTCACCTGGACTGTCTAGACCAGAAGATAATGGAACACACTGAAATACCCTTCTGCTCTTCATTTCTGCAGACTATCAGTCCTCCCTCCTCAACACACACACACACACACACACACACACACACACACCCATACACACACACACACGCACGCACGCACGCACGCACACAGACACACACACACTTTCTTTCACCTCACACTGACAGACAGAGACACACAGACACACCCATGCTGACACACACGCTGTTGCTGAACAGAGCGGATCAGACAGGAGTGAGCCGGCGTGGCAAATGTCAGGAAGAGGCAGGCGCTGAGGAAGAGGAAGAGGAAGAGGAGGAGGAAGAGGAAGAGCTGCCCTTTACCAGCAGCCGTTTAGCAGCCGCTCTGCAGCTCAGCAGTGGAGGCCCCGAGGACAAGAGCCTCACACACACATGCAGTAGTGGAGGCCCTCACACACACATGCAGTAGTGGAGGCCCCGAGGACAAGAGCCTCACACACACATGCAGTAGTGGAGGCCCTCACACACACATGCAGTAGTGGAGGCCCTCACACACACATGCAGTAGTGGAGGCCCTCACACACACATGCAGTAGTGGAGGCCCCGAGGACAAGAGCCTCACACACACATGCAGTAGTGGAGGCCTGGAGATAAAGAGCCTCACACACACATGCAGTAGTGGAGGCCTGGAGGAATGATGGCTGATCGTCTGCTGCTGGTGACACTACCGGTTCGCCACACCCTCTCCAGTAACCCAGCACAGCTCTGCACCACACTAGAACTCACACAGTTATGCACCATACTAGAACTCACACACCAGAACTCACTCGGTTCTGCACCACACTAGAACTCACACACTAGAACTCTTCTGCACCACACTAGAACTCACACACTAGAACTCTTCTGCATCACACTAGAACTCACACAGTTCTGCACCACACTAGAACTCACACAGTTATGCACCATTCTAGAACTCACACACCAGAACTCACTCGGTTCTGCACCACACTAGAACTCACACACCAGAACTCACTCGGTTCTGCACCACACTAGAACTCACACACTAGAACTCTTCTGCACCACACTAGAACTCACACAGTTATGCACCATATTAGAACTCACACACCAGACTTCACTCGGTTCTGCACCACACTAGAACTCACACAGTTCTGCACCACACTAGAACTCACACAGTTATGCACTATACTAGAACTCACACACCAGAACTCACTCGGTTCTGCACCACACTAGAACTCACACAGTGCTGCACCACACTAGAACTCACACAGTTATGCAGAACTCACACACCAGAACTCACTCAGTTCTGCACCACACTAGAACATATTGATTAAATACATGTGCAACAAAATCACTTGGAAATGTTGCAGTGGAAAATGAAGAACTGAAGGAATGTTGTTGTTAGTGTGTTAAGACTAGCAAGAACACACACACAGTATTTGATGACCTGTGTGATTGTTTCGTCCGACTTGGTGAAAAAGGTCTTTGCTCACTCCATTGAATTGTGCCCACTGGCTGCCATTATGCTGACATCTCTGTTGCTAGCCCTGAGTGTGTGTGGGAGTAGGTGTGTGTGTGTGTGTGAGCGTGCAAATATGACACCATGCACCCACACAGCATCATGCTGGAGAGTCAAGCATCGCCACGGCTGCTGTGGAGGTCAGCGTGAGAATGAGACAGTAGCTCTCTAAACCCCTGAACACACACACATACAGCTGAGAATGAGACAGTAGCTCTCTAAACCCCTGAACACACACACATACAGCTGAGAAGTTCATATCGCCACCCAAACAAAGTCTTGTAACAGATGGCAAGGATTGTCTGTATTTGCACAAGGATTTTGTTTCCAAATAAGGGAAAGATTATATACCTTGAAAATGTGATTAGTTTTCAAATAAGGAAAAGTTTATATACCTTGAAAGTGTGTTTCGTTTTCAAATAAGGAAACGATTATACAGTACCTTGAAATGTATTGTTTTATCTCCATCAGTATGCCAGATTGGATATGGTGTTGCTCAGGATTAGTTTACATACACAAATCTTTACCCAAACAGGGCGTTGTGGTTGTTGTTGGGTGTGTGTGTGTGTGTGTGTCTGGGTGTGTGTGTGTGTGTACATATATATTACTTCCCAGCTGCACTATTATCAGTCCAATATTATGACAGCAGATGTGAGCGGGCAGATGTGCGGACGAGTGCTGTCATCGTGTGTGAGCGCAGACGGAGAGAAACACAGAGAGGCAGATAGAGTGGCACCCAGGACCAGGAGCCTCAGCACTGACATGCTCGCTCTCTTGCTCTCTCTCTCTCCTTCTCCTTTTCTCTCTCTCTCTCTGTCTCTCTCTCTCTCTCATTCTCCTTTTCTCTCTCTCCTTCTCCTTTTCTCTCTCTCCTTCTCCTTTTCTCTCTCTCCTTTTCTTTTTCTCTCTCTCCTTCTCCTTTTCTCTCTCTCTTTCACTCACTCGCTCTCTCTCTCGTGCTCTCTCTCTATCACACTCTCTCTCACACGCACACACTCTCTAGCTATCTCTCTCTCTCTCTCTTTACACTCTGTGAGGAAGTGTAACTCATCCTCTACTCCTCTCTCTCTCGCTCCCCCCTTCTCTTTCTCTCTCTCTCTCTCTATGAGCAGTCGAGTCGGAGTCATTGTCTGACCCATCAGGATTTTCAGCCCCCGCTCTCCTCTCCTCTCCTCTCCTCTCCTCTCCTCTCCTCTCCTCTCCTCTCCTCTCCTCTCCTCTCCTCTCCTCTGCTCTCCTCTCCTCTCCTCTCCTCTCCTCTCCTCTCCTCTCCTCTGCTCTCCTCTCCTCTCCTCTCCTCTCCTCTCCTCTCCTCTCCTCTCCTCTCCTCTCCTCTCCTCTCCTCTCCTCTGCTCTCCTCTCCTCTGCTCTCCTCTCCTCTCCTCTCCTCCTCTCCTCTCCTCTCCTCTCCTCTCCTCTCCTCTCCTCTCCTCTCCTCTCCTTTCCTCTCCTCTGCTCTCCTCTCCTCTCCTCTGCTCTCCTCTATCTGCGTCAGACGCTGCAGGAACTGGCAGACATGAGAAGCGGACGCTATCTGGCTCCCTATACCTCCCACTCTCAGGACTTGGCGCCCCCCTCTCTTCTCTCTCTCTCTCTCTCTCTCTCTCTCATGATCTTTCTGTTTGTCGTGTTGGCAGCGGCTCATCTGCAGCACATGTAGATGGACGCTCAGAGAGGTCAGGCACAAGGGGCCGATCCCTCGACTGGTTATTAAAGTTGATGACTCTGAAAGCGACTTAAAAATAGCACTGGCGCTTTCTGTGCAGCACAAATGATTCCAGAAGTGCCATTAGCAGTTAACATTTGCTTCGTGCATAACGCTTGCAGATTGGAACTGCGATCCCAGTTTGTTTTTTTGCCCCCTAAACTCCTTTATGTAATGCTGTGAGATTGAGAGTACAGAGTGATTTACTCCAAAGTACCGCAGGGCATTGGCTTTGGTTAAGAGTAATTACTGGTGTCAAGTTATCAGTGTTAGAAGTTGCTGGGGTAAGCTGGATGGTGAATTCCATAAGGATTATGATGACAAGCAGTTTTGCATCCATAACTTTTTTACAGTTTGTTTCTGTCTGTGTTCTTATTAGAATATCATACATTTCTGTTGACACCTCACTCTTAGCCATTGGTGGGGCTAGTGGAAAGTGACACGCTAATGAAAACCAGCACACATCAGTGAAGGCGTCTGTGTGTCTGTGATTTTCTTTCCTTCCTTCTAGATGTTCTATCACATGTGTCAGGGTGAGTTATCAGCTCGGAGAGCAACATGGCGCATGTTATGCTGGAAAACGTAAACAGAGGACTGACAGCAGCAGGATCTGGACTCTGGTTGGAAGGATGCTGTCTGTGAACAAGAGAACGTGTGCTGTCTTTTATCTCACTCTAACGTTCAGATACGGAGCGTCGTCAATCTCAGACCACACGGTTCAGCTGTAGGTTCACACAGAAGTCCAGCAGAGCACGTTTCTACAGATAAAGGGGATATTTATGAGAATGTGAAAAATATTATAATCTGAGTGCATCCTTCTGCATGGTCTTGACAGTCCACAGTATTTGTATTTTGCAGATTGGCAATATACAGGGATACCTGCAGGCAGGATCTATGTATGACTAATTGCCTCTTGCAGAAATGCCATTTCACACAATAATCAGCATAATAGACTGTTCTCGTACTGAACTAGCAACTCCAATGATTTATTAATGATGATGATTTGTTTGATAACAGACTTTCAATCAGTGGCCATTAAAATCATACTCCAACACTTACAAGCGAATACAAAAACCTATGTGCACAGAACTATGACGAAAAGCTACATACACAAAATGCAAGTTAGTTCTTTTGGTCCTTTGTGTGTTTATGTGTGCGGCGCGGGTGTGCTTGAGTGTGTGCGTGTGCATGCATGTATATGTGTACATGTGCGTTTGTGTGTGTGCGTGCCGTGTGCATTTGAGACCATCTGCTAGTTTTTGTCATTTTAAGATGAAGATTCAAGACAATTTGAAATAGTCTACAGCAGAGGAAAAACGGACCTTCTGTAGATGGAGCTAATTGTGTTTTTATGCACTGATGTCCCCAGATGTACCTGAGCTGTGAGACACAGACATACAGTAATGAGTGTTATTCACCTGCTCACTCACACATCACAGTATCTGTCCTTGTACCCCAGAGTGTGTGTGTGTGTGTGTGTGTGTGTGTGTGTGTGTGTGTGTCTCATTTCCTCCTCAGTCTGGGCTACTTATAGCTCATCCTCTCTCTCTTTATCTCTTTCTCTCTTTCTCTCTTTCTCTCTTTCTCTCCCTGGTTCTCTCTTTCCCTCTCTCTCAGCAATCATATGTTGGATGTTTTTGAATGACCATCTGGAGATGGATGCACAGAAATTGATGTCATGCGGTATGGTTGCTTCTTTTCCAGCCCCCGGTGGAGGAATTGGTGACTTTGCTCTGACTTTAAATCCTTTGGTACTCTCAATCACACTGAACGTTCTTGTTTGTCTCTCATCTGAGATGTGTTGGTGTAGACCAGGTCTGCCATGATTGGTGGACTCACTCTACATGTCTGTGCTCTCTGGATTGAAGCTCAAGCATTGGCTATCTGTCACAGAGAGGTCATGTAAATACATGTATGTCCGCTTCTATTTTTGTTGCTATTTATTTTAAGGTTATTGGTCCATTCTGGTGAAAGGCTGTTGATTTTAAAGGTGTAGTCTGTCATTCTGAAGCAGGACAGTTTTCAGAAGCAAGACAAAGCTAGAGAATTGTTTACAGTTTACAGAAGCAGGCTAGAGAGCTAGATGATTGTGATTACGAAACAGTAGCCAGCTGGTCCTGTAGTCCATGGTGCATTGGCAGGGTGCAGGACTGAACCACACATTCACAACACAATGCAGGTTACAATTTCTTGAACGTGACACATTCAGTGTCAATTGTAAGTATTGAATTTGAATCACTGACTCCACCACTGACTCCAAAGCATTGGATAATAATCACTGACTCAACCTTTAAAAGATGAACACCAACTAGGGCACTTGATGTTCAACTGGTAATGCTGGAGCTAGTGTTGAGGACTGGGTGCTGTCTGTGGTGCTGAAGACACCTGAGGACTGGGTGCTGTCCGTGGTGCTGTAGACACATGAGGACTGGGTGCTGTCCGTGGTGCTGAAGACACCTCAGCACGGTTTGGAATCTGTGGCCGATGGCCGTTTTCAGACCTCAGATCAGAGAGGCAGATGCGCTCAAACTCCGAATTATATCAATTCTTTGTGCGCGAAAAGAAAATAAACTAGTTTAAAGAAAGATAAACGTTTTCAGACCTATCTCACCATTTGGCAAGCAAAGCGTCCGGACACATGTCCCACAGAATGCAGAGGTAACGAGAGAGTAGTGTACAGTAGAATGACTTGTGTTCTAATAGTAGTGTACAGTAGATTGACTTGTGTTCTATAGTAGTGTACAGTAGAATGACTTGTGTTATCATAGCAGTGTACAGTAGAATGACTTGTGTTATAATAGTAGTGTACAGTAGAATGACTTGTGTTATCATAGCAGTGTACAGTAGAATGACTTGTGTTATAATAGTAGTGTACAGTAGAATGACTTGTGTTCTCATAATAGTGTACAGTAAAATGACTTGTGTTCTAATAGTAGTGTACAGTAGAATGACTTGTGTTCT
>NC_085012.1:1384172-1386672 GCF_963854185.1 Sardina pilchardus
GGAGAGGATTGGGGAGATGGCTCAGTGGTTGTTTACGCATACTGTATTCACGTGTTCTCATTCCTCTCATAAGTGCACTGCTACCTTTATTACCTGCTGCCTTTATGCAGAAAAGATTACACTTCTTGATTGCCTTGGGTGCTTTTCTCACATGCACACACACGTACAAGCAAACACGTGCAGGCTCCTTCTCTCACACGCACACACACACACACACTGTGCACACACCATACACGCATACACACACACACACAGAGAGAGAGAGAGAGAGAGAGAGAGAGACATACGAGCACAAATGCATAAATACACACACACACACACACACACACACACACACATACACACACATACACACACATACACACACATACAAGGACAAATGTATTAAATGCACACACAAACACAAACACAAACACACACAAACACTTCACTTTTGGTTGATGAGCTGTCCAATACCTGCTGGATTACCTGAGTGGACCCGTGAATCCACATGGATGACATAGGGTGTGTTCAGAGCGTCACACCCTGGGAGTGTCCTGAGCATGTCTTGAATTGAATTTACAAACACATCCCATAATATCAAATGAGGGCAGAAGTGAGCACATGCTGGACACCACTATTTTAAAGATGGCGACAGCCCACTGCATATGCTTTTGGCTGAATTAGCCTAGCCTAGCATGGTCCATAGAAATGAATGGGGCCTGAGCTCCTCCCCTCTCTCCAGTTGTGTGTGGTGTCTGAATTAGCCTAGCCTAGCATGGTCCATAGAAATGAATGGGGCCTGAGCTCCTCCCCCTCTCCAGTTGTGTGTGGTGTCTGAATTAGCCTAGCCTAGCATGGTCCATAGAAATGAATGGGGCCTGAGCTCCTCCCCCTCTCCAGTTGTGTGTGGTGTCTGAATTAGCCTAGCCTAGCATAGTCCATAGAAATGAATGGGGCCTGAGCTCCTCCCCCCTCTCCAGTTGTGTGTGGTGTCTGAATTAGCCTAGCCTAGCATGGTCCATAGAAATGAATGGGACCTGAGCTCCCTCCTCTCCAGTTGTGTGTAGCGGCTGAATTAGCCTAGCCTAGCATGGTCCATAGAAATGAATGGGGCCTGAGCTCCTCCCCCTCTCCAGTTGTGTGTGGTGTCTGAATTAGCCTAGCCTAGCATAGTCCATAGAAATGAATGGGGCCTGAGCTCCTCCCCCCTCTCCAGTTGTGTGTGGTGTCTGAATTAGCCTAGCCTAGCATGGTCCATAGAAATGAATGGGACCTGAGCTCCCTCCTCTCCAGTTGTGTGTAGCGGCTGAATTAGCCTAGCCTAGCATGGTCCATAGAAATGAATGGGGCCTGAGCTCCCTCCTCTCCAGTTGTGTGTAGCGGCTGAATTAGCCTAGCCTAGCATGGTCCATAGAAATGAATGGGGCCTGAGCTCCCTCCTCTCCAGCTGTGTGTAGCGGCTGAATTAGCCTAGCCTAGCATGGTCCATAGAAATGAATGGGGCCTGAGCTCCCTCCTCTCCAGCTGTGTGTAGCGGCTGAATTAGCCTAGCCTAGCATGGTCCATAGAAATGAATGGGGCCTGAGC
This sequence comes from Sardina pilchardus, assembly GCF_963854185.1. Classification (NCBI taxonomy): domain Eukaryota; kingdom Metazoa; phylum Chordata; class Actinopteri; order Clupeiformes; family Clupeidae; genus Sardina; species Sardina pilchardus. Next base: position 1,385,742 of record NC_085012.1, read on the forward strand.
TCCCTCCTCTCCAGTTGTGTGTAGCGGCTGAATTAGCCTAGCCTAGCATGGTCCATAGAAATGAATGGGGCCTGAGCTCCCTCCTCTCCAGCTGTGTGTAGCGGCTGAATTAGCCTAGCCTAGCATGGTCCATAGAAATGAATGGGGCCTGAGCTCCCTCCTCTCCAGCTGTGTGTAGCGGCTGAATTAGCCTAGCCTAGCATGGTCCATAGAAATGAATGGGGCCCGCGCTCCCTCCTCTCCAGCTGTGTGTAGCTCTACGGTTCAGCCCGAGTGCAGGTCAGTGGGAGGTTCCTCTGAGGCTCACGCGTCAGCATGGACGAGCTCAGGGCTTTTCTTAAGGGCTCAGCTGTGTGTGTGTGCGTGTGTGTGTGTGTGTGTGTGTGTCTCCTGTTTGCACCCTGCATAAATCTCCACTGAATGGAGGCGCAGGCCTAATCTCCACCGGCCTCGGGCGTGTGTGTGTGCTCGTGTGTATGTTTGTGCGTGTGTGTGTGTGTGTGTGTGTGTGTGTGTGAGTTGAAGCGCAGCAGCAGATTCCTGCCATCCTTAGGCTTGGCCTCCATTATATCACTTATTGATTTTGTCCACTGAGCCCCCCAACACACATGCACACACACACACACACCAACCCCTAATCTCTCTCTGTATTTGTTGGGGGGGGGGGGGGGGGGTTACTTTTCCCCAAGTTAAATGCAGTCACGCCATGAAAACTCCGAACTCCAGAACTCAGTGTGAGCATGAGGTTGGACACACACACACACACACACTCACACACACATCTACCTCCCCGAGATGCCTAACACACACACACACACACACACACTAACTTCTCTCTTCAGCATCTCTTTTACTCACTTAATTTAAATCTGCCAATCAAATTTCTTTACAGAAAGGATTAAAATATTCTCTGAGATATACAGCTTTGACA
>NC_085012.1:1391672-1409172 GCF_963854185.1 Sardina pilchardus
ATGCATGACAGTATAAAGACAATCATTTTGGGTTATTATTTGCTGATCTAAAAGCAAAAACAGTGTCACAACACCCAGGATTTTTAAGTATAACCATTCCCCTTGGTATCACATAAATGAACTAAGTTACAATATAGCTTCACTCAAGACGTAGACAAGAATGACCAGTATTAGTGTACTCCAGGGCTCAACATTAGCTTTTAAAAGTGGTTGCCAACTGGGCAACCAGGCATGAGCGTTTGGTTACCAAATACAAAAAAAAGGTTGCCCCATTATTAAAGGCCTCATATTTCAGTTTACTCTGTGCACTAAAATAAGGCATACACTTTAATGTCTTGGATACATACTGTCAGTATCTACAGTAGCCTATGTTTAATGTGGTGTGTAGGGCTAATTGAGTACACATTGGTTGTGTGTACAGTAGGTGTAATTGAGTGCCTGTCACTTTAAGAAATACATGGTGAGAGTAATTAGCTTACACAGTCTACACTAGTGAATACAATAATAGTTGTGCATAATGCTGGATGGAATCAGAGGTGCAATTAATTAACTATATCATTAGATTAAATAAATGTTCGAAAATATAACAAGTTGAAGACAATCTTTTTGGGATCATAGAAGAGATAAGTGTCTTCTAATGTTCACTAATGATTTTTGTGACCACTACACGACTGACATACATGACCTGAGCTAGCGGCATGGCATGAGCTCTCTCCAGATGTAACAATTTGCCAAGGTTGCGTAGCCTTCTAAACGTTCTTCTTGACGTTAAACCCAAAAGTAAATCTAAACTAAATCCCATAGCCTTGATAGGTTAGCAACACAAATTTGAGAGATGCAAGAGAACAAATCAACTTGATATTAGCCTATTATTATGCGTTACAATAGCATCACTTAAACTAGCAGCCATGTTTCGCTGTTTATGGCACTGCTCCACATACGTGTGTGTGAGAAAAAAAGACGCACAGCCACAGGCTAGCTTCTGGGAGGGGGTGCCTTGCGCACACGCATGTTTGGCTACTTCAGAAGGCTACTGGGCAACCGTTAATGTCGAGCCCTGGTGTACTTCCCTTGAATATTATAACATAATAAAGACGCCTGGACTCGGTCGAGACCAAGAACCATATTTGGCAAGACCAGTGGCCGAGACCGAGACAAGTCCAAGTCAAATACCAGCGAGTCCGAGACAAGTCCGAGACCATAAAAAACCGGACTCGAGTCCGGACTCGAGTCCAAGTCCGGACTCGAGTACTACAGCCCTGGAGGGGGCATCTGTGAAGGCTTGAGGAGTAGGTGTTGGGGGTCATCTGTGAAGGCTAGATGAGGAGTTGTTGAGGAGGGGGCATCTGTGAAGGCTTGAGGAGTAGGTGTTGGGGGTCATCTGTGAAGGCTAGATGAGGAGGTGCTGGGAGGGCAGTGGAGGTCAGAGAAGGAGGTGTTTGGGGGTCATCTGTGAAGGCTAGAGGAGCAGGTGTTGGGGGTGGGGGGGGGGTCACACACCCCACAGCACCTCACCGCATCACGCCTCCCCCCAACCCCCCAATGCAGGGGTTTGCCTTCCGATGCACTCGCATTTGAAGCGTTCCGAATGATTTCCGATACGTATCGGTTCATTTTTACACCCCTACTCACTTCCTATTTTGTTCTCTCATCATCTATCTACTGTATCTATCTATCTATCTATCTATCTATCTATCTATCCCTCTATCCCCGTATCCCTCTCTCTCTCTCTCTCAGTCATGGTAAGGAGGAGGAATGCCCCACCATAGCTTGGTGTACGTGGGGAAGCTGTTCCAGCAGGCTTGTGTTTGTGCTTCCAGTCCACAAAAGAAAAATAAGATAACCTGCACCGATCCATCTTCCCCTTTATTGCAGCGGAATAAACCCCTCTACTACACCACCCCCTCCACCCTCCCCACCCTCCCCATGCCACTGTCTCTGCCCCCAGCCCTCCACCCTCTCCTCCTCTCCACCCCCCCCCCCCCCACTCCCCCCCCCCATGCCTCTTTCTCTCAGCGCATACAGTATGTGTCACGTAATGGTGGCCTGATTTATGGCGAGCTGTTGTTCTCCCATTTAGCATAACTGATGTGGGTTTGAGGCCTGCACCTCTGTGCCGCGGGCAAAATGTTTCCCCTCCACCCCGAGACAGCTCTTCACTCACCACCACCAGCAGCACAGAGCAGCGCAGCACAGCACAGCACAGCACAGCACAGCACAGCACAGCACAGCACAGCACAGCGCAGCACAGCACAGCGCAGCGCAGCACAGCGCAGCGCAGCACAGCACAGCACAGCACAGCACAGCACAGCACAGCACAGCACAGCACATCAAGCACAGCACAGTCTTGATGAGTGGAGATGGATGGGCGTTGTGCCTTCCCAGAATGCAGTTCAACAGCAGCAATGATTCCCGCTCTGCTTCCACACTCCTGGACCGTGCGGAGCGTGCGGAGCGTGCGGAGCGTGCGGAGCGTGCGGAGCGTGCGGAGCGTGCGGGGGGGGGGGGGGGGGGGGGGGGGGGCGTGAGGGGGGGGGGCTGACTCTTGGAACGGATCGCAGATCGTTTTTGCTCTGATTTGCAATCATCTCTACTCTGAGCCATTAGTGGCTCTCTGCCTGCCTGCTTGCTGGGGGGGGCACTAGAGAGGGAGGGGGGCCTGAAGGGGAAGGGGGGGTGGACAGCAAGCGCCCCTACTTCTACTTCTACTCTCACGCTAACCAAGACGTGTCCAGCGCCCCGACTACTTCAGTTTCTAAAACTCATAGTTCCGGGTCCTTGATTATGATTGGCCGAATCATGTTCGATGCCTGTGTAAAACTCGATACAAACATACACCTTGACCGCATTTCGTTCTATGGTAATGCGCTAACACAACTTACACAAAGTTAGAGTCGCTGCGTCTCGATGTTGCATGGCAACCATTCAGATAGAGGAAATGTATTTCTTGGCTGAAGTCACATTTTCGTAGCTGTGTGCTGGACAGCAGGTCCACCAGCTCAGATGAGGTGTCTGTTGGTCTGCCACAGGACAACAATGACCAGCTCAGATGACGTGTCTGTTGGTCTGCCACAGGACAACAATGACCAGCTCAGGTGACGTGTCTGTTGGTCTGCCACAGGACAACAATGACCAGCTCAGGTGACGTGTCTGTTGGTCTGCCACAGGACAACAATGACCAGCTCAGGTGACGTGTCTGTTGGTCTGCCACAGGACAACAATGACCAGCTCAGGTGACGTGTCTGTTGGTCTGCCACAGGACAACAATGACCAGCTCAGATGACGTGTCTGTTGGTCTGCCACAGGACAATAATGACCTTTCGTTCAGTTGACAAAACAAACGAATACTGAGGCTTGTCATTACACAAGGACAGCAAGTATTTAGTAATGATTTATTAACATAAAACCCTAAACATGTCATAGGTCATAAACTCACCCTGTTGGCGTATCCTGTGATCAGTATATCCATCGTCATGCTGCTGTGTCATCATAAAATCTCCTAGCTGTCAGTCCCATTGCAGTACCTCAAGAACAGTATTTCCCAGTGGCCTTTAGGGGAACCCTTACTGGTTCTACTCTGGGATTATCCTCTGCTAAAACCAAGCGCTCACTAATCAAGTGAGACCCTTGTCTTCCAGGGAGAAGGACTTCAGACGACTTCTCATAATGTTAATGTTTCTGGTTCCCATATGATGGTCACTAATAGGTTCTGGTTCCCATGGTCACTAATAGGTTCTGGTTCCCTTATGATAGTAACTAATAGGTTCTGGTTCCCATGGTCACTAATAGGTTCTGGTTCCCTTATGATAGTAACTAATAGGTTCTGGTTCCCTTATGATAGTAACTAATAGGTTATGGTTCCCATATGATGGTCACTAATACAGTAGGTTATGGTTCCCATGGTCACTAATAGGTTCTGGTTCCCTCGTGATGGTCACTAATAGCTTCTGTGGAGAATCCTCTAAGAACACTGGATAAATGAGCGGAAAGAGAAGCGGAGTGAATTGGAGAAGGTATTGGGAATCTGTAAAAGATTGTGCCACAGCCAGAGAGGGGTCATCGGTGTATTCACGATAAGAATCTTCTATGTGCTGTTTCTTCTCTGGCCTATTACCCAGAGTACCAGCATCCATTAAAAATGATTAATGCACAAGCACACCAGTGTTGTGGGGTTATCATCGGGGGGGCTGCTTACTGATGTGTTTCTCTAACCCTCTGTCAGCACGGCACAGTCAGGTACACTCACACACACACACACACACACACACAGATACACAGAAATAAAAACACACACAAACTAATTTTCGCTCACAGAAATAAACAAATACTCAGAGGCACATGCAAACACACACTTGTGTACTCATGTACACACGCACACACAATAACACACGTACTTTGTGTGTGTGCATACCTGCAGGGCTACATACACTCTCACTCACCACATACTCTCTTTGTGGGTAAGAGCCCTTATGCACAGGTGCAAGCTCTCTCTATCTCTCTCTCTCTCTCACACACACACACACACACACACACACACACACACACACACACACACACACACTCACACCTTTGAGGGCCTGTTTGGCCTCAGTAATGTCTTGGTGCCTGAGCTGGCCTTGGCTGAGGGGGCACGTGGAGGTGAGCTTCTCCTCCTCTTCCTCCTCCTCCTCCTCCTCCTCTCCTCCTCCTCCTCTCTCCCTTTGCTCACCTGGTGAGCGGTAAGCCAGGCCGGTGTGCCAGCACTCCTCGCCCGAGAGCCCAAATCCAATTACAGGGATCAGAAGGCTGAGAGCGCCCAAGCAGTCGCGCTCTAACCCCCTCATACCTGCAGCTGCTGCCACTCGGAACTGCTGTGTGTGTGTGTGTGTGTGTGTGTGTGTGTGTCTGTGTGTATATCCCTTACCCATGTGTGTGTGTTTGTGTGTGTAGATGTTGTGTATGTGTTGAAAATAGAGAGAATGAGAGAGAAACAACAAAAGATGGATGAGTGGCAGTGGCCATGTAAAGGTGAATAGAACACCATGAAAATAGAATCCTTCTGGCGGTGTGTATGTGTGTGTGTGTGTGTGTGTGTGTGTGTGTGTGTGTGAGAGAGAGAGTATGTGTGTGTGTGTGTGTGTGTGTGTGTGAGTGTGTGTGTGTGTGTGTGTGTGTGTGTGTTTGTGTGTGTGAGAGAGAGAGAGTGTTGTAGGCTTACTGAAGCATGGTTCTATATAAATATGTCATTGTTTATGTGTGTGTGTGTGTATCTGAGTCTTTGTGTGTGTGTTCACTTTGTACAGTATGTGTGTTCACTTCAAGTGAGCCTATCGGTAAGTGCATGTACTGTACTTTATGTGTTCGTGAAGCCCAGTTATTGTAGTTTTGTGTGTGTGTGTGTATATGCACTCAAGAGCAGTGAGGAGCGTGTGTGTGTGTGTGTGTGTGTGTGCGCATAGGAGTTGTGGGGAGGTGTGTGTGTGTGTGTGTGTGTGTGTGTGTGTGTGTGTGTGTGTGTGTGTGAGTGCACTCATGAGCAGCAGTTAGGAGTGTGTGTGTGCGCTCAGGAGTCGTGAGGAGGTGTGTGTGTGTGTGTGTGTGTGTGTGTGTGTGTGTGTGTGTGTGAGTGCACTCATGAGCAGCAGTTAGGAGTGTGTGTGTGTGTGCGCTCAGGAGTCGTGAGGAGGTGTGTGTGTGTGTGTGTGTGTGTGTGTGTGTGTGTGCCTGTGAAGTGGGCCCAGCTTTGAGAGGCGGTCGGCCCACGCACCTCTCCTTCCAAAAACTCTCCACAGCAAGGGACCACTTTTCCCGACTCCCTCGAAAACCTTTCAGTCTTTCAGGAACCCACTGCCCCCCCTCCTCCTCTTCACAACCCCCCCCCCCCCCCCCCCCTCACACACACACACACACACACACACCATCCCATCCCACCCGTGCATCAGAGCAGCAGTCTCCTCTCTGTATGAATGCAGCTCCTGACAATAGCCGTCTCCAGCTGCCTTCACCCGTTCCTGCGCCCGCTTCTCTCTGGGCTGAGAGTGTGTGCTGGCGTGGGGGGCACAGTAATTGCGGCCGAGCAGCACTCTCTGTAATGGGGGGCATTTGAGTGGCATTGTGCTCCAGTCAGGGTGGCAGCAGCACTGGCACAGGAGCTGCAAAATCGCTGCCCCCTGTGGTCATGCCAAGTCATGCCAAGTCATGCCATCTCAGGGTCTCCAGGGGTGCTGCAGTGTGACTCTGCTCATGAATGGGCACTGCCCAGTGGGGGGGTGTAGGGGTGGGGTGAGGTGGGGGTGTTGGGGTGGGGTGAGGTGGGGGTGTTGGAGTGGGGTGAGGTGGGGGTGTTGGGGTGGAGTGGAGTGGGGTGAGGTGGGGGTGTTGGGGTGGAGTGGAGTGGGGTGAGGTGGGGGTGTTGGAGTGGAGTGGAGTGGGGTGAGGTGTGGTGGGGGTGTTGGAGTGGAGTGGAGTGGGGTGAGGTGTGGTGGGGGTGTTGGAGTGGAGTGGAGTGGGGTGAGGTGGGGGTGTTGGGGTGGAGTGGAGTGGGGTGAGGTGGGGGTGTTGGGGTGGAGTGGAGTGGGGTGAGGTGGGGGTGTTGGGGTGGGGTGAGGTGGGGGTGTTGGGGTGGAGTGGAGTGGGGTGAGGTGGGGGTGTAGGGGTGGGGTGAGGTGGGGGTGTTGGGGTGGAGTGAGGTGGGGGTGTTGGGGTGGGGTGAGGTGGGGGTGTTGGAGTGGGGTGAGGTGGGGGTGTTGGGGTGGGGTGAGGTGGGGGTGTTGGAGTGGGGTGAGGTGGGGGTGTTGGGGTGGGGTGGAGTGGGGTGAGGTGGGGGTGTTGGAGTGGGGTGAGGTGGGGGTGTTGGGGTGGGGTGGAGTGGGGTGAGGTGGGGGTGTTGGGGTGAGGTGGAGTGGGGTGAGGTGGGGGTGTTGGAGTGGAGTGGGGTGAGGTGGGGGTGTTGGGGTGGAGTTGGGTGAGGTGGGGGTGTTGGGGTGAGGTGAGGTGGGGGTGTTGGGGTGGAGTGAGGTGGGGGTGTTGGGGTCATGGTGAGGTGAGGTGGGGGTGTTGGGGTCGGGGTGAAATGGGGGTGTTGGGGTCGGGGTGAAATGGGGGTGCTGAGGTGGAGTGTGTCGCTCCATCGGTGGCTCCTTCAGTGATCAAGGTGCAGGAGAATAGGTGAGGAGCAGGGGAGCGCGTCGGTATCCAGGTGTCCTCCAATCACACGAGCCCATCCACACAGAACGCAAGGCAGGAGCACAGCCAGAAAGAGCTGCTTCCTCCACCCGAGTCCATTAAGGTTATCAGAGTTATTAAGGCAGGCAAGCATGCTTTGATTAGAGAAGTGGGGATGGGAACCAGATAATAGGAATTATAGTTAGTGATAAGTTTGAAAATGCTCTAGACCCAAAGACGGTTGATAAGCTAACCTAAAATGTCTTTGCTAGTCCTAGTAGATTATCACAACGTTGCTGAACGTATGTCATTTCAGGTTGGTTTGCAACTATACACAAGTTTAACTGAAGTCCTTAGCTGCTACCTAGCTAGCGAACATCACTAGGCATTCCCATTCACTTTCCTTTTACGGTACTAACATTAGCTATCTAGCTAGCTATGCTAACGGCTAAATTGATATTGTGTCTGAATTAGTGTAATTGGCATCACACACACGCAATGACAATAAAATAGTACAAAAAAATATTTTTATATTCTCTTATTGCTACTTCAGAGAAAAGGTTATGTTTTCACATGCCTATTTAGGAGTCCGGAACTAATGCCATTTTGTTCAATTGGCGAATCCTTTTATGACTCGTGTTGGTACCTACTGTAGGCAATCTGTGGTAACAATTTTATTTTTAAAGTATTTATTTTAATTTCTTCTGTTATTATTATTACTATTATAACATTGTTCTGTTTATCTTATATATGTATTGAATTTGTATACATGCTTTGACAACACAAGCACACTTGTCATGTCAATAAAGCTTATTTGAATTTGAATTTGAAGCTTCGCAACAATGGAATCAACTGTAAACAAGTCACCTGTCCAGACTATTGCAGTTAGGGCCAAAGAAAGAGGCCGGCTTCTTTTTAACCGCTTGTTTCCTTTGCGTGCTACAGGCTATGACTATTGCTTATATTGGCAACCGGGTGATAAACGGGATGACGCCTTCAAGGCGTCCCGATATACGGCATTAATGAAGTCGGGCGGGGGGGATTCTTTGCCTCCGCCTCACCCATTAATTCTGTATAATGGGACACCTCGGCGGCGGTTATCCCTTGCTGATGTTCCGTTATGTCATGTGATGTTATGTAGTGTCACTGCTCCCCCGTCTAGCCCAGTCAGGGAGGCGGCGTTAGCTCTTGTCCTTGATCAACTTCTGCCGACCTGTCAGCGAACTGGCAGGACGTCCACCGGCCGTGTCCACCCCCGTCCCCCGTTCCGGTGCCACCCAGCGAGGCTAAATCCTCCAAATGAAATTGCACTTGTGTGAAAAGCGAGGAGAGGGAGAGATATGCTCGATTAAAATCTCCCCACACAGGAAGCAATTAAATTTCAGTTTGCAGCAGCTCTGCCCGACAGTTTTTTAATCCGAGATATTCAAGCGAGCTGATATTATTCACAGTGAAGTTGTCTTTTAATCCCACTCTCTCTCTCCCTCTCTTCCTGTCTTTCTCACTCTCTTGCTCTCCATCTTTCTCTCCCCCTCTCGCTCTCTCCTTCTTTCTCTCTCTCCCTCTCTCTAACTCTTTCCCTCTCTATCTCTCTTCCTCCTTCTCCTTTTCTCTCTCTCTCTCCATCTCCCTCTGGCTCTCTCTCTCTCTCTCTTTCTCCCTCTCTCTCTTACCTTTTGGGAAAATCCCTCTCTGAGAATTTGTGTGGCATTGCACATTGTGACATGTCTGTAGTCAGACCACACCACACCAGACTCTATCTATCACACACACTGTGCACTGTGCAAGTCCTGAACACACATCACTGCAGACCAGCCCTGATAGTCCTGTGCCCCTGATAGTCCTGTGTTCCTGATAGTCCTGGCAGTCATGTGTCCCTGATAGTCCTGTATCTCTGATGGTCCTGTGTCCCTGATAGTCCAGATAGCCCTGATAGTCCTGTGTCCCTGATAGTCCTTATAGTCCAGATAGCCCTGATAGTCCTGTGTCCCTGATAGTCCTGATAGTCCTGTGTCCCTGATAGTCCTGATAGTCCTGATAGTCTATATAGTCCTGGTAGTCCTGATAGTCCTGTGCCCCTGGTAGTCCTGTGTCCCTGATAGTCCTGATAGTCCAGATAGTCCTGATAGTCCTGTGCCCCTATCCCTACCCCGCCCCAGGCAGGAGGCCATCTGCTCTTTAACATGGCAGCCCTGGACAGCCACTTATGTCTGCAGATGTGTGTGTGGTGGATGTGGTGGATGTGGTGGATGTGTGTGTGGTGGATGTGGATGTAGTGGATGTGGATGTGGTGGATGTAGATGTGGTGGATGTGGTGGATGTGTGTGTGGTGGATGTGGTGGATGTGGTGGAGTGGTGGATATGGTGGATGTGGTGGATGTGTGTGTGGATGTGGTGGATGTGGATGTGGATGTAGATGTGGTGGATGTGGTGGATGTGGATGTGGTGGATGTGGTGGATGTGGTGGATGTGGATGTGGTGGATGTGGTGAATGTGGATGTGGATGTGGTGGATGTGGATGTGGTGGATGTGGTGGATGTGGTTGGTGGATGTGGTTGGTGGATGTGGTGGATGTGGTGGATGTGGATGTGGATGTGGTTGGTGGATGTGGTGGATGTGGTGGATGTGGATGTGGTGGATGTGGATGTGGATGTGGATGTGGATGTGGTGGATGTGGTGGATGTGTGTGTGGATGTGGTGGATGTGGATGTGGATGTAGATGTGGTGGATGTGGTGGATGTGGTGGATGTGGTGGATGTGGATGTGGTGGATGTGGTGGATGTGGTGGATGTGGTGGATGTGGTGGATATGGTGGATGTGGTGGATGTGGATGTGGTGGATGTGGATGTGGATGTGGTGGATGTGGTGGATGTGGATGTGGTGGATGTGGTGGATGTGGTGGATGTGGTGGATGTGGTGGATGTGGTGGATGTGGTGGATATGGTGGATGTGGTGGATGTGGATGTGGTGGATGTGGATGTGGTGGATGTGGATGTGGATGTGGTGGATGTGGATGTGGATGTGGTGGATGTGGATGTGGTGGATGTGGATGTGGTGGATATGGTGGATGTGGTGGATGTGGATGTGGTGGATGTGGTGGATGTGGTGGATGTGGTGGATGTGGTGGATGTGGTGGATGTGGATGTGGTGGATGTGGATGTGGTGGATGTGGTGGATGTGGTGGATGTGGTGGATGTGGTGGATGTGGTGGATGTGGATGTGGTGGATGTGGATGTGGTGGATGTGGTGGATGTGGTGGATGTGGATGTGGTGGATGTGGTGGATGTGGATGTGGTGGATGTGGTGGATGTGGTGGATGTGGATGTGGTGGATGTGGATGTGGATGTGGTGGATGTGGTGGATGTGGATGTGGTGGAGTGGTGGATGTGGTGGATGTGGTGGATGTGGTTGGTGGATGTGGATGTGGATGTGGTGGATGTGGTTGTGGTGGATGTGGTGGAAGTGGTGGGTGTGGTGGATGTGGTGGATGTGGTGGAGTGGTGGAAGCATGCTGGCAGAGTGCTGGCATGTGCCAAGCCACAGCGAGTACGAGTACCGCCTGCCTGTGGTAGCTTCTTCAAAAAGATAAATCATTCTCCTTCCTCTTCACAAGTAACCTACCAATCCTCTGGGAGCAGCAGGGCAGGTCTACTGCTGCAGGTGTGAATAGTGTCATGGTGTGTGTGTGTGAGTGTGTGTGTGTGTGTGTGTGTGTGTGTGTGTGTGTGTGTGTGTGTGTGTGTGTGTGTGTGTGTGTGTGAGTGTGTGAGTGTGTGTGAGTGTGTGTGCATTAAAGCACGGGTGGGAATGGGCTGAAATGAGATCATCTGCATATGGAGGCACTAACAGCCCTTTGACTTTACTACCAAGTTGTTGACAGTGAGGGAGGATTTAATTGGGTCTTGCTGGAGGCATTTTACTCAAGTTTTGCTAATTTAAATATTCATTTTTGAAGTGGGTGGGGTTGTAAAACTCTTTCATAATGTTTTGGAGTTCTTTGATTTTTTTGATCAGTTAATCAGTAAATGAGAGCCCAAGATGCTACCTCATGTCTTGATCTGAAGAAGAAAACAAGCGCCCAAGCAATTACCCATTTAATTAAAATCTCAATACAATGGCGGCATTCTCAGCAGCTGTGGCATTTCAAATCATTGCCCACCCCCCTCCCTCCCAGCCCAACCGTATCTTCTCAGAAATCAAGTACCTTTGAAAGCCACATTCATTCTTCTCATGTTTGCCTCTTTGCGATCGTTCACTTCAAAATCTAATCTGTGTCAAGTCCACTTGATTGTGTTGTAATTAGGAGGAAACATCAAGCGTGATCATTTGCATTCCGCTGTGTCTCTGTTCTCCTCTGAGCCGCTCCCCTGACAGTTGTGTGTTTTTATAAATATGGCGTGCTTGAAGTCAGTGTCTGCTTCATGTTGCTTTGTCAGGAGGAATGTGAAATCCTTGATCAAATTATCAGGGTGGATCTGCAAAAAAAAACTCCCAAGTAACACAACTTCAATTGTTCAAACGCAATCCTCTCTCTCGCTCTCTGTCTGACTTTGTCATAAACTGATATCTGATGTCTGTATATTGACTTAGTGAGGAAATGCAGCTCCCTGTCAACTGCTGTCTCTTTATCTCTCTCGCTCTTTCACACACACACACACACACACACACACACACACACACACACACACACACACACACAGACACACACACCATACACTTTCTCTTTGTCTCTGCTCCCTTTCAACCATTCTCTCTCTCACGCACGCACTCACACATACACACACACACACACACACACACACACACACACACACACACACACACACACACACACACACACTCTTTGCTCATAGTGCTTTGGCTGTGATGAAATGCGTCTGTAATCACCTCTCTCTCATGCGTGTTGTCTCTCTCTCCTCCTCAGCCACCACGGTGGTGTCGCTCTCTCATGCGTGTGTGTGTTTTCTCTCTCTCCTCAGCCACCACGGTGGTGTCGCTCTCTCATGTGTGTTGTCTCTCTCTCTCCTGCTCAGCCACCACGGTGGTGTCGCTCTCTCATGTGTGTTGTCTCTCTCTCCTGCTCAGCCACCACGGTGGTGTCCTTCTCGTTCGACGTGGGCAACGGGCCGGTGGAGCTGAGCGTGCACTCTCCCGCGCCGCTAAACGACGACCAGTGGCACCGCGTGGCGGCCGAGCGTAACGTCAAGGAAGCCGTCCTGCAGCTGGACCAGCTGACCAAGCAGACGCGGCCCGCCCCCGCGCAGGGACACACACGCCTCGAGCTCTACAGCCAGCTCTACGTGGGTAAGAGACACACACACACACACGCCTCGAGCTCTACAGCCAGCTCTACGTGGGTAAGAGACACACACACACACACACACACACACACACTCGCCTGGAGCTCTACAGCCAGCTCTACGTGGGTAAGAGACACACACACACACACACACACACACACACACACACACACACACTCGCCTGGAGCTCTACAGCCAGCTCTACGTGGGTAAGAACACACACACACACACACACACACACACACACGCCTCGAGCTCTACAGCCAGCTCTACATGGGTAAGAGACACACCACACACACACACACACACACACACGCCTCGAGCTCTACAGCCAGCTCTACGTGGGTAAGAGACACACACACACACACACACACGCCTCGAGCTCTACAGCCAGCTCTACGTGGGTAAGAGACACACACACACACACACACACACACACACTCGCCTGGAGCTCTACAGCCAGCTCTACGTGGGTAAGAACACACACACACACACACACACACGCCTCGAGCTCCACAGCCAGCTCTACGTGGTTAAGAGACACACACACACACAAACACACACACACACACACACACACACACACACACACACACACACACACACAGCCTAAGAGCTAGTTCATGCAGCCTAAGAGCTAGTTAATGCAGCCTATAGTTAATGCAGCCTAAGAGCTAGTTCATGCAGCCTAAGAGCTAGTTCATGCAGCCTAAGAGCTAGTTCATGCAGCCTAAGAGCTAGTTAATGCAGCCTAAGAGCTGGTTAATGCAGCCTAAGAGCTAGTTAACGCAGCCTTGGAGCTAGTTAATGCAGCCTAAGAGCTAGTTAATGCAGCCTAAGATCTAGTTAATGCAGCCTAAGAGCTAGTTAATGCAGCCTAAGAGCTAGTTAATGCAGCCTAAGAGCTGGTTAATGCAGCCTAAGAGCTAGTTCATGCAGCCTTGAGGTCTAAATGCATGCAGTCTTATGAGTACTCCTTTCAGCATCTTCACTGATGTCTCTGAGCTTCAGTCCCGAGCTGCCAGCAGTGTCACATTAATGAGTTTAGAAATGGCTTCACCGAAGTGACACTCTCACTTATTCTCTCTCTCTCTCTCTCTGTCTCTCTCTCTCACTTGCTCTCTCTCACAGTCTCTCTCTTTCTCTTTCTCTAACTCTCTTTTTCTATTTAATTCGCTCACTGAATGTCTGTCTTACTCTCTCCCTTTCTCCTTTCCTCTCTCTCTCTGTCTCTCTCCTTTTCCTCCCTCTCTCTCTCTCTCTCTAGTTCTCTCTCTCTCCAGTTCTTTCTCTCTCTCTCCAGCTCTCTCTCTGTCAAGTTCTCCCTCTCTCTCTCTTTCTCCATCTCTCTCTCTCTCTCTCTCTAGTTCTCTCTCTCTCTCTGTCCCTCTCTGCCACGTGTCCCATAGCTAACTGTGTGCAGCGGAGCAGCAAAGCCTTGTCCTTCCCCATACAGTGCTGTGGTGTAGTAGAGGATCCCGCTGCGGAGCTGGGAGGGATTACTGGCGGCACGGCCACTTTGTCCAGTCTTTCACGGGCACCCTCAGTCCACTTAACACCGGCGTCAAAAGATCAAAGTCTTGACGAGTTCACCGCAAGTGCTCCCAGATCTTGGGTAGCTCCGCCTGTCCTCGCTGCAGCACAGCACAGCACAGAATAGAATAGAATAGAATATATACTTTTTTGATCCCGTGAGGGAAATTCAGTTCTCTGCATTTAACCCAATTTAACCAAATTAGTGAACACACAGCACACAGTGAACACACAGTGAGGTGAATCACACAACTCAGAGCAGTGAGCTGCCAGATCTTGGGTTCCTCCGCCTGTCCTCGCTGCAGCACAGCACAGCACAGCTGGTCTGGGGTCAGCGCCGCACAGGAGCGCTCCACACCTGTCCTCACAGCACAGCTGATCTGGGGTCAGCGCCACACCTGTCCTCACAGCACAGCTGATCTGGGGTCAGAGGTCAGCGCCGCACAGGAGCGCTCCACACCTGTCCTCACAGCACAGCTGATCTGGGGTCAGAGCCGCACAGGAGCGCTCCACACCTGTCCTCACAGCACAGCTGATCTGGGGTCAGGGCTGCACAGGAGCGCTCCACACCTGTCCTCACAGCACAGCTGCTCTGGGGTCAAAGCTGCACAGGAGCGCTCCACGGCTTCACAGGTCGAGCCGTCGCTCGGCTGAATATTCACAGGAAGAGTTACAGTGGTGTTTGGTGGAGAACAAATCCATTACAGCAGCATTATCTCTTTTGTACAGCAAAGGGATTTATGAAATGCTAGGCTATACAATTATACAGAGAGCATTCTGTTATGGGAATAAATAGGTAAATAAGGCTAGCTGGGTTTGTGCAGTCTGAGTGGCCTAATCGCATAGACAGGGGATGTGTGACTAATAATAAGTTAATGTGCCTAATGCTAACATTAGCTGCGGCTCTCGTTATGGCTTTGAAAGTATTAACAAGAGCCTTTCGCAATGCAATTATCTCACAAAAAACTGAATGCTTTTCAAATTTCCATTGGACTATTTAGCTAGGCACTCATTCTCCTCCGAAAAAATGTCTTTGAACGCATGTTAAGGGCGTGGGGGGGACTGCAGAAAGCAATTGCTCTGTTATCTCTGCAGCTTTGCTGGGAGTCAGAGTGGAGGGCTCTCAAATTGAAAGCTGAAATAGGGCCAGTAAATCTTGTGTTGCTCCAAACTCCAGTTTTAATAATATACCATCAAACAGATGCTTGATGTTTTGAATAATTTCTCAAGAACGTCTTGAACAGACAGTTACTGAGGCAAAATATAGTTTTTTAATGCAGGTTCAGTCCGTTTGGCCTCCCAGACATTATGTAAGCTGTTAGCGGTGAGGAAAAGTGTCCGTGTTGTTTATGTACGGAGAGTGTAGACTTCTGTATTGGCAGCTCATCTCCATGAGTGTGTGCTGTGGAGGTTTCCTCATCAGCGTGGAGGGAAATTGAATTTCTCCAGATTAGATCTGAGGAGCACGTGACCTGCATCTCAACTCAGTCATTACACATTCGGCTGGACGGATAATGAGCTTGAGCAAGTCAAATGCGTGGGGAAAGGTGTGCCTTTATCTCTGTCAGTTGTTCCAGATTAAACATAATCTTCGGCTACGCTCGGTCCGTTTGGGGAGTTGCTCTGGGTTTAGTCGTTTGACCCCTTCACAGCGGCACCACATTTGTCTTGTTTTCACTGAGCAAACAACGAGTGAGAGAAGCCAAGGCCTGCTGTGCCCTTTGCAAATGTACCGTACACGGCGCAGACGCCATCGTTGATGAGATCATTATCTTGCGCTTTTGCCACTTTATGTTCCTCCGTTGCTGTTGTTACCACTGTGACCATTTCATATCGTGTTCCAGTGTATTTATGAGTGTGTGTGCCTGCTTGTGTTTTGCATGTGTGTGTTCTTACGAAGCCCAATGAGTCTGTGCCAGTGACGTGCTGCCATGGTATCTATAACGCTGCCATGGAGATCCAGTAGGCACCATTCCTTAGCAACACTGGCTCTGATAGCTGTCTCATAATGCCACGCTCACCATGTTTAAAGGTTCACATCACAAGTCACTGCTGAAGTGACTCTCTGTACACCACCAGGGACATCCTGGAAGAATGCTTGAAGACCAAACATGGGAAGATATTATGGTAGATAAGTGCTACACCTGGATTTCTATAGCCTACCATAAAGGAACAGCTGGACATTCTAAATTGTAACACGTGCTATAACATAAAATGTGTGAAAAGTAAGAGCTTTTGATGTGCAATTAGAGAAGCTTTTAAAATGACAGTATTACAATAGTATAACAATTACATTTGAAATTAAAATGTAATTTCATGTCGTTTATTGTGTCATTGAGATATGCATGTGTACTGTATGTCTCAAATGCATGATTCAGAGTAAAGTTCCATGACGGCTGTGTATAGGCTGCTCTCTGAAGACATCCCCACTCTTATTTGTCTTGAGCTTTTGTTGCCTTTCTCTTCATCTCTTGAGTTCATATTGATTTCTTTGTTTCCTCATATTGTCTTTGTTCTGTTATGTTCTGTTCTTGCATGTGGCTGTGTTTTCTGTTCTCTCATTCTTTTATTGCTTTGTGTGTGTGTGTGTGTGTGTGTGCATGTGTGTGTGTGTGTGTGTGTGTGTGTGTGTGTGTGTGCGCTGCATGCTCGTCTCACTGCGCCTCAATGACTCTGCGCTCCTGTCCTCTGCGGGGGTGTGATGGCCGCTCTGCAGGGAAGCCAGCATCGTGGGCTTGTCAGGACAGTAGGTAACTTTTGTGTATCACCCCCACACCTCCCCACCCTCCGCATACACACCCTCATTCCCTTCCTCCAACCCCCCCCCAGCCACACACACACACCTTCAGCCCCTTCCTCCAAGCCCCCCCCCCCCCCCCCCCCTCCCAGCCACACACACACACACACACCCCAGGCCTTCCACCTGCAGTTGGGAGACTCGTGGTGCATTCAGCCCTGTTAAGAAAGCTACATCTCTCTGTCAGTCACATGTGCACAGAAGGTGTTTTTTTCTCAAATGGAGAGAGATTCTTGTTTTTATTTTATTTTTATTTTTTTCGTTTTGTGTGGGGGATTGTGGGAAGGTGAAGAGGTCTGTGATGCGTCTGTGTGGGGGATTTGGGAGGTTGTGCTGTGGGGGCGTTGTGGGGGGTGAGGGGTCTGTGGTGTGGGGGGGTGTGGGGGGGTTATGGGTGGGTGAGGGGTCTGTGGTGTGGGGGGGTTATGGGGGGGGGGTCTGTGGTGTGGGGGGGTTGTGGGGGGGTTGTGTAGGGGTTATGGGCGGGTGAGGGGTCTGTGCTGTGTAGGTCGTTATGGGGGGGTGAGGGGTCTGTGCTGTGCTTCTGCTGCTCTCAGTCCAATTAGAGCAGCAGCCTGTTCACTGCATGCAGCGGCCCCTTCAGACGCAGTTCAGCCAGGTCGAATCAAATCAACTTTTCAGCGTAATTAAAGCCTGATTAAACCTACGCGTGAGTGTATTTAAAAGCAAACTGCATTGGACACGCTCTGTCCCAATGAATTCATCT
>NC_085012.1:1416672-1421672 GCF_963854185.1 Sardina pilchardus
GTGTTGAAAACACATTTTTTTGCATGGTCCAGATAGGGACAAAAACAATTTGTGTTGTTTGTTGTTTCCAACACATTAACTTTTGTTACATGTTTCAAGAGAGAACACAGTATGTGTTGAAAATAACACAACTCCTGTTGTTCATGTCCAGAGAGTGAGTCAACACTAGCCGGTGTAGTGGCAGCCCTGGAGCAATGCGGTCTACACAATATGAATCATAATGCCATCATCAGTGTCATCAATATCATCATTACCGTCCTGCTAGATGGACAGAGCCCTAGAGGAAGTGAAGCAGGAGAGAAATTGGCCAATTGGTCTCCTCCTATATTTACGCCAAGGACTCATTTCTGAACAACACAGAGAGAGAGAGAGAGTGTGTGTGTGAGATGAGAAGAGAGAAAAAGATGCTGCAGTAATGTTCATCAGAGTGTGTGTGTGAGTGTGTGTGTGAGATGAGAAGAGAGGAAGAGATACTGCAGTGGAGCTCATCAGTGAGATTCTGCTCCATACCGTCCCAGCGGGCCGAGGGGATCTATAAGTGAAGTGCATGATTAGGCCATAAAGAGCCGCTCGCCTGCAGGGCATTTAAACACTAGCGCCAAGGGCACCAGGAGCCTCACTGTCACACACACACACACACACACACACACACACACACACACACACTGGAGTGGACTTAGTTCATTACCTCTCTTGATTTCCCAGAGCCCCGCTGGTCCCACCCCACACGCCCTGTGTGTAGAGTTGTTTGTGTGTGCAGCCCCTATACGGAGAACACTTGTTTTCTCGCCGCTGTTAAATGGCCCGTGCAAGGACCTTTGTCCGGTGTGGGCGTCTGAAATGGGCGAGCGCAGAAATGATGGGCTTCCTTTTGTCACGCTTCATTGAGAGATGAAATAGTATTTGCTCATGTCAGCTGAGACGCCGGTGTTTTGTTTTTGTTTTTAGATTTCCCATTGAGATTGCGTTTATGTGATTTGCTCTTTTTTGATTTACCGCTTCTCTGATTTGCTCTTTTTTGATTGACAGCTTCTCTGATTTGTCTCTACTCTCTCTCTCCCACTGACCTGTCCAGACATCGGGGGCTTTTTTGAGGCCGGCACCCTGGTGAAGTACCACTTTGGGCCCGAGCCTGTGAGCCCCCCCTCCTCCTCCTCCTCCTCCTCCTCCTCCTCCTCGTCGATGACGGACGCGCAGATCGTGATGGAGGTGACGCCCAGAGAGAGCAATCTGACGCGCGAGGACTTGGCCTTCAGCTTCAGCACCTCCAGCGCCCCCAGCGTGCTCGTCTACGTCAGCTCCCACACGCAGGACTACATGGCCGTCGTGCTCCGGCAGAACGGTGAGGACCTCCGCCCCTCCGTACCCCGATACCTCCGCCCCTCTGTACCCCGATACCTCCGCCCCTCTGTACCCCGATACCTCCGCCCCTCTGTACCCCGATACCTCCGCCCCTCTGTACCCCGATACCTCCACACCTCCACACCCCAACACCTCTGTACCCCAATACCCCAACACCTCTGTACCCCAACACCTCCACACCCCAACACCTCAACACCCCAACACCTCTGCCCCTCAACACCTCCACACCCAACACCTCCACACCCAACACCTCAACACCCCAACACCCAACACCCCAACACCTCCACACCCAACACCTCCACACCCAACACCTCTGCCCCTCAACACCCAACACCCCAACACCTCCACCCAGCGCCCACTGGCGTCCAGCCATGATGATGATGCGGAGACTCTGTCTAACACCTGCAGGGGTCACAGTGTGCAATGTTTTTCACTTTACACATTTGCGAGATGGTTTATATTGGGTTTATACACTTTAAACTTTCTAGTTTCTGTGTGAAACTTTTTAAAGTTTCACACAGAAAGTTTCTCACATAACAAGAGATAGCTCAGCCCAGTTTCTGCTGTGGTTGCAGTCTGTGACCTTGCCACGGTGTTTTGTGCTTTTAATTCTGCAGAGCCTTCTTTTACAAGAGCTTTTACGCCCAAAGTCAGACAGAGTTTGGAGATTTAGAGTTTGCAGCTCGCGAGAGACACCGGTGTTCCTCGGTCCGTAGGGGACCGTGAGCTCAGACGAGTGCTCGTTTATGGACCTGTGAGAGAACGCGGAGTCCTGACTCTGAGCAGAAGAAGCGCTTCCTCTCCACTCCCATGCTTAGCCATGCAGAACCCATCTAGTCTAGTGTACGTCACAAACAGAACTGCTCAAGGCCCCGTTAGCCATGCAGAACCCATCTAGTGCACGTCACAAATGGAATTCATCTAGTGTCACAAATAGAACTGCTTAAGGCCCCGTTAGGTGACCAAGTGCACGCCTGCAGTATATCAACCATCTAGTGTACATCACAAATAGAACTGCTTAAGGCCCCGTTAGGTGACCAAGTGCACGCCTACAGTATATCAACCATCATCTAGATGCTAGGCTCTCATGTTTATTCACGGCTTCCGCTGGCAGATTGAATGAGAAGAAAGTTGTGAAATGGTTAGTTGAGACACTCCCGGCGTGATGTTGGGTGACGGTCACCCGATGGGAGTTGTGTATCAAGTAATGAGTGACCTGATGGGATGTTAGCATACACATGATAAAGTGCATCCCAATATCAGTGATCAGTACTCATGTGGAGACTCGTGTATTGCTCCGGCTAGGATCGATCGAGATGGATCTCATTTTGTGAATCTGTACGCTGATGTGATGTGAGTTGGTGTGCTCCTACTCCTCAAGCATTCAGAGTGCAACTGGGTTGTGTTGTTGTGATGCAGTCTGATCAGCTCTTTAAAGGAGAGAGCGAGCGCGAGCATACATCCTCCACACGCCCAAGTGATTTTGTGTCAGGGCCGTTTGATTTGGGCTCAGAGTGATCTTTTTCATTAAGCAGAACTTCATAAAAACTCAATTTCCCATCAACCCACCCACACAAACACCCACACACACACACAGAGACATGCACACACACAAACATGCACACAAACACACTCCACACTCACTGCCTGGCCGCGAGTTCTATAATCAGAGACTGACAGCTGATGTTTATTTTGTGTGTCATTCTAGACATCATGCCCCCCCTCCACACACACACACACACACACACACACACACACCACCCTCGTCCCTGAACACCAGGCTGGCAGGCTTGACTTCCTGGAACACTTGTGCAATATTAACCATGGAGGAGTCGAGGGCGGGGGGAGAGGGAGGACAAGGGAGGAGGGGAGAGGGGAGGAGAGGAGAGAGGAGGGGAGAGGGAGGACAAGGGAGGAGGGGAGAGGGGACAGCCTTGTCTGGCTTCATGAGCACGGCTCTGTGTGCTGCTGTGAGCTCTGACAGAAGACACCAGGCTTCAGACGGAGGGATGGGGAGGCTGCAGAGTACAGTAGCACTACAGGGTACAGTAATTGGCATCGCTGTCGCTCTCTGGCAGCCTCTAAAGAGGAGTGTGTGTCTGTGTGTTTATGTGTGTGTGTGTGTGTGTGTGTGTGTGTGTGTGTGTGTGTGTGTGTGTGTGTCTGTCTGTCTGTGTGTGTGTGTGTGTGTGTGTGTGTGGGATGTCAGGTCCTGAGCATATATCTGCTGTGGTGTGATAGAGGGTTCGTTCAGCTGAGGTGCTGCAGGTGAAGTAATTCAGAGAGGAGGGATTTGATTGGTCTTCTCTGCAGAGAGGAGGGATTTGATTGGTCTTCTCTGAAGAGAGGAGGGATTTGATTGGTCTTCTCTGCAGAGTGGAGGGACTTGATTGGTCTTCTCTGAAGAGAGGAGTGATTTGATTGGTCTTCTCTGCAGAGAGGAGGGATTTGATTGGTCTTCTCTGCAGAGTGGAGGGATTTGATTGGTCTTCTCTGCAGAGTGGAGGGATTTGATTGGTCTTCTCTGAAGAGAGAAGGGATTTAATTGGTCTTCTCTGCAGAGAGGAGGGATTTAATTGGTCTTCTCTGTAGCAGGTTACGGCTGGAACACACAGGCAGATTTTTGCTCTCTTCTCTCACTCACTCACTCTGTTCTCTCTGCCACCTTTGTTCTTATCTTCTCTTGTCCCCCTCTATCTCTCCCCCTCTCCCTCTCTCTTTCTCTCTCTCTATCTATCTCCCTCTCTCTCTCTCCCTCTCTCTCTCTCTCTCTCTCTGTCTCCCCCTCTCTCCCCCCACTCTCTCTCTCTCTCTCTCTCTCTCTCTCTCTCTCTCTCTCTCTCCCTCTCTTTCTCTCTCTCTCTCTCAGGCACCCTGCAGCTGAGGTATGACCTGGGTGGTATGAAGGAGCCTTTCGTGGTGGACGTCGACCAGCGTAACCTTGCCAACGGTCAGCCACACACGGTCAACATCAGCAGAGTGGAGAGGAGCATTCAGATACAGGTACACAGCAGGACACACACACACACCTACACACAGGAGACACACACACACACACACACACACACACACCTACACACAGGACATGCACAGCTACACACACTCCTCTAGCGTCCAGGTACACATCAGGACATACACACCTACACACTCCTCTAGCATCCAGGTACACATCAGGACACACACAGCTACACTCTCGCACTACAGGCCTGATAAGAGTAGAGTAGAGTAGAGTAGAGTAGAGTAGAGTAGAGTAGAATAGAGTAGAGAAGAGTAGAATAGAGTAGAGTAGAGTAGAGTAGAGTACAGTACAGTACAGTACAGTACAGTAGAGTAGAGTAGAGTAGAATACAGTACAGTAGAGTAGAGTAGAGTAGAGTAGAGTAGAGTAGAGTAGAGTAGAGTAGAGTAGAGTAGAGTAGAGTAGAGTAGAGTAGAATACAGTACAGTAGAGTAGAGTAGAGTAGAGTAGAGTAGAGTAGAGTAGAGTAGAGTAGAATAGAGTAGAGTAGAGTAGAGTAGAGTAGAGTAGAGTAGAGTACAGTACAGTACAGTACAGTAGAGTAGAGTAGAGTAGAGTAGAGTAGAGTAGAATAGAGTAGAGTAGAGTAGAGTAGAGTAGAGTAGAGTAGAGTAGAGTA
>NC_085012.1:1429172-1431672 GCF_963854185.1 Sardina pilchardus
CACTAGATGGCACCCAAACATTTTATAGCCCCAGCTCATTCACAGTTCAGAATCAGATCACTAGGGGGCGCCATTCCCCTTACAGTCATATAAAGTGCTGGTGCATGGACTCAGAGGAGACCTGCCTCCATACGACGGCTGGCATCCACACCATTCAGACCTCCATCTTTGCAGCGCAAATTGTAGAATTTTAGAAGAAGAAGAAGATGAAGATTTCCATCAGAGCCAGAGAAAACACATGCAGTCCTGCTACACACTTCTTTATTTGTATCCACAATTAAGAATAAATATCACATTAGGATACAAATTGGACAGGTGCAATAATTGCTCAGACAATATTCAGTCATGTGGTTCTGCTGACCACAACCAAGCTCAGTACAGCAGTGTTAAGGGTATACATAACACCTCCTTCTCCAAATGTGTCGACTTCCAATAATGGAAGAGATTGAACAGTATTTAGAGAGTTGTGTTGCTTTCACTTTAGTAAATCCCACCATCCTGAGCCCTCTAGTGACAAGCCTATGTACATGGCCCAAACTTCCAAATATGACCACAACATATTGGTTATAGCCAAAACTACAGATCTGCTGTACAAGAGGCTGGTGTTTCACAAGCTTTGTTAAATAGGCTTCCTCAAGACATGGGTCAAAATAACATCCTACTTCCAGTACTCTCATTTCTCTCATCAATGACAATAATGTCAGGTCAGGTGGCATCGATATCACACAACACAGGCATCTCCGCATGACACAAAGAGAACATGTGGGGCTTCACAAAGCGGTTAGTATGTATTGACACTGTAGGTGGGAAGATGGAAGGTATACTTTTTGATATAATGTCCACAATCCTGTCATGTCTAGATATATACAATGCTTTATAGAAATTGCAACCATTCAATATACTGTATGTGACATGGATTCTATAAACTGTTCTTGACCATGGTGAATACATAAGGGTGAGTGTGAATCACACACACACACACACACACACACACACACACATATGCAGTCTTTCTATACACCCACATGCTTTGTATTTATACACACACATGCTGCTATGCACACACACACAGACATGCAGTCCTGTCATGCTAAGCGGTGTGTGTGTGTGTGTGTGTGTGTGTGTGTGTGTGTGTGTGTGTGTGGTTTATGCTTGTTGTCAAGATTCTTCAGTGGGATTTACTCATGGTTCCCCTTTGTGCTGCTGCTGTGTGTGTTTGTGTGTGTGTGTGTGTGTGCATGCGTGCGTGCGTGCGTGTGTGTGTGTGTGTGTGTGTGTGTGTGTGTGTGTGTGTGTTTCTGTGTGTAGGGGGGTGTGTGTGTGTGTGTGTGTGTGTGTATTAATGTGCGATGGTGTTTCTGTGTCCCTCACAGTTGGACCACTACCCCACGGTCAGCTACTCACTGCCTGATTCCTCTGACACCGAGTTCAACCTGGTCAAGACGCTCTTCCTGGGGAAAGTCTACGGTAAGTGTTGTTTTTGACTCAGCACACAAAACACTGCTTAGTGTTGATGTTTGACAGACTGTCTCTCCATAACCATATTTGTTGTAACGGAGAATATTTCATTTGTTTAGACCAGTTCTGCTTTGGGACAAACAGGGTGTTGCGCCAGCAACTCCAGTCCCTGGTGGGTGTGTTAGGTCCTATAGCGTCTCAGTCCCTCAGTCAAAAGACAACTCACACACCAATGTTGCCGCTGCAAAGTTTAATCCAACCAGTGATAAGGCGTGCTAAGTGCTACACAAGTGCAGAACGCTTTCAGCCCCATTCAGACCATCATCAGTGCAAAGATTTGTTCAGACCAGTTTGTTACATTACATTGCAGTAGTGTAATTCACATTGAACACACACTGAGTTTGTTTGTGTGTACACAGCAGTGTCGTGCTCATGCCTTACTTACATTTGTACACTAGGGGGCGCTGAGTCAACATGTTTGAGAGCAGACTGGGTGGGCACAGCCCTGCATCTAGTTCATAATGGAGAAGAGGATGTTCTCATTGTGCTAGTGTTGACGTGCTTTCACAATGTACATATGCGAGTGTGATGTGAGGTGTGTCTGTCTGGTGTGTCTGGTGTTTAGAGATAAAGAACGAGGCATAGTAGCATGGCTTTGGGAGAACTGAGGGCTATGCTCCCCATAGTAGCATGACTTTGGGAGGACTGAGGGCTATGCTCCCCATAGTAGCATGGCTTTGGGAGGACTGAGGGCTATGCTCCCCATAGTAGCATGGCTTTGGGAGGACTGAGGGCTATGCTCCCCATAGTAGCATGACTTTGGGAGAACTGAGGGCTATGCTCCCCATAGTAGCATGACTTTGGGAGAACTGAGGGCTATGCTCCCCATAGTAGCATTGGGAGTACTGAGGGCTATGCTCCCCATAGTAGCATTGGGAGGACTGAGGGCTATGCTGCCGTACAAAGGCAAAACCCCTTAACATCATATTTTGTCAAAAATGAGTTAATGTCATTTTTGGGGTATTTGAGACCTCCTTTATCA
>NC_085012.1:1436672-1441672 GCF_963854185.1 Sardina pilchardus
CTCTATACTGATATACACCTCCAGCTAAGTGCGTATAGGTAATGTACGTCTCATATACACCTCCAGCTAAGTGCGTATAGGTAATGTACGTCTCATATACACCTCCAGCTAAGTGCAGGTAATGTATGTCTCTCCACTGCAGAGAGAATATTGTTGACCAGAAAACCGCGCTCAGAAAACTGCACTGTGCACATCAGCAAGGTCTCCGTCTCCACCTTCTGATCGATGCTGTTTTTGGCTGCACCCTCTTCTTCCCCTGCTGGGCTGCCACACCCGGGAAAGTGCTTGTGTGAGTGTGTGTGTGTGTGTGTGTGTGTGTGTGTGTGTGAGAGAGAGAGTGTGTGTGTGTATGCTCGCTGTAATCAGGAGTAGAAGCTTGGTGCTCCTCTCCCTAAAGTCTCTTGGATAAGGTGATGAGTTTCTCACCGTGTGCTGCAGCTTGTTATTGGAGCTAGAAGGAGAGTCTGTGAAGTGGGGGGGGGCATTAGTGATGTATGAGTGGGGGGGGGGGGCATTAGTGATGTATGAGTGGAGGGGGGCGGGGGCATTAGTGATGTATGAGTCTGCCCACGCATTCCTGCCCACTCAGTCCTGCCCGTCTCACTGCCTACTGCGCCAAGGTGACCCTCCCTGTGATGGAGGCTCTCTTTGATGTTTGAAGTACGCACGCCCACTCAGTGCCCCACATCCACAGCAGCCCAACCCAGCCGCTCACAACACAGCTCCTATCACACACACACACACACACACACACACACACACGACACACACACACACGCCCCACAGCAGCCCAATCCAGCCGCTCACAACACAGCTCCTATCACACACACACACACACACACACATGACGCATACACACACACACACACACACACACGCCCCACAGCAGCCCAATCCAGCTGCTCACAACACAGCTCCTATCACACACACACACACACACACAACGCATACACACATGCCCCACAGCAGCCCAATCCAGCCGCTCACAACACAGCTCCTATCACACACACACAAACATGACGCATACACACACACATGACACACACACACACACACACGACACACACACACACGCCCCACAGCAGCCCAATCCAGCCGCTCACAACACAGCTCCTATCACACACACACAAACATGACGCATACACACACACATGACACACACACACACACACACGACACACACACACACGCCCCACAGCAGCCCAATCCAGCCGCTCACAACACAGCTCCTATCACACACACACACACACACACACACACACACACGACACACACACACACGCCCCACAGCAGCCCAATCCAGCCGCTCACAACACAGCTCCTATCACACACACACACACACACACACATGACGCATACACACACACACACACACACACACGCCCCACAGCAGCCCAATCCAGCTGCTCACAACACAGCTCCTATCACACACACACACACACACACAACGCATACACACATGCCCCACAGCAGCCCAATCCAGCCGCTCACAACACAGCTCCTATCACACACACACAAACATGACGCATACACACACACATGACACACACACACACACACACGACACACACACACACGCCCCACAGCAGCCCAATCCAGCCGCTCACAACACAGCTCCTATCACACACACACAAACATGACGCATACACACACACATGACACACACACACACACACACGACACACACACACACGCCCCACAGCAGCCCAATCCAGCCGCTCACAACACAGCTCCTATCACACACACACACACACACACATGACGCATACACACACACATGACACACACACACACACGACACACACACACGACACACACACACACGCCCCACAGCAGCCCAAACCAGCCGCTGACAACACAGCTCGTATCACTGTGAGCAGACTAGCGATCTGCTACATCAGTTAGGATCCATCCCCATCAGAATCACAGACACACACACACACACACACACACACACACACAACACAGACCTACACACACAGAGACACTCGTATCACTGTGAGCAGACTAGCGATCTGCTACATCAGTTAGGATCCATCCCCATCAGAATCACAGACACACATCCTCACACACACACACACACACACACGACACAGACACACACACACAGAGACACTCGTATCGCTGTGAGCAGACTAGCGCTCGGCTGCCTCCGTTAGGATCGGTCTCCATCAGAATCACAGACACACACACACACACACACACACACACACACACACACACACGACACAGACACACACACACAGAGACACTCGTATCGCTGTGAGCAGACTAGCGCTCGGCTGCCTCCGTTAGGATCGGTCTCCATCACAGTCACTCCTGTACCACGGCCCGACAGCGTCTCGACTCACACAGACAGCTGCGGACAGTGATCGCTACGCCCCTGTGGTGCTGATGTGTGTGTGTGTGTGTGTGTGTGTGTGTGTGTGTGTGTGTGTGTGTGTGTGTCCTGTGGGCCTGCTCTGGGATTCATCTGTGGCTCTGGTTATAAACACTCTCCTACACTGGAGCTCAGAGACTCCCAGAATACCCACCAGTGTCACCGGTGAGTTAAGGCTGGGGAGCGCGCACGCACACACACACACACATGCATGCACGCACGCACGCACACACGCACACAGACACACACACACACACACACACACATGCACACACACACACACACGTACACACACACGCACACACACAGACACACTTAACCACAGGGGAGCACGGCACCAGTGAGTTAAGGCTGGGGAGAATAAATCCACATCCCCAGTGTCCTCTGTCCCAGCCACGCCGCTGCCAAGACCAGAACATATTCATCTTTGTGGCACTGATGCTGCATGCTGATTTAAAAAAGACATGGGACCTTCAGTGTGTCCTGTGTTATTGTAGTTTGTGAGATATGTGTATCATGTTGTAGTTGTGTCTCATTGTATTGCATTGTGTTGTAGGACTTTGGCTTGTGTCTGTTCTGTTTTTGGTGTGACTGTACAGCATAACTGGAGCTCAGACAGACACTGTCTCCAGTGTGTTGTTTTTTGATCTCTAGTTAGTAGGTCTGTATTGGCCAAGTCAGCTCAGAGGGGAGTTCCACAGGACATGTTCAATATCCTGTATCCTTTCACCACATTCCCAAGATCCTCTGGTCTTTAGTCCTCATCTGAACACTGTTGAGTGTGGAATGATACTCCTAGAAAACACTGACATTTTCTGGTAGAAGTGGGCCAGTTTAATTGCTCAGACACCAGGTTATGTCTACCATCACCCAGATAGAATACAATTCTGTGATGAATTCAGTGGCTCGAACCCCAAGCCATTCCTGACATTCCCATCAGACATTCCCGCCAGACATCCGGCATGTCGGAATATGTTACACGGGGCCAGTATAGTGCTGTACGGAGCTGGGCGGAGTTGTCCAGAGCTGTTTTAGAGTGGGACTTCATTTCCACAGCTGAAATGACCTTGACTACTCCACATGACCTTGACTACTACAGCACCTGGTCTGTGTACTGCACACGCGACCTTGACTACTCCAGCACCTGATCTGTGTACTGCACACGCGACCTTGAATACTCCACATGACCTTGACTACTCCAGCACCTGGTCTGTGTACTGCACACATGACCTTGACTACTCCACATGACCTTGACTACTCCAGCACCTGGTCGGCTCTTCTGCCCTCTCTGTAAGCTACAGTGTGTTGTTCTCTCATTAGCGACATCACAGACAAAAACCGCTTTAGAGCCATTACTGCCATGTTTTGCTGTGTCATTTCCTGTGTTTTCTCCCAATCTCTGTGTGTGTGTGTGTGTGTGTGTGTGTGTGTGTGAGAGTATGTGTGAGATCAGAGAGGATCTGGCTAATCCTCTTAGCTCAGCTAATCAATAGTGAGTTGGCGGCGGCGGTCGCTGGGTGACGGGAGGCTTTGTCCCGTGGAGGGCCGGCTCTTGGCACCTCACCTCTCTCTGATGAAGAGGGACACTCGGCCACACACACACACACACACACACCCACACACACACACGCACACACGCACACACACACACACACATCCTGTGGAGGGCCAGCTCTGGGCACCTCTCTCTGATGAAGAGGGACACTCGGCCACACACACACACACACACACACACACACACACACACACACACACACACACACACACACACAGCAGCTCTCGCTGATGAAGAGGGACACTCGGCCGCTTCTCATGACACTTCCCATCAGATAACAGCCGCCCACTCTTGTCTCAGGGCATCTCATGGTACATGGACACGCAGGCTAATATTCCACACACACACACACACACACACACACACACACACACACACACACACACACACACACACACACACACACACACACACACACACACGCACACACACACACACACACACACACACACACGCAAGCACACACGCACACACGCACGCACACTTCACACACAGAGACATGCACACACACACGCGCACATGTGCGCACACACTCACACCTCACACACGTGCACACACACACACACACACTTTGTATCTTCCACAAGGTCATCCCCAGCTCTCCATAGCCTGTCAGTAAAGGGAGAGCCACGCTTCTGGTGCTGATGCTGAGTCTTTCGTGTGTATGTTTATTTATTTATTTTTGGTCTTTTTAGTGTTTAGAGGGCAGTGAAGCCTGGACAGGAAATGAGTGGGAGAGAGAGAGAAAGAGAGAAGAGAGAGAGAGAGAGAGAGAGAGAGAGACTGCTGCGCACAATGTTTTGATCTAGCTGTTGCCACGTTTGTGGGGTGCCAATGAGTGCAATGAGTGCATTCACTGTAGAAACCCAGCCACTAACTGTGTGCTGTGCTGTGCAGGGTTAGCTTAGCTTCAGCTCGCATTCACTGTAGAAACCCAGCCACTAACTGTGTGCTGTGCTGTGCAGGGTTAGCTTAGCTTCAGCTCGTATTCACTGTAGAAACCCAGCCACTAACTGTGTGCTGTGCTGTGCAGGGTTAGCTTAGCTTCAGCTCACATTCACTGTA
>NC_085012.1:1450889-1573389 GCF_963854185.1 Sardina pilchardus
TTGTAGTTGTATGCAGTGGTGTTATGGGTAAAATGGTATTGTAGTTGTATGCAGTGGCATGGTGTTATGGGTAAAATGGTATTGTAGTTGTATGCAGTGGTGTTATGGGTAAAATGGTATTGTAGTTGTATGCAGTGGCATGGTGTTATGGGTAAAATGGTATTGTAGTTGTATGCAGTGGTGTTATGGGTAAAATGGTATTGTAGTTGTATGCAGTGGTGTTATGGGTAAGCGCTGGCTTGGCTCTGTGGGTGTGTGCACAGTTCACATGGTCCATCAGAGCGTTCCCTGCTATGCCAGGACATGCCCTCCTCATCCATCTTCTAACGGCCTCCTACTCAGCTGTCATCTCACCGCGCCAGCCTCGTTGGCACCTCATGGTGATGCCCTGACGTGTTTGGTCTTGTTGGGCGGCAACAGCTCAGGACGCTTTGTGTCTCTCATCTCAACGAGCTCCGTGTGGCCCAGACGCTGCAGCGCATCAGGTGGGGCAGGTCTGTGTCAGCGTGTGCAGACTGGGGAAGTCTATATATGGACAAGGAAATGGGTAGGAGAAGGGAGAAGAGTGTCTTAATATGGACGAGGAAATGGGTAGGGAGAAGGGAGAAGGCAGATGGAAATGTTTAAACTTGTATGTGTGCCACTGTGTGCTTTTTTAGTATGCAGACCTCGTGCCTCGTCTGTTTGCAGTGCAGTGCAGACCTCTTTGTGTCCTGACCATGAGGTGCTTATCAGTGGATACATTTGGGCAATCTCTGCTCTCTATCATACACACACTCACTCTCTCTCTCTCTCTCCCACACACACACACACACACACACACACAATGTCTCTCTCCCTCTCTCTCTCTCTCTCTCTCTCTCACACACACACACACACACACACACACACACACATTCTCTCTCGCTCACTCTCTGTCTATCTCTCTCTCTCTCTCTCTCTCTCTCACACACACACACACACACACACACATTCTCTCTCTCGCTCACTCTTTATCTATCTCTCTATCTGTCCCTGGCCCAATGATGTCATTCACTATGTGCTGGTGATTACAGCAGCTGTGTATCATAGCCCTGCCCTGGTCCCTGGTCCCTGGTCCTGTCCCCCTGCCCTGCTCTCCTCTCCTCTGCTCTGCTCTTGGTCCTCTTGCTCTGCTCTGCTCTGCTCTGCTCTGCTCTGCTCTTGGTCCTCTTGCTCTGCTCTGCTCTGGTGTGGTCTGGTGTGGTCTGGTGTGGTCTGACTGAGTGCCAGACGTGGCCCAGTGCAGCCGCTGACATCATCCCCCTGTAGAGCACACAGCTCCTGCTCACTGGCTCCTGATCCAGATCCACTCCAGACTCCAGGCTCCAGGCTCCAGG
Organism: Sardina pilchardus; assembly: GCF_963854185.1. Taxonomy (NCBI): domain Eukaryota; kingdom Metazoa; phylum Chordata; class Actinopteri; order Clupeiformes; family Clupeidae; genus Sardina; species Sardina pilchardus. The sequence goes on from NC_085012.1 coordinate 1,452,248, forward strand.
CTCCAGGCTCCAGGCTCCAGGCTCCGGGTCTTACCGAGAGCCGAGCAGGAAGAGGGGAGCAGGGCAGCGGCAGCGGCAGAGTGGGCTACATTCAGAACACACCCGCTACTGCTGCAGGACGGAGAGAGAGAGAGAAGAGAGAGAGAGAGAGAGAGAGAGAGAGAGAAGAGAGAGAAGAGAGAGAGAGAGAGAAGAGAGTGGGGGGTATAGCGCCGTTTGGGCTCACATCCACACAGAGAGGATTGAGGAGTGCAGAGAGAGGCAGAAGCACGTTGTCTATCAGGAGACTGGCCATCAGTGACAGCCAAACAGCAGAGCAGGTAACAATGTCCTTATGTGATGTAGCAATAACCATGCCCTTATGTGATAGGCATGTACTGATTTAAGACTGTTATTATAATATATATATATTCTAATAGATTATATTCATGCGTGGACTGGGGATTTCAGTGTGTGCTGCTGCAAGTGTCGTTATGGTGGTGTTGAAGGAATACTTTCACTTAAATCTCATCTTAAATTTCTATCATCAACACCTGCATCTGCAAGTCATCTCTGTATGCAAACACTCTGATCTGGTGTGTGAGGGCACAGGGGGCGTTGAGGTGTTTAGCTCTGGTGTGTGTGTGTGTGTGTGTGTGTGTGTGTGTGTGTGTGTGTGATGTGTTGTCTTTAGTTAGCTTGGCTGTCGGCAGGGTCGCCATTAAAGTCACTAATGTGCTGCAGGGAGGCTGTTCTGCTGTTCTGCTGTTCTGCTGTTGAGCTGCTGAGCTGTTGCACACTGGAGTGTTTATAGAGGGAAGCAGAGAAGCAGCTACTCCGCAATGCTTTGGCTGGGTGCTGTGCACATGTGAGAGTGAGAGCGTGTGTGTGTGTGTGTGTGTGTGTGTGTGTGTGTGTGTGTGTGTGTGTGTGTGTGTGTGTGTGTGTGTGTGTGTGTGTGTGTGTGTGTGTGTGTGTGTGTGTGTGTGTGTGTGTGTGTGTGTGTGTGTGTGTGTGGAGTCCATCTGCAGCGCTACAGCACAGAGGGAGAGGTAGCAGTGTTGTGAAGAGACAGAGACGTCTTCTCTCTCCGTCACCACCTCTTTCCAGCCCTTTTCATCTGTCACTACTACTCTTCCTCTCTCTCTCGGTCTCTCTCTCTCTCCCTCTTTCTCCTTTTCTCTCTCTCTCTCTCCCTCTCTCTCTCTCTCTCCCTCTCTCTCTCTCTCTCTCCCTCTCTCTCTCTCTCCACCTGGTGCTGTTGTCAGGCACTGGGGCTGTCTCACCGTACTGCATGCGCTTCTTTAGCAGGGCTTTCTCAGCTGCCACCGTATCAGCACATCAGCCCTTCCCCCCTGTTCTCACACACACACACACACACACACACACACACACACACACACACACACATATATATATATATACATGCATGAACCTGGCCATATGCACAGACAAGCACATGCTTGTACACAAGCAAGCAAATCCATTCTTTGCACATACACTTATTTGATTACACACAAGAACAAACACACATTGTTCTTACACAATATACAATACATACAAATACATTTCTCTCTCGCACATATGTAGACATTAGCATACTGTATTCATCTTTCTAGCTGTCTCTGCCTCTCAGACACATAAATGTACACACACACACACACACACACACACACAAATACACACACACTCTCACACCACAAATGAGGCAAAATATTAAAATATTCCCGCAGAGGCCCAACTGAATCTTTGTGAAATCTTAGGAGTGCAGATGTAGGACAGTGCTGCATTGTCCCACCCACATCGCTGAGAGGGGTGATCTTAATATCTCATCACCACCTCCCCTCCAGTCTAGAAAAGGCTCACACACACACACACATGCACACACACTCATCACCACCTCCCCTCCAGTCTGGAAAAGGGTCATTTCAATTCCTCATCACCACCTCCCCTCCAGTCTGGAAAAGGGTCATTTCAATTCCTCATCAGCACCTCCCCTCCAGTCTAGTGCCTCTTGCCTCTCCTCCTCTCCTTCTCTTCTGGAGCAGCATCCATTTGTTGCCATGGGAACCCGTTTGATCGCACCCATTCCCTGCTTTTCTCACCCCAGCAGTAAAGCACATCCCTCACCCCCACCCCCCCTCCCCACCTCCTCCTCTTTCCAATAATGGGTGTCCCCCAACGCACACGCGTGTTTACATTATTGAGCTTGAATTATTCATCCAGTTGTCCTTTGGGCCACATGTGGCGTGATAGAGCAAGTGGAAGTGGATTTGGTTGCTGTTTTTGCCACCTGGTTTCCTTGGTGGTTTAACTGTGTGCTATGTGCTAGCGTGTAGCAGGCGCTAGCGGCCATGTATGAGGGGGAAAGGAGCTGCTAGCGTTGTAATGGTGAGTGAGGATCCCTGTGTGATGTTTCTCATCTCCTCGCTTGAGCTGTTGCATTCTGGGTGCGTCTCTTACAAGGGTTACTGCCCCCCACCTCCCCCCATATGGAGCAGTGTTCACAGGTCAGATCACATTTAAAGCCCCCTGCTGCCTGTTTCTGCCTCCAATCTAATTACCCCCGTGTCCTAATGCCCCAGGGCTACTGAAAGCACCTCAGGCTCCTGGAACGATGAGCAAGCCTGAGACGGCTTTAAATGCAATCGTCACGAGTTCATCCGCAGATCACGCTGGGAGCTCCAGAGCGCCAGGCGTCCACTCAGAGAGCCCTGTGGCCGTCTGCCCTCACCAGAGCTGGACGTGGACACACAGAGCTGTGATTGCTGCTCGTGCCACACTGCCACAGCCAGCACACTGAGCCAGCAGTCTTTGTGCTGCTCTGGCAGAACGGGCGTCTGTCACGTCCCCTCCCTGACCATAACTTCCTGTGGAGCCCTGCCTGGTCTGCACCCATGTGGAGGGGAACAGGCTCTCCTCTCCTCTCCTCTCCTCTCCTCTCCTCTCTTCTCCTCTCCTCTCCTCTCCTCTCCTCTCCTCCTCTCCTCTCCTCTCCTCTCCTCTCCTCCCCTCCTCTGCTCTCCTCTCCTCTCCTCTCCTCTCCTCTCCTCTCCTCTCCTCTCCTCTCCTCTCCTCTCCTCTCCTCCTCTCTACTCTCCTCTCCTCTCGTCTCCTCTCCTCTCCTCTCCTCTCCTCTCCTCTCCTCCTCTCTACTCTCCTCTCCTCTCGTCTCCTCTCCTCTCCTCTCCTCTCCTCTCTACTCTCCTCTCCTCTCCTCTCCTCTCCTCTCCTCTCCACTCCTCTCCTCTCTTCTCCTCTCCTCTCCTCTCCTCTCCTCTCCTCTCCTCTCTCCTCTCCTCTCCTCTCCTCTCCTCTCCTCTCCTCTCCTCTCCTCCTCTCCCCTCCTCTCCTCTCCTCTCCTCTCCTCCACACTGCTTGCCGTGCCCAGAGTGTTTTGTATGTAGCGCATGTCGCCGCACTCGCGGGTAATTGTCCCTCGCAGACTCGTGAGCATCTGTCTGGCATATCGAGGCTCCATCGGGGGGAAAGGCAGTAATTTATGGGCGAGGTCCTGAATGCGCGCAGCATCCCCGGAGCAGTGCGTGGGGCTGGCGTTAATGCACAGTGATTTTAATCATAGCAGCCTAATGGAAAAGGGTGGGGTGGGGTGGGGTGGGGTGGGGTGGGGTGGTGGTCAAACACTGTGTGTGTGTGTGTGTGTGTGTTGAGATTGCCTTGATGCAGAGGGAACCTGAATAACAGCAGGCCCTGCGTACATTAGGCATAAGTTGAATCTACATGTTTATTTAGATGCACACTCTCTGTCCATGTCTGCCTCCTCCCTGGTTCTCTCTCTGTGTTTCCTCCTGTGCCAGATAGTGTCTGCGAGCCGTGTGCATTTGCACCACGCATATTAATTACAGTCCTCTTTGTGAACACACAAGGACATTAATATTTATCACGCGATTGATATCTAAATGGAATAATTAGCCCTTGGTGGCGATTGTCTTTGTAGCTCGGCGGAGCTGGAGAAGTAGGCTGCCTGTTCGTTTGATCTGCTCGCCAACAGAAGAAAATAGGCCAAACGCCCCTTTAAAAATACATCTGTTTCCCTCCTCTTGCTCCTGCAGCGCTGGGGAGAGGCAGAGTGGACACAGGCAGGGGAGAGGGAGAGTGGACACGGGCAGGATGTGAGAGGCTACTTGAGATGCTCTGAGACAGCAGAGGGGAGATGGAGTCAGCTCTCGCGCGCGGCCTATTTTGGCTTCCGTCCTGCGGGATATGTCCGCTTCACAACCCGGTCACCCCGCTGTGACCCGTCATCTGTGTTCCGACTCGCTCCCCTAGGGGGCGCTCACTCATTAGGCCGTGTGCTGGACTCAGGAGATTACTAGTGACTTGGTTGAGAGCGCACATACTGCGCAGACTGCCCTGATCCAGCCCTCTTATACACCTGAGATATGCTGAGATACCTGTAGGGTATATACTGTAGTATCTAAGTAGTTATGAGACCTATATAGATCTATAAAGTAGGTAGTTATGACAGCTATATATTTGTATAGAGTAGGTAGTTATGACAGCTATATATTTGTATAGAGTAGGTAGTTATGAGACCTATATAGATCTATAAAGTAGGTAGTTATGACAGCTATATATTTGTATAGAGTAGGTAGTTATGAGACCTATATAGATCTATAAAGTAGGTAGTTATGACAGCTATATATTTGTATAGAGTAGGTAGTTATGAGACCTATATAGATCTATAAAGTAGGTAGTTATGACAGCTATATATTTGTATAGAGTAGGTAGTTATGACAGCTATATATTCGTATAGAGTAGGTAGTTATGACAGCTATGTATTTGTATAGAGGAGGTAGTTATGAGGACTGAATAGATCTATAGAGGAGGTAGTTAGGAGGACTATATAGATCTATAGAGGAGGTAGTTAGGAGGACTATATAGATCTATAGAGGAGGTAGTTAGGAGGACTATATAGATCTATAGAGGAGGTAGTTAGGAGGACTATATAGATCTATAGAGGAGGTAGTTAGGAGGACTATATAGATCTATAGAGGAGGTAGTTAGGAGGACTGAATAGATCTATAGAGGAGGTAGTTATGAGGACTGAATAGATCTATAGAGGAGGTAGTTAGGAGGACTATATAGATCTATAGAGTAGGTAGTTAGGAGGACTATATAGATCTATAGAGTAGGTAATTAGGAGGACTATATAGATCTATAGAGTAGGTAGTTAGGAGGACTATATAGATCTATAGAGTAGGTAGTTATGACAGCTATATATTTGTATAGAGTAGGTAGTTATGAGACCTATATAGATCTATAAAGTAGGTAGTTATGACAGCTATATATTTGTATAGAGTAGGTAGTTATGAGACCTATATAGATCTATAAAGTAGGTAGTTATGACAGCTATATATTCGTATAGAGTAGGTAGTTATGACAGCTATGTATTTGTATAGAGGAGGTAGTTATGAGGACTGAATAGATCTATAGAGGAGGTAGTTAGGAGGACTATATAGATCTATAGAGGAGGTAGTTAGGAGGACTATATAGATCTATAGAGGAGGTAGTTAGGAGGACTATATAGATCTATAGAGTAGGTAGTTAGGAGGACTGAATAGATCTATAGAGGAGGTAGTTAGGAGGACTATATAGATCTATAGAGTAGGTAGTTAGGAGGACTATATAGATCTATAGAGGAGGTAGTTAGGAGGACTGAATAGATCTATAGAGGAGGTAGTTAGGAGGACTATATAGATCTATAGGTAGTTAGGAGGACTATATAGATCTATAGGTAGTTAGGAGGACTACTGTAAGTAGATCCCGTGTCCGAGTGGTTGGTTGGTGGTGGTAGCAGAGCTACAGAATAGAACTGTGTTGTGTGAGATTTGTGTGTGTTTTCTCTCCTCTCTGTGGACTACAGAGGAGCACTGAGTTCAGCTCTGAGTCACCATTACCTACTCTACTGCTGGGCCTGTGTGTCCCAGCAGCACTCCCACTGGTCATACATATGGACACTCCCACTGGCTCACTGGGGCAGCCGTGGTGTACTGGTTAGGGTTTCGGGCTTGTGACCGGAGGGTTGCCGGTTTGATCCCCGACCAGTCCACGGCTGAAGTGCCCTTGAGCAAGGCCCTTAACCCCTCACTGCTCCCCGAGCGCCGCTGGTTGGGCAGGCAGCTCGCTGCTCCGGGTTTATGTGTGATTCACCTCACTGTGTGTTCACTGTGTGCTGTGTGTGTTCACTAATTCGGTTAAATAGGGTTAAATGCAGAGAAACAAATTTCCCTCACGGGATCAAAAAAGTATATATTCTATTCTATTCTATTCTCATACATATGGACACACTCCCACTGGTCATACATATGGACACACTCCCACTGCTCATACATGTGCTGTGTGTTTACGGACACTCCCCTCTGAATATTCCCCACTGTGCAGCTTTAAAGGGCTGTGTGTTCAAATGGGGTGTTTGTTGAGGAGAACCAGACACAGAGGTCCTGCTATTCATTTCTCATCTGAATTGCTCATGTGATTTATGTATTAATGGACCTGGACGCCTGGTGCTCGTTAGACAGAGGTCATTTGTCTTCAGAGCCCCTGCCCACCACACCGCACCGCGTCCAGATGGAGTCGTGAGAGGAACAAGCGTTCTGAACAACAGACGAGGAAATTGTTTGGCGCTGCGCGGGTGGTCTGTGACTCTCCCACGACGCAGATGAATTTGAGCGATGACACTGAAAGGCCGAGGACAGAGAGAGGTCCCGTCAGACCACAACAAGGCAAACGGACGAGAGCAGCCATCAGACGCAGACATCCTGAGTGGGGGAAGGAAAGGAGAACAACTGCCATTTTGTGTCTCACTTTGAGAGAGGAAGAAAGGAGCCACTCACGGCACTTCAGCTCAACAGCCATCTCCCAGACTGCCCCTGTTGCCCCTGGTACTTCTGAGATACCTGATTGGCAGAGGGAATAGGAGAGGGAGCTGGACAGAGAGAGTGGGGGGGGGTGAGAGAAGGGAAGAGTTCCACAGAGAGATACACTGTGGCCTTGACGCACATTTCTCTACCAATCGAATCTGGGAGGCTGGAAATGCGTTTGCTGTGAGGCCCACGGCGGGTAGTCTGGTAGCCCGTCAGTGTCTGTCAGTCGTAATCACAGAGTGGGGCTGCAGGACAGGGCTGTGTCTGTCAGTCGTAATCACTTGAGTCTGTCAGTCGTAATCACAGAGTGGGGCTGCAGGACAGGGCTGTGTCTGTCAGTCGTAATCACTTGAGTCTGTCAGTCGTAATCACAGAGTGGGGCTGCAGGACAGGGCTGTGTCTGTCAGTCGTAATCACTTGAGTCTGTCAGTCGTAATCACAGAGTGGGGCTGCAGGACAGGGCTGTGTCTGTCAGTCGTAATCACAGAGTGGGGCTGCAGGACAGGGCTGTGTCTGTCAGTCGTAATCCCAGAGTGGGGCAGCAGGACAGGGCTGAGGGCCGTCCCCTGCTCAGTGGCCGTCACATGGAACTCGTCCCCTGGAGTCCAACATGTAAGACAAGCGGGCAATATCAAGGACAGCGGCTCAGTTTCAATAAGCAATAATAGCAGCAATGTCCTCTCCGTCTGGGGATAAGTGGTTGGGAATAAAAATAGGCCACTATCTGTGTCTGTGACACGTGTTATTGGTTCCAGTAATGCTCCAGTAAGTTGGAATAACATTCAGTAAACCAATATGGACGCTGCGGTGCTGGGGGGGTTATGGTGGGATTAATGTCTGCAGTGTTCTGTCTTCCTCCTCTTTCTGATGGGCTCTGTTCCGCTGTTGAGTACAGTTCCATCCATCACCTGCTACATGAATTATTCTTTAGTCGTTGAGCTCTCTAAAAATGCCAGTGGGCCAACCGGATTTTTATTCTTTTTTCATGCGTTTTATTCAGCTTGGATCCCTGGAGACCGTTCTTTCTTTCTTTGTTTTCTTTTTTTGTAGTTTTGTGCAATGCGGTTTGTTGTTGTTGCATTCTCTGTACACAAAGCTGTTTGTTTTTGAGAGTGAAGTGTTGGGTGTTGCCCCGCGGCGTCCAAGAGGGCATCTTCTCCTCCGTCTCCTCCGCCTCCTCCGTCTGCTCCGCCTGTGCGTGGAGCGCTGGAGCGAGAGCGCTGAGGAGCGCGTTTGATGCTGCCGCATCGGGCCGACTCCCCTGCAGCACACCGCACCACACCGCACCGCACCACACCGCACCACACCGCACCGCACCGCACCGCACCGCACCACACCGCACCGCACCGCACCACACCGCACCGCACCGCACCGCACCACACCGCACCGCACCACACCGCACTGTCTCAGCAGCGCAGCCTTTTGTGTTGCCGTCTGCTGGGACTGACTTGTGTTTCAGCTCCAACATCCCTTTGAAGCTGCGCTCTGATGTCAGGAGAGTTTACAGTGTGTGATGTGTGTGTGTGCGTGTGTAGTGTGTCTGTGTGTTTGGCGGGGGGGCATGTAAGGAGAGAAGAGGGGAGAGGGATAAAAAGGTATGTGTGATAAAAGGCAGGTGTAGTAAAAGGAAGGTGTGATAAAATGCTGATGAAGAGGATTTGATTTGATTCTATGGATGGCAGGTGTCCATTCGTAGGAGGTACTGTAGTATATTCCTGTCCCATTGTTCATCGCTACGTACATATGTATTTTTAGGTTTGCTCTATTTCAGAACTTTCCCATTTTGTATTTGTGCTGTTTATATAATGATGAACAATTGGGTCAGAATTCACATTAGATTTTGTTCCACTTTCAGTGAACAGAATCATAATATTTTATCAGATTCATCACCGTGGGCTTATTTTCACGCATGCAACTTTTGGTCGTCTGAGACTTACGCTAAGAAGATTTTGATGTGTTGATTTGCTGACTCTTAATCCTCTCCATTGTCTTTCTCTCTCCCTCTTTATCCCTCCCTCTCTCTCTCTCCCTCTCTCTTCTCTCCCTCCCTCTCTTTCTCTCTCCCTCTTTATCCCTCCCTCTCTCTCTCTTTCCCTCTCTCTCCTCTCCCGCTCTATCCCTCTCTCTCTCTCTCCCTCTGTAGAGACTGGTGATATCGACCCGGTCCTGATCCAGAAGTACAACACTCCAGGCTTCGTGGGCTGTCTGTCGCGAGTGCAGTTCAACGGCGTGGCTCCGCTGAAGGCAGCGCTGAGGTCTCGCACTCCTGCGTCCGCCGTCTCCCACTCGGGCAAGCTCGTCGAGTCCAACTGCGGCGCGTCTCCGCTCACCATCCCGCCGATGTCCGCCGCAACCGACCCCTGGCACGTGGACGGAGGTAAGAGCATCACGAGCGAAGGGCTTCACAAAAGTATCTATTATACTGTAGATAGAATGCTGCTGAGAATACAGCACTGTAGGTGTGACCTCAACAAGCCCTCGGCTTGGGAGATCAGAATTATTTACAGGCTATGACATACAGAAGTAGAGGTACTTAAAAATTCAATGTTATTCAGATGTTATAAGTAGATTTAGAATTCTAGAATATAAATTTGCTATACTTATGTCATAATTGTATTTTTTTTTTTTAAACGAAGATTCAGAAATGCAGAGACTGCTCATTACCAAACTAATATTTCCCTTGTGGGCAATAACACAAGCCACTAATTCCTGCTGAAACTGCGTCTGCAGTGGGAACCAGACCTGACTGTTGAGCAGGGCAGCTCCCTCACTGTGCAGCCTTTTAGCATTAGAGTTGGAACTGAGGAGCATTATCAATAGATGATCTACAGTCATTGGCTCAGAATTAGCTTCTTGCTCAAAATATAATACATTTACTAACTGTTGTAATTTATGCTTTGTCATGCTCTTTGTGCGGCTCCAGAACCAGTCAGCATGCGCACGCACGCACGTGTGTGTGTGTGTGTGTGTGTGTGTGTGTGTGTGTGTGTGTTTGTGTGTCACGTCACACTCATACTGGGGGACAAATGAGCTGTCAAAGAGATAAAACAAGAAAAGAAGATCTCAGCGTTTTCCCCTCTTTCCATGAACTGCAGCTTATGCCACTGCACTGTTAGTGACTGTTAGTGACGGATCACTGCATCACATCAGATTACTGGCAGCCAGCTGGTGTGTGTGTGTGTGCGTGCGTGTGTGTGTGTGCGTGCGTGTGTGCGTGCGTGCGTGTGTGCCTGCGTGCATAAAAAAATGTACTGCCGTAGCTTGAAGCTCCATGCATATTAAGGTGACAGAGTAGGAAGCACTAGACACACACACACACACACACACACACACACACACACACGTAGCTTGAGGCCCCGTATTGAAGTGACAGAGTAAGAGGTGCGACCCTGTCTGATCTCTAACAGTTATTATAGCCCACAACCCTGTCAGAATATGAATAAGGTACCTTCAGCCCCTTCACCATGATAGGGAGGCTCTCATTCCTCATCTGTTTAAAGACACATGTGTCTGTGATGATAAAACTGTTCAAGCCCTTCATGTCATTTGCAACATTTCTCAACAGGTCCTGGCTTCCCGTTTAACGAGGAGAGAGTCATCCCAGATGCAGTCAACAGAAACTCCGCAATAATCGGAGGTTAGTAAGCAAACAATGAACTATTAAAAATAAAACAGAAACTCAGCAATAATACAAGGATACAAGGATACAAGGAGGATACAAGGATTTGTATTTGTCACATGCATATGATTACTAATGTAAAGAATGCAGTGAAATTGTCAGTTCCTTCGCCTATTGTGCATATGGGGGGGGGGGGGGGGGTAGTAGGGAGGGGCAGGATACTGTAAGTGCAAATCAGAGGTTAGTAACAAAGGAAGAACTATAAAAAAAAGAATTTTAAAAAAATCTTTAAAATCTGCTACTAATTAATTTCATATATTAAATCTATGATGTTTTATCTTATACTGTATTATACAGTATTGTAGCATTTGTGTTGTGAATTGTGTTTGGGAACAGCTGCAAACATGTGATGATTTATACCCCATACACCTTGTGCAGGTATCATCGCCGTGGTGATATTCACCGTCCTCTGCACGCTGGTGTTCCTGATTCGCTACATGTTCCGCCACAAGGGGACCTACCACACCAATGAGGCGAAGGGGGCGGAGTCGTCCGAGTCTGCGGACGCCGCCATCATCGGAACCGAGCCTCCGTTTACAGAGACCATCGAGGAGAGCAAGAAGGAGTGGTTCATCTGAGAGAGCGCCTCCTACAGGCCTGCCTGCGCATAGCACCGCACAGCGCCACTGGTCCCGCATCGCTCTGAGTGTCCACACGAGACCACGGGGGAGGGAGGGGAGGGGGGGGGGGGTCTCACGCTCACCTGCTCAGAGATTCTGTACATAGTGACTGGCTTGTCTCCGATTTCTATTGTGTTTGGGAGTTGGGGGCATCTTTGAATATTTACTCTCTGGATCAATCATGCCACTTTTGTTCTGTACACTGATCGGCCAAATCCCGTCTTGCCGTGAGCGAGACCCATACGCGTGCTTTTGTTTATTTGTTTTGGTTCGTTTTCATCACCCATCCACTTTTACATGTCTCCTGTAAGCATCCAATGATTTGTTTTTATTTTTGAAAACTCAAGTCCTGGAAAGATAACGCCAAATTGCCAGTGCAACAGTCTTATTTTGGTTTATATTATATTAGGTACCGAGTGGATGTTTCCTTTTGCGAACTGACATTGAATTGTATTTCCACCATCATTTCAATCTGTGCTGAGAGGAACAAAACACCGGCATGCAGAGAACATCTCAGAGACCGTAGAGTGACGTGACGTCTCGTCTGCGTCTCGTCTGCTGCCCAGAGCAGGTCAGATGTTACACATGTCCCCACCATGCTGCTGCTTAGAGCAGGTCAGATGTTACACACGTCCCCACCATGCCACCTACACTTGCGTTGCCAAACACCCCAGTCTTACGTACTTCCCTTCTGTCCAACCTTAGATTGTGAAGCTCGTATGAGTTTTGAAAAACCCTGAACTTAATACATTCAGAATTGATCATGAACATGTACTGTATATGTTTGGCACTGAATGCAGCTTAAGGAGACTCTGAAATTGTCCAAAACATCAGAGTTTTATGGAGTAATAGTGTGTTAAATGGCTTAATCCATTGTGCCTTGCGGATTTAGCCACTTAGCCTTGTAGTTAAGCAGCATTACACTATACAGAAGTCAGAGCAAAGGGAGAATTTCATGAGTCTAAAGCAGTATAAGGACATTTTGGGTTGTTTTGGGGTTTTTTTAGTCAGTTGTGCTTCACGAGGCCCAGTACACTCATGGACATGGCTCCAACTAGATCTTAGTTCAGGTTTGAGGTTTTAGGAGTTTGTTTGTGTTAATCACATCGTCACATTATCATTTCTGGCATTATAACACGGTGATTTCATCTGATCATAGCAAATGTCATTTTTGTTTTCTCATTTCTGTGATCTCATTGTCACAGGGTTTTTTTGTGTGTATTATGGCAAATCCATGTGTTCTGTGAAAGAAACCCAGTAAGTTTTGTGTTCTCCTTCCCCAAGTGGTTGCAAACGAAACGCCACACGTAAACAAGAGCACCACACGTCAACAGGAGCCTGCTCAAGAGCCTGCTGTCTAGACGAGTGAGCACTCCACTCTCCTGGACGTCTTCACACGATTAACAGCCTGCTGTCTGGACAAGCACGCCATCCTCCTGGAGGTGTTTACACATTAGAAAGCCACTTCTGTGCCTGCAATGTGCAAAGTGTCACCAGGAGCATCAGACTGGCAGCAAAAAAAAAAAAAAAAAGACTTGAAAAAGTCACGATTGTCTGAAGCAAAGTAAGAATGTGTTACAATTTTATTGCATTTATTTGAATTATGAACAATTGTGTTTTAATCATGACTTTTTTAGTTTTGTTGTTGTTGATGTCAGAGGCATTTCTGAGAAGACGTTGGCTAAAGAAAAGCATCAGCATGGATTGAGTTTTAAGGTGAAGCATCGGGTGAGACTTCGAAATGGTGGAATGGATTGTGCAAAAGTAACAAACCTCACTGGCCTCGTGGCTTCTGTCTGAAAGGCAGAGTGGGTGAGAGCCCAGAATAAGAATGCGTCTCTTTTGCACAGTGATGACGTGTGTGGTGAGGTCTTGTGTGTTTAGTCCTGTGTATAAAAGGCTCGACTGGGGTTGACATGTGCCTCGCTTTAGTATTTGTATGCGTTTTCTTTTGTACTCTTCCTGATGGACACTGATGGTTGTCTTCTGACTCAATCATATTTATTCTCACAATATTCTCTACAAATCATCCCCAAAATTAATGAATAATAATCCACAAAAATAGCTGCACACAAACTTGAAGTGATTCTCAAAAGACCTTGATAGAGGTGCACCATGTGAAATATAGTCAACTTGCCAATGTGGAACTAGCTGTTACATTGATTTTTGCTGTAAGCAATCTCATTTGCTTAGATCAGTGGATCGTTCATAGGCTATGTTAAAGTGCTAAAAGTATCAGTATGATTTACCATTCATTGTCATGAAGGAATTTTGCTGTGGAGCTGAAGATTTTGGGGGGAATGTAGCAAATGTATTTGCATGTCACAACTAGCCATTCGGTTTTATCGGACATTCCACAATAAACTTTGTGATATCCTTGCCATCCCTCTACAACATGCCCTCACAATCACAAAACATAAGCATACTGTATACAGCTACAATGATATTGTTTTGTACAGTGATACTGTAGGTAAACCATGCGTTTTGTTTCACAATAAATATAATATATATATTTTTATGAAGATATTTTATAGATGACCTAGCCATTGTCTGTGTTCCATCTGTTTGTGATTCAGGAGTGTGTTGGATGTCGGCGAAGCTTTTTTTCCCCAGTTAGTACTGATGGATGCCGTATTACGTGTGTGTTTTGGTGGAGAAACATAACGCTTTGAGAACTGTGCTGTTGTAACATTTTCCTTTTTTTTAATTGCCCGGTTTTCTATTGATTGCTACTAGTATTATATTTTAGAAATCAAACTCTTTAAAAAGAGCACTTTCTGGGCCTTCATGTGACTGAGAACAAGCCCAGAGAGTCGGAGACAGTGTTCCCTTTTCACCTGCACTTCTAGAACGGAAAACATTTATTTGTTATGTTTGTTTGTCTGTCTGTTTGTTTATAATAGTTGTCATTCCATACCCCCAGAGCATATGAGTAATGGCCAGGTGACGTGAGAGTCTGCCGTCCCAATACGATCTTCAGTGCTACATAGTGATAAACTTCACATAAAGGTTTTATTGAATATACAGAATATAAAGCTTCTATTCTTTTTACATTTTACTCATACATTTTTATGATGAAATGTGGCACATTGCTCTCTTTGAGTTGAAGCAGCAGCATGGCCCGTTGTATGTGAATTGTATATAATGGTAATGTAAACAACTGTGGAATATCATATCTGTATTTATTATTGGGGATGTATTTTTTAAATATTTGCTATTATGACAAGTTGGGAAATAACAGTTGAACACTTTTTTATATTTAGTGCAATTCCGTTATTGACTGGCTATGTTTGAGTTTACCCTTCCATGATGTGAGGGACCTGATTTACGAAACAAGGGAATTTAATATGCGTATGTGCTTCTTTTTATGAGATGGGCTTAAAATGTACTTAAAATGAACCTGTCACTGACATTATATGACATTGTTTGTGAGCCACTCTGGGCTCAGATGTGAGGTCTAATAGATCAAAAGGAATCACTGTCTCCTGAGGTGAGATGCAAGGGTTGTGTCTGTATCATTCCACTTACAATTCCTTTTTGATAACATGTCATCTGTCAAGCCTTATTTGCAGTATGTTTTGTGATATGGTATAAAGTTACAACATTAAAGAGCCTTGCCATGATTTACTCTGTCTGCTATATTTATTTACTTGTTCATCAAACTTCAGTCAAATTCTTTTGTTTGTGTGTGTGTGTGTGTGTGTGTGTGTGTGTGTGTGTGTGTGTGCGTGCGTGCGTGCGTGCGTGCGTGCGTGCGTGCGTGCGTGCGTGCGTGCGTGCGTGCGTGCGTGCGTGCGTGTGTGTGTCTTCATCACTTTAGATGCAAAGCAGAAATGTGTCTGTAGACAACCACAGTTGGTTACACAGTTGATTAGTTCAGTTTTGCCTGTTGTCATATGCTGCCACCGTGTGCTACCAATTGGTACTGCATTTAGGGCTGCATCACCATGAATAGCTGAGCCAAGAGGTTGCGACCACACCTAGGGTCCACAGAAGCAACTGGAGGACCGAAATACGAATAATACTGATTCCGACAGTGATGCCTTTACAGACCACCAGTGGGCCACCTCTGGATGAAAACCCCTTACATCAATATATTCATATGGTTCTAATTTAAGCAGTTCTGCAGTTCACTTGCTCACCTTAGTGTAGTATGCAAGTGTTTTCATGCCTGGCATAAGGCACAGGACCTGCATGGGGCCTACTTGGATGTGGATGCCATTGGCCGTTATAGAATTATGCTTAAAGTTAGCATCTTTAACATGCTCACAAAAAGCTATAATGTATGCAATCATTAATGATAATGAGATCATTTATTTGTCATACCACTGCTCGAGCACAGGGCACAGAGTGCTTAATTTGACAATACCGCAATCTAACCTGCATGATTACACATGTGGGATGCAGACTGTTTTGGTCTAGCTTTGTTTAAATACATCTGAATTACTTCACCTCTCACAGAATCAAGAGAGCTCAACAACAGCTGTGCTTCCTTAGGCAACTGAACTGAAGAAGTCTCATGTGAGTATGTTGGTGCATTTCTACAAAGCCATCATAGAGAGGATCACCCCATTCATCACTGTCTGGTATGGGGTTCAGACAGTCACATCAAAAGGAAATGATGAGAGTTGTCACCAAAGCCTCTGAGTCTGACATAATTGGCCGTCACCTCCTGCTGGCCCTGCTCTGTGCTTTGAGTGCACCTTAAACCACGCTTCCAGAATAATCTAAGATTCCTCTCATCCAAACCATAATCTGTTCCAGCTTCTCCCTTCTGGAACACAATAGGCCTACAGGTCCATACAACTGAAACCACACATTAAAAAAAAAACAGCTTCTTCCCTTCATCAGTTAGGTTCCTGAACATTAAACTGATCTCAACTATCTATCTATCTATCTATCTATATATATATATATATATATATACAGTATATATACATATATATATATTAGACAGGTCATTTGCTCAACTTTTTGGGCCTAGTTTTCTGTCAAAGTTTTCTCAATGGATTCCTGGTCAGAACCCTTATTGAAACAGATTAAGACTTGGGGCATGTTAAATTTTGTCCAAAAATTCAAGATGGCCGCCGTATGGGCAATTCCATATCAGTTGGAACAGGTCCGACACCATGGTCCTCAGTTTTTCCTGATTTTTGGTCAAAATGTTCCTCCATGTCTCATTAGAGGAAAACCACAATTTTAGCTTGGTATCTTGTTTAGTTTCTGAGATATGGCTCTTCAAATGTGGATAGACGTGTCCTAAAAAAAGGCTGAAAATGCCTGTATTTAATGAGCACCACTTTTTTTTAAACCCCTCTCCTGTCTTAAGCCTACCATATCATTTTCTACAAATTTGAACACTGGGGCAGTACCCTGTTTAGTTGTCCAATATCACAAAGGAATTATAGTCCTTCCCACCATTGAAGACTTATTCATCGAAACAAACCCATATTTTTTTTAAAGCAATGCAAAACAAAAAACCTGTTTTTGTTCTCTTATGGTCATGAATGGATAGCACTCACATTTTTAAAACTTGACATATATATAGTCCATGAGTAAGAGAACATGTTGAAAAAAAATTGAGATGGTAAGTTTTCGTATTTCGAGGCTATGGGCCTTCAAAGATGGCCAAAATGGTGTTTTTTCCTAAAAATGCCAATTTCATTGCCTTTTTTCAAGGACAAGATGAAATGCAAATCCAACATTTCTTTTTTCTTGCAATAGTATGCCACTTTGTAGACCATGTGGATGTGGTAGATCCGACCGCTCCATTTTAATATCCCCTCAGTACATGTCTGAAGTTAGAAAAAATGAAAAAATGTCTTGGCTGAAGGAGGTGTTGGTTTGATTATGGGGTTTAACCCCATTTTTTATGTTTGAGGGATCAGATTGCCATCCTGTAAACAGGATACAAATGTTATATCCCATTTTTACTCTTTATTGATCCCTTAGAATATGTCCAAAAGTTGTCAAAAATGAAAAAGGTGACTAAATTGAGGGGCCAAGTGGATCAAGTCACACAAGGCTAAAAATGTAATATAAAACAGATGAGATACTGAGGGAGAACACTGTGAAATGTATAACCCCTGTTACGATGGCCTTTGAACCCACTGTGTCCCTAACTGAGGTTAAGGGCTAAAAACCACCAACCACCGATCCGGTGGTCTCCAACTTTTTCATATCTCTTGATAGAACATTTATAGAGACTTAAAACTCATATATGTTGTTCATCTCTTCAAAGTGTTTTTTTTTAGACCATCCATGACTTCCTGTGATAACTGGAAGTTGGTTTAAAACAGGAAGTAAACTTTAAAAAGGCTGTATCTCTGGGGGAAAAAAAAAAGCTGTTGAGGCCAAAATCATGGTTTGAGGGATTGTGTAGGAGTATGTTTCAGACCATTTGGAGTTGAGTGGTACCCACTTTGTATGACATAAAGAAATTGCCCTTAGGGTTTAACTTGACCAAAAAGTAGGCCTCAACAGCTTTTTTGTTTTTCCCCCCCCAGAGATACAGCCTTTTTAAAGTGTACTTCCTGTTTTAAACCAACTTCCGGTTATCACAGGAAGTCATGGATGGTCTCAAAAAGCCGCTTTGAAGAGATGAACAACATGTATGAGTTTCAAGTCTCAAATTTTCTATCAAGAGATATGAAAAAGTTGGAGACCACGGGATCGGTGGTTGGTGATTTTTAGCCCTTAACCTCAGTTAACACAGTGGGTTCAAAGGCCATCGTAACAGGGGTTATACATTTCACAGTGTTCTCCCTCAGTATCTCATCTGTCTTATATTACATGTTTAGCCTTGTGTGACTTGATCCACTTGGCCATTTTAAGCCCCTCAATTTAGTCGCCTTTTTCATTTTTGACAACTTTTGGACATATTCTAAGGGGTCAATAAAGAGTAAAAATGGGATATAACATTTTTATCCTGTTTATAGGATGGCATTCCGATCCCTCAAACAGAAAAAAATGGGTTTAAACCCCATATTGTCCTTCTAAGAGGTTCATAAAAATCGAACCAACACCTCCTTCAGCCAAGACATTTTTTCATTTTTTCTAACTTCAGACATGTACTGAGGGGATATTAAAATGGACAGGTCGGATCTACCACATTCACATGGTCTACAAAGTGGCATACTATTGCAGGAGAAAAGAACTGTTGGATTTGCATTTCATCTTGTCCTTGAAAAAAGGCAATGAAATTGGCATTTTTAGGAAAAAACACCATTTTGGCCATCTTTGAAGGCCCATAGCCTCGAACTACGAAAACTTACCATCTCAATTTTTTTTCAACATGTCCTCTTACTCATGGACTATATATATGTAAAGTTTTAAAAATGTGAGTGCTATCCATTCATGACCATAAGAGAACAAAAACAGTTTTTTTGTTTTGCATTGCTTTAAAAAAAATATGGGTTTGTTTCGATGAATAAGTCTTCAATGGTGGGAAGGACTATAATTCCTTTGTGATATTGGACAACTAAACAGGGTACTGCCCCAGTGTTCAAATTTGTAGAAAATAATATGGTAGGCTTAAGACAGGAGAGGGGTTTAAAAAAAAGTGGTGCTCATTAAATACAGGCATTTTCAGCCTTTTTTTAGGACACGTCTATCCACATTTGAAGAGCCATATCTCAGAAACTAAACAAGATACCAAGCTAAAATTTTGGTTTTCCTCCAATGAAACATGGAGGAACATTTTGACCAAAAATCAGGAAAAACTGAGGACCATGGTGTCTGACCTGTTCCAACTGATACGGAATTGCCCATACGGCGGCCATCTTGAATTTTTGGACAAAATTTAACATGCCCCAAGTCTTAATCTGTTTCAATAGGGGTGCTGACCAGGAATCCATTGAGAAAACTTTGACAGAAAACTAGGCCCAAAAAGTTGAGCAAATGACCTGTCTATATATATAGCTACATACTGTGTGTGTGTGTGTGTGTGTGTATATGTATATATATATATATATATATATATATATATATATATATATATATATATATATATGTCTGTCTGTCTGTCTATCTATCTAAATAGTTGCTTTCATATATGACCTATATGACAAGAAGTTCTGAGTGTAGGCTTAAACTGGATTGGACTCATTTGATAGGCTGGCTCTACCCAAGGTTGGGGCTATTTTGTTAGACACACAAAATAGGCAGCATAGATTTACGAGCAGCATAGATCATTTGACACAAACCTTTTAGTTGTGTTTATTATGATGATGATTATTATTATTTATTCATTATCATATCATTTTAGTGATATTGCAGGCCTTCAAAATTAGTAATAGAACTAAACTATTGCTAACATATTAAGTCTCTCTCTCTCTCTCTCTCTCTCTTTCTCTTTCTCTTTCTCTCTCTCGAATAAAATTCTAACTTACATGAAAGTTAGTTTAGGTGTCGGGCCTAGTAATAGCCTAATTCGCAGCACGGAAAGCGTGGGGACTCAGACCGGGGGCTTGTTTCCAGCAGGTGACGACAGAGGGGTTGTATGAGGAGTGTGATTCCCAAACTAAACAGAGAGGGAGAAGGCACTCTATCACTTGGATGTGTATGGTTTGAACTGCGTGAGCAGGCAAGACAAACAGATCAAGGATGGTAAGAGGACATTTTAAGATTGTTAGCTTATAACTACCCAAGTTGTTTACTTGTACATTCTTACATTATACACGTTTGCGTCAAAGGGTTAGCTTATCAAGCGTTTGATGGGAATAATCCTGACTCATTGAACAGGGGGCCATTTTGCATCAGTGAAGCAAGCTAGCATGAGAGCTAATTTACCTAGCTTGCTTACTACCTTAAATTTGGAAATACCGCTTATTCCCATCTCTTCTAATGTTTAGAAATTCGACCAAATGCTACCAATGCCTTTGTTTTGCCCCATGACTTGTTTATAAGACGTACGTTATAATTACGCGAGCTAGCTACGTAACTGGTGTTAGCTTATTAGCTAATGTTAGCCAACTTCGCTTTCTATCTCAAATCAGTTAGCTTAGCTAGCTAAGTAGCTAACAAGGTTAACTAGTTGATAGCTACGGTACGTTTTGGTCAGACAGATGTAGCCTACGCGAGCTGTGTTAAAATCAGATATCTGATAGGTTTAAACCTAAATGCCTGTTTGGTGACAATTGCTTGTTTTCATTTATCTGTGTGAAGGTACCTTTGTATAATAAAAAACCGGCTTGTTGTCAAAAGGAAAGTATTCCTACACCGTCAGGCCATAACACGGTCATTCAGCTAGGTATTTCTACGACAGCTAACGTTAGCATATTTAGCAAGAAATAACTAGGTTATCACATGAGGCTGTTTGGTTCTTCGGAATTGTAAACAAACAGTAGACACGATTTAACAGATTAAAATCTATATTGTGATTATGATTCTCAGGGCACATAACAGGGTCGCTAGCTCTGTTTCAGGCTCAGGAGAAGAGTTAGTTCACTACGCAGGTTGTACAGCCACATTAGCTAGTAGCCTTATGATTAATGGGGCAGGTTATGCAAAAATCCATCCCGTCAGTTGACCTGTGCTTGTCACCGCCAGCGCACAATACCGGTCATTTCTTTGTTTCGGATACTTATGTGTGACCTGGGCGGCTATTCATGGGGAATATTTGTTCAGGGGGCATCCGTTTTATGATGACCTGGTGACTACATGTATAGTTTTGGCCTAGATCTGGTAAGTGATATATGTCGACAGACTCTGTGACTTTTGTGTGAGGCAAAGTTTTTTTTCTCACACATTTTCTAAATGCCAATCATGCCCTAAACGTTGTGGAGGGTGAGATATCTTTAGTATCTAGATATTTCAGGCCCACATGGTACACTGATGCTCTGTTTTACCATACTGCATCCTCATGACACTCTTTGCATCGTGTTTTAATGTTCAGACGCAATGGTCAGGTAGACTTACAAGTTAGGTCATTACAACTGGAATGTAAACATTACATTAGGACCATGTTGAAAATGATATCCTTTGCACATTTGTTGAGGATTGCTGCTTTGTTTTGTTCGTGTCTTGTTTTTCTTTTTTTTGTTTGTGTTTTTTTGGCTCTCCTTCCTCTTTGACAGACCACCCTTAATCTTTTGTTGATAATGCCTTGATGTGTTTTGGATACCACTAGCAGAAAGCGAGGAGACAGATGGCTGAATTTGCAAAGCTCAGGATATAATAACGCGATTACCTTCACCTATTCTGAGGTCAAGGCTAGCCATGCTATGCATCTTATACAGCCATGTAAAATGCTACCAGAGCCCTAATTCCACAACATTTGATGAAAACCAGGCTCGTGAACTTACTACCCTACATCCTGTGGGTCTATCTGGACTATTAGGTCACAGAGTCTGGCCAAGACTACTTGATCTTAATCAGATTAAATCTAGACTACTTGCAATGAAATACAGGAAACTTTTCCGTATAGGATTTAAGCAGATGCAGACAATTCCATCAGTAAAAGAACATACGATTAGGAACCATCATCACTAGTATGATGGCCATCCACTTTAATAATAACACTTGTTTCCTTGAAAGGGAAACAAGCTCTGGCTATCTTTTGCACAGTAGCCTGCAGGAAGCCAGTGTTGATCTGGCTATGGCAAACTTCATAGGAATCCCCCCTATGAATGAATCCTGTAGCTTACATATGGGGACGGGGCCGACTGCATCAATGTACAGCTGGCTCCAAGCAGAGGTGAGAGACCTCAGGGATTAAACCTCCAGGTAAAAGGCTAAGGGCGAGATCCAGTCAGGCCCCATCTGCCTTACACACACACCCACACAAGCGCACACGCACGCACCCACACACACACACACACACACACACACACACACACACACACACACACACACACACACACACAAGCACACACCCATCCGACGCAGGCTACATCACCTGTGTTGAGATTAACAGTCAGCATCCTGTGGCTAAAGCTCCTGAGTAAACACTGCTGAGTTGCGTCACTCACGCGCGGCCTGGATGGGTGACCTGGTTGCTCAAGCTTTGTTTTTGTTTGTTTGTTTACTTGATTGTCAGTCTGTTTTCTGCAATGGTTGTTGTGGTGCAGTCATTGTTTGCCATTACAGTCTTTGTTTGCGTGGTGCCATAGGGATACATTTGGAAATCGTGTTTCGTTGTTAATTATTCAGTGACATTTAAATTAAGTCAAAGCAGTCCAACCAAATGTCAAGATGGAAAAGTAACTGTAAATATCCTGATGATTTTCACAGGCATACCGTCACTCCTTTACAGTTTGTCTTAAGTGGTAGTGGCCTGGTCCGGGCGGCTGTATGGCGTTCTATAAATAACAGTTGCAAAACCCAGTCCTGTGGGTCACGTGATCGTGTATCGGCTCCTGCCGCTCTCGCTCGCTCTATTTGAGACGCGGAGTCTCGTCACGGGCCAAAACAACACAGCAGCATGTACACAATGAAGGTCAAGGCTGCTGAGCCATCACTAGACTGCAGTTTAGGAGCCAGACACTGTGAATCTACATGGACATCTAAGCCAGTGGTTCTCAAAGTGGGGTCCGTGACCCATAGCCAAGGGGTCCGCGAAATAATTTGCTTGAAATTATAAAGTTAACATTTTAAAAAGATGATGCTCTTTTCACCCATAAAACAAGCAAATTGTGTCTATTTGGTCCTACTTGGACCTAACTTGGGATAGTGGACCCAACCACAACTTCAGAGAATACGAATGGTTAACTGTTACGGTTACAAGGGGGTCCTCGGAAAATGTTTTCCCCTAAAAGGGGTCCTTGGAACCAAAAACATTGAGAACCCCTGATCTAAGCCATGCGCTTCAGCTTCTTCTGCCCCCAAAGACAGCTGGAGAGACTGGTTGCTACTGGCCAGTGAGAGATGGTCTCATTGGTCAGTTAGCCATGCTTGGGTCATTAGGATTTGATCAATACCTTTTGTACCGTCTGTCCATGCTCAAATTATGCATGCATGCAGCAAGTATTGACCTTTTGCCTACTGTTTGTAGAAAAAAAAAGCTCAGTAATGTCTCTGCTGTGTCTTACAGATTACCTGGTGAATCCAGCATTGCTAACGTTCGCACTCGGAAGTCTTTCAGCTGCCTGAGCCTCTCATTGGACCGTGACTGGAAGAGCCGGGCAGGACAGTTTGATTCTCTTCAGAGGTTCCCTGGAAAACCTGATCCGGATGGGGGAGAGCACCTGAGACGCCGTCTTTGTCCCGAGGAACCGACAGCAGCGGGTGGAGAAGGAGAAGGAGAAGGAGGAAGAGGAAGAGGAAGAGGAGGAGGACGAGGACAGCGAGAGGAAGCATGACGTCCAACCGGGGCCAGAACCCCCACGGGCTGAAGCAGATCGGACTGGACCAGATCTGGGACGACCTGCGGGCCGGCATCCAGCAGGTGTACACCCGCCAGAGCATGGCCAAGTCGCGCTACATGGAACTCTACACGTATCCTAGCAGCGCACAGCGCACGGGCCCGAGAGAGAGAGAGAGAGAGAGAGAGAGAGAGAGAGAGAGAGAGAGAGAGAGAGAGAGAGAGAGAGAGAGAGAGAGAGAGAGAGAGAGAGAGAGAGAGAGAGAGAGAGAGAGAGAGAGAGAGAGAGAGAGAGAGAGAGAGAGAGAGAGAGAGAGAGAGAGAGAGAGAGAGAGAGAGAGAGAGAGAGAGAGAGAGAGAGAGAGAGAGAGAGAGAGAGAGAGAGAGAGAGAGAGAGAGAGAGAGAGAGAGAGAATGATGGGGTGGGGATTTGTCATCACATGTGTGTGTTTTGTTTGTATCATGTATCCATGTTTGTGCTGGTAAGCCGTGTTTGTATAATTTATCCATGTTTGTGCTGGTAGGTCCTGTTGTGGTGGAGAGTTTTGCCACAGCATGAGCAGTTTTGGATTCTACTACTAACACCAAATTCAGGGGATTTCTGGGTAGTGTATGCTTCTATGCAGAATCCTTTGCCCTCACTGCAGGGCATTCAGTGCAGTCACTGGGTGTTACAGCAGCGTTATAGAGAGAGCCCAGTTCTGCACACTCTGCAGTGTTATATAGAGAGCCCAGTTCTACAGGCTCTGCAGTGTTCTAAAGAGAGCCCACTTCTACAGGGACTGCAGTGTTCTAGAGAGAGACCCCTTCTACAGGGACTACAGTGTTCTAGAGAGAGACCCCTTCTACAGGGACTACAGTGTTCTAGAGAGAGCCCAGTTCTACAGGGACTGCAGTGTTCTAGACTAGAGAGAGCCCAGTTCTACAGGGACTGCAGTGTTCTAGACTAGAGAGAGCCCACTTCTACAGGGACTGCAGTGTTCTAGAGAGAGACCACTTCTACAGGGACTGCAGTGTTCTAGACTAGACAGAGACCACTTCTACAGGGACTGCAGTGTTCCCTCAGTGCAAGGTAAGCATCAGCACTCTGCCACCCACGCCTTGAGATGGGAAGAGCGAGGGAGAGGAGGATGGAGAAGAAAAGGACGAGGAAGGGAGGGAGAAGTGAAAGAGAGAGAGAGAGAGAGAGAGAGAGGGAGAGGGAGAGGGAGAGCTGATTCATTCAGACAGCAAAGGTTAGCTGTCAGACAGTTGTGACAGAAGGCCAAGCACCCGTCTCCATGCCTGTCTCTCCCCCAGTGCCCTTGTAGGGCTGTTGACGGCAGGGCCACGGCGTGGTCAGATGGCGCATCCCTGTCTAGCCTCTATTCAAACTCTGGCCCCTCATTTAAATGCCGGTGAGAGTTTAAAGTCTAACTAAAGCTAATTTGATAATGAGGCCAGATCTATATCCTAATTTAGTGCCATAGGTTGAAAAAACAAAGTATAATCATGCACATCCGCAAGTTTCATCGGGTGCAAGATCCAAAAGATAGAGCCCCCAATACAGTTCCTTTTTGTTATTTAGTAACGTTTCAGGCTTTACAGCCCTCCCTCAGGCTTATTAGACTCATTTATGCCGTGACTAAGATCCAGAGTGCAAACACTGCTTGGTCAGCTCAGTCCTCCTAGACTCATATGGACTAAAAGCTTTAGTTCACGTAGAGACACTTAGCTCGTTGAGTGACTTGGCACTTTCCCGGTCATTCAGAGCCTTGTGTATTTACTCACCCACATGGCTTACTACTGTGCAGGACGAGGTCATTACTGCAGGCCGTAGATACATTACATTACATTACATTACATTACATTACAGGCCATAGGGACTTACATGGTAAAGGTCAACATCATTTCTAAATGTTTGTAATTGTTTTCAAACGTTTTTATCATTTCCATAGTTGATAATATGTTGTTCAGCTGTCTAGGGTCAGTAAATGTGGGAACTTTAGTCAGAGAGTGAGGGCAGTTTTTGCACAGAGATATCTGTATGTGATGCAGTTCCCCTCTGCTCCAAAAGAGAGGTGTATCTATCATAGAGAGCCCCTCTCTTCTCCTCTCCTCTCCTCTCATCTCATATCCTCTCCAGCACTTCCCCTCTCTCCCACAGCGGCAGCACGGCGGCTAGGATTTCACCCACTCATCCCACCACAGACCCAGGGCGTAATTAAACACTTTTGGGGGTGAAGGGAGAGAGGGGGGAGAGAGAGATTCAGAGATATGACGAGAGAGAGAGAGATGGAGATCTAGAGGGTCTCGGGACAGTTGGTTCAGGCACGAGTTCAGCATTTGAGCTCAAAAATGAAACATTTTATCAGCGAGGGACATTTTTTCTGCTGATGCACCTTTCTTGTGGGCAACTCGGGCAGAGGGATGGAAACCTCATCTCCTCTGCTCTCAGCACGGTGGGCTAGATACAGCAGTGATACGGGACACCAGGAACAACAACTGCAAAGAGATTTTCCAGGAACTGTTGTGTTGTGCAAGTCAGAGAGGGTGATTTCACACCACAGTGACTTGCACATAAACAACAACACTATAGTTGAATTTAGCTCAACACTTGGTAAACACTCAGTCTAACATGAGTCCTGATGGTCCATCCACACGGATACACTACTATATTACAGTATACCTTGTTCCACACCTGTCCATGTAGGTCCTGTTGCTAGTTATAGTGTGAGGGCATAAGATGGCAGTGCGGAGGCTGAGGCAGCGGCCCGGTAGGTACAGTAGGCAGCTAGTGTGAGGAGATGAGATGGCAGTGCGGAGGCTGGGGCAGTAGGTACAGTAGGCAGCTAGTGTGAGGAGATGAGATGGCAGTGCGGAGGCTGGGGCAGTAGGTACAGTAGGCAGCACATTGGGAGGGCATAAGCGGAGGCTGGGGCAGTGGCTCAGTAGGTACAGTAGGCAGCACAGTATGAGGGCATAAGATGGCTCAGTAGGTACAGTAGGCAGCAGTATGAGGGCATAAGCGGAGGCTGGCGCAGTAGGTACAGTAGGCAGCAGTATGAGGGCATAAGCGGAGGCTGGCGCAGTAGGTACAGTAGGCAGCACATTGGGAGTGCATAAGCGGAGGCTGGCGCAGTAGGTACAGTAGGCAGCAGTGTGAGGGCATGAGATGGCGCAGTAGGTACAGTAGGTACAGTAGGCAGCACAGGAGTACGCGAGGAGGCACTCGGGCACTGCAGCTCTGGACGAGGGCCAGGCCTGGCAGCAGGCCAGCTCAGCATCTCACTCACTCGGACCCAGCCAGGCACAACTGCAACAATTCTGTTGTGTCACCGTCACAGGACGCTCACGCAAGCGCTGTGTGTGTGTGTGTGTCTGTGTGCCCTGTCCGTTTTTGGTTCTGTGGCGTACCTACTTTGCAGAGCCAGAGGAAGGGGTTTGATGTGGAGTGAATCGGGATAGAAGTGTTGAGCATGTCTCATAAACACGGAAATGCCCAGACTGGAGGAACTTTATCATTTACAGTCTCTTTGAGGTGGTTTGTCCTTTGAATCCTTGTATAGCAATTGTGTTCTATTTTTGTGATCCTTGTAAACTGATGTTTGGGGACATCTGGACGGCTACATTTTATTCCAAGTGTTTGTTTTGGTAGGCTGTCAGGTGGTGCTCCGTGTTCAAGCCCTTTTTGTCTTTTTTTGCCACCGTCATTCACCTTTTGCCTTAACCGCGCCCACCAGACATGTTTATAATTACTGTACAAGTGTCCACCAGTCCAACCAGGCCCGTGGCGCCGGCGTCCCGGCCTCCAAGCCCTCCAAGAAGACGCCGACGCCGGGGGGAGCCCAGTTCGTGGGCCTGGAGCTCTACAAGAGGCTGAAGGAGTTCCTGAAGAACTATCTGACCAACCTGCTCAAGGTGCTGCTCAGTGCTGTATATGAAACAGATCCACAGATCCAGTTCTCTCCACTGCAACCAATCCCCCCAATTCAATAACTCCCACCCCCCAAACTAGTATTTAATCTCTGCTTTCAGTTAAAAGGGAAATTATAGGACAAGTTTCCATGGATTAAGCCTATTGCTTGAAAAAGGCCTTTGATCTAGAACAAGGTTTAGTCCATGTATTGGATACTGGTCAGTCCTGTTTTGAAAATGTAAAAGTACTGTTGCTTAGCGGGCCATTGCATTAAAGATGGAGATCCTTGAGCTGCTCCCAAGTTGTCCCATGCCAAACACAGTCCCCTCTCTCCTCTTCTCTCTCTTCTCTCCTCCTCTCACCTCCCTTCCTCTTACCTCCCTCTCCTCTCCTCCTCTCTCCTCCTCTCTCCTCCCCTCCTCTCACCTCCCTCTCCTCTCCTCCTCTCCTCTCCTCTCACCCCTCTCCTCTCACCTCCCTCTCCTTTCCTCCTCTCCTCTCACCCCCCTCCTCTCTCCTCTCCTCCTCTCCTCCTCTCACCTCCTCCTCCTCCTCTCTCCTCCCCCCTCCCTCAGGATGGTGAGGACCTGATGGATGAGAGTGTGCTGAAGTTCTACACGCAGCAGTGGGAGGACTACCGCTTCTCCAGCAAGGTGCTCAACGGCATCTGTGCCTACCTCAACAGACACTGGGTGCGCCGCGAGTGTGACGAGGGACGCAAGGGCATCTACGAGATCTACTCGGTGAGTCGGACGCAAGCCCTGCACGATGCCCATGCTTTGCACCTCTGTGCTTTTGTTTTGGTCACTTCTATTCTTCATCTACTGTTGTTGAACTTCTTGGGTGAAATGATATGAATCTTGAATTTCCCCTTGGGGATCAATAAAGTATCTATCTATCTATCTATCTATCTATCTATATGGCCTGAAATGAGTGCTATGAAATCTGTTTGATGGAGCGACGGTGTGTTGTTCATGTGTGTAACTTGCCCGCCATTTAAATTCGGGTCCTGAATGCGTATATAAGGTGTTAATATGAGTGCTGTACATAGGAGATCCTGTCCTCCTGATCAGCCATGTTCTCATCTCCTCTCTATTCTTCTGTCTTTCTAGCTTGCGTTGGTGACATGGAGAGACTGTTTATTCAGACCCTTGAACAAGCAGGTAGGTGTTCGTCTTCAACAATATGCCTTTTATTGTATTATTCTGTTATGTCCCCTTATCACATGTGGGTATGGATTTCACCAGCACTGCTATGGGTGGAGTGCCAGAGTATTTGAATTCCACCTGTACTATAATGATTTGTGTACCAGTTTAAGAGCTTATTGTTGATTGTCATCCACAGGTGACCAACGCCGTGTTGAAGCTGATTGAGAAAGAGCGTAATGGCGAGACCATCAACACTCGACTCATCAGCGGAGTCGTCCAGTCTTACGGTATGTGTGTGTGTGTGTGTGTGTACAGGCTTTTTAGAGGCCTGCTGTGGTCTTGCTGTGTGTGTGTGTGTGTACAGGCTTTTTAGAGGCCTGCTGTGGTCTTGCTGTGTGTGTGTGTGTGTACAGGCTTTTCAGAGGCCTGCGGTCTTGCTGTGTGTGTGTGTGTGTACAGGCTTTTCAGAGGCCTGCTGTGGTCTTGCTGTGTGTGTGTGTGTGTGTGTGTACAGGCTTTTCAGAGGCCTGCTGTGGTCTTGCTGTGTGTGTGTGTGTGTGTGTGTGTACAGGCTTTTCAGAGGCCTGCTGTGGTCTTGCTGCGGCCGCATTGATTTGGGAGAGAGGGGGCACACACACAGGGCACTGAATGGGCCGTAATCGCTGTTGTTTCTGAGCAGGCGATGCCTCCTTCAGCAGCACAGAACCGTGGTGCTGGAATCTGTGCCAGTTGAGCTGTCCTGTAACAGTGTGCCTTGCTCTCTTGCAGTGGAGCTGGGGCTGAATGAAGACGACGCCTTTGCGAAGGGGCCCACATTATCCGTGTACAAAGAGTACTTTGAGAGCCAGTTCCTGGCAGACACAGAGCGCTTCTACACAAGGGAAAGCACAGAGTTCCTGCAACAAAACCCTGTCACCGAATACATGAAAAAGGTTAGTGTGATGCAGGCCGCGCAGGCCTAATGGCCCGGCCTTATCTGGGAGGCCCAGCCGCGCTGGTTTTGTGTGCGAGGGGAGGCTGTTGAATGTGATCCAGCTCCATTACATCAACCCTCATTTAACAAGAAATAGTGGACTGGGTCAAAGATGGCTAGTTTGTTTATATTTTGAGTTGGTTGATGGAAATGAATAGAGTTTGAATCACACAAACACAGCACTTCATTGTTGGTGCCTAAAGCATGACGTGACCCAACGCTGACCCACACGCCGCTTCTCTGAGTGCACTCCCTTTAACTGAGGAGACACATGACGACGTGTTCCTCAACATTACTGTATTGGGCCTGCACGCCAGTTACCTTAGTTACGCACAGTAACAGTAGTTCTGTAGTAACCATGACAGAATTGAAAGAATTATTTTACTGATATAATTAGTACCAGTATTGCAACATTTTCCGAATGTTGAATTGACGTGTGTGTGTGTGTGTGTGTGTGTGTGTGTGTGTGTGTGTGTGTGTGTGTGTGTGTGTGTGTGTGTGTGCGTGTGCGTGTGCGTGTGCGTGTGCGTGTGCGTGTGCGTGTGCGTGTGCGTGTGCGTGTGCGTGTGCGTGTGCGTGTGCGTGTGCGTGTGCGTGTGCGTGTGCGCGTGCGCGTGCGTGTGTGTGCAGGCTGAGACACGGCTGCTGGATGAGCAGCGGCGTGTGCAGGTGTACCTCCATGAGAGCACACAGGATGAACTGGCACGCAAATGTGAGCAGGTGCTCATTGAGAAACACCTGGAGATCTTCCACACGGAGTTCCAGAACCTTCTGGATGCCGACAAGAACGAAGGTGAGGAGGACAGTTCTCCACAGCACCTGTTTCATTGCGCTCGAGTTTTGAGGTTAAAGGAACATTTATGTGGGAGCCCTCAAAAAACTTTCACCGATGTTTTGGTTTCGCTAACCCATCGCTATGCCCCTCATAATCGAAATGTTC
Organism: Sardina pilchardus; assembly: GCF_963854185.1. Taxonomy (NCBI): domain Eukaryota; kingdom Metazoa; phylum Chordata; class Actinopteri; order Clupeiformes; family Clupeidae; genus Sardina; species Sardina pilchardus. The sequence goes on from NC_085012.1 coordinate 1,482,673, forward strand.
GTTGCTTTGTCTTTTTGTCTTTTAGATGTATACTGCCTGTATCTGAAGTAAATTGTGACTTCTTAATATTCAGCACTAACATGAACACATCCAAATTATTTTATTATTATTATTGTCAATAGGTATTACATTACAATTGTGGTCATGAGTCAGTGGTCAGTTATAGTTTTGTGACGCTTGCTCTGGGTGTCTGAAGAGGTTCACTTAGTGTTTCCTCCTGTTTGCCCTGCTTCAGATCTGGGGCGCATGTACAACCTTGTCTCTCGCATCACGGACGGCCTGGGAGAGCTGAAGAAGCTTCTGGAAACGCACATCCACAACCAGGGCCTCGCCGCCATCGAGAAGTGTGGGGACGCTGCCCTCAACGTGAGTAGCGGCCGTCCACGACGAGGCCTTTCAGCCTCCCAGTGTCTCCCACTGGACCCACTGTGATCCCTTTGCTGGTCGTACCTGACCATGGGTTTAAAAAATGATGTACTTTAGTTTCACTGTGGGAATTACCTCTTGAATGGTGGTCTCTTGGTCACATCATGTTGAAAACCCCTGATGGATGGCCAGATAGGCAGTTCTTATGTGGCCATTGGGGACTATGAGTTTGCCATTGTGCATGAAGCCAACAACAGGGCTCTACGTTAACCTTTCTTGCTCACAGCACAACAGGGCAAAATGCGTTCACTGAAGGTTATATGATATCGCTACACTTGTCTTGACCAGCATGGCTGGTGCATGTTCGACCTTTGACCCTGCAGTATAGCCAGTGCAGAAGTGCAGCCAAGTGAGCGCTGCAGGCCACCGGCGGCTCTGTTGTGCCGTGGAGACGGAATGTGATGGTAGCGCACGGCGACAACAGGAAGACGCCCAGATTAGCAGTCTCAGATCCAGCTGATGTAATTACACAGAGCACAGACAAGCACTGGCTCCTAGCAGCCCCAGAAGAAAGCCAGCCCTGGAATGAGCTTTAGTCATTCAGCCAGCCCTGGAATGAGCTTTAGTCATTCAGCCAGCCCTGGAATGAGCTTTAGTCATTCATCCAGCCTTAGAATTAACTTTAGTCATTCATTCAGTCTAGCTACATGGTACAGAATACTACAGTTTATAATCTCATCTGTAGATATTTCATTCATGTCTTTAATCTGGCTACATGGTACAGAATACTGCCGTTCATAATCTCATTTGTAGATGTTTCATTCATGTCTTTAATCTGGCTACATGGTACAGAATAGTACAGTTTATAATCTCATGTGTACATGTGAAGTTCAGTGTGCGACGCCTGTCATTATGTTCTATACCACACAAAAGCGGGCACGTTGTGTGTTGGTGTAACTAATCTCTTGGGACTTTCCTACAGTAGAGCTATACATTGTGGCAGGGCAGCTGCTCTATGGTGATGTGAAATGAGATCTGCGTGAGCTTAATCTGTCTTTTGTCCTTCGCCACACAGGATCCCAAAATGTATGTGCAAACAATATTGGACGTGCACAAGAAATACAACGCCCTGGTGATGTCAGCGTTTAACAACGACGCAGGCTTTGTGGCGGCACTGGACAAGGTAAGATGTGCACATGGCTGCCCTCTACGCCATAACCAGTTAGTCCAACTATATATATATCAGCATCAGTGCTGTAACCTCTTTCTGTCATTGCTGTCTCTCCTTCTATCTCTCTCTCTCCTTCTCTCCCTCTCTCCTCTCCCTCTCTACCTCTATCTCTCTCTCCTTCTTTCTCTCTCTTTCCTTCTCTCCCTCTCTACCTCCTTCTCCCTTTCTTTCTCTCTCCCTCTATCTCTCTCTCCCTCTATCTCTCCCTCCTCCCTCTCTACCTCCTTCTCCCTCTCTTCCTCTATCTCTCTCCCTCCTTCTCTCCCTCTCTTCCGGTGTCTCCCTCTCTCTCCCTCATGCTCTCCCTCTCTCTCCCTCTTCCTCTATCTTTCTCTCTCTGCCTCTTTCTCTCTCTCTCCCTCTATCTCTAGGCATGTGGGAGGTTCATTAATAACAACGCTGTTACCAGGATGGCTCAGTCCTCCAGTAAATCTCCAGAGCTGCTGGCCAGATACTGTGACTCTCTGCTCAAGAAGAGGTGGGTCCCCATTTCCTCATTAAAACAGCACTCTAAATATGGCCAGATACTGTGACTCCCTGCTCAAGAAGAGGTTGGTCTTCAGCACATTAAAACGGCACACAATGCTGCTCACTCTAAATATGGGCATGGGAAATGGGAAAAGTGGAGTGGCCAGGGAATATAGGATGCTAGCTACACTAGCTGTCCCAAATCCCACATTATCACCTCAGACTATTCTGAGGGAGCTGCTGTGTGAGTACTGTCATTCACTGCAGATGCAGCAAGAGAGGGCTGATGTGTCCAACGCCCCGCAATGCACCTGAACAAGAGCCTGATTAGCAGGTGTCACTCTTAGTACTCCATAGTCCAGAACTCCACCTCAAGTGCTCACTCCTCAGTTCAAATGCTGTTCTTGGTCTTCTTGAGCTCTCTCCTCAGTTAAAATGGTGCTCTTGGTCTTCAAAGCAGAGCGGCACTCGACACATTTATTCATGAATTGAGACAGTCCTTCAGTGGTGGAGTTTGATGTAATGTTTGTTTTGCAACGTTTCATAACTTCACAAAATGCCATTGTCTCTGTGAGACAATATAAGCTTATATAAGCATGATTGCAGTCTTCTCATAGTGAGTCGTAGTGCACGTGTTTGCACTGAGAACCAGACACACCACTCTCAAGATCCACGTGTGCACGTGGCCGAACCAAACCATCCTTCAAAGATCTGGAGCGGCCACCAGCGCCCGCTCTCTAGTTCTGAATGTACAGGCTGCTGTAAGGTCAGCAGCACACTGTCTTGGATGAGGGATGGAGGGGTCCCTGCTCTCCCCCCCCTGGGGGTCTTGGATGAGGGATGGAGGTGTCCCTGCTCTCCTCCCCTGGGGGGTCTTGGATGAGGGATGGAGGGGTCTCTCTTCTCCTCCCCTGGGGGGTCTTGGATGAGGGATGGAGGGGTCTCTCTTCTCCTCCCCCGGGGGGTCTTGGATGAGGGATGGAGGGGTCTCTCTTCTCCTCCCCCTGGGGGTCTTGGATGAGGGATGGAGGGGTCTCTCTTCTCCTCCCCCTGGGGGGCTTGGATGAGGGATGGAGGTGTCCCTGCTCTCCTCCCCTGGGGGGTCTTGGATGAGGGATGGAGGGGTCTCTCTTCTCCTCCCCCTGGGGGTCTTGGATGAGGGATGGAGGGGTCTCTCTTCTCCTCCCCCGGGGGGTCTTGGATGAGGGATGGAGGGGTCTCTCTTCTCCTCCCCCTGGGGGGTCTTGGATGAGGGATGGAGGGGTCTCTCTTCTCCTCCCCCGGGGGGTCTTGGATGAGGGATGGAGGGGTCTCTCTTCTCCTCCCCCTGGGGGTCTTGGATGAGGGATGGAGGGGTCTCTCTTCTCCTCCCCCTGGGGGTCTTCTATCCTGCTGTTGAATTAGAGAGCTGATGTAATGCATCTCTTTTTCCATATGGTAATCTGACCATCACAGGGGAGGCTGTGAGGGGACCCATAGAGTGCGTCCTTCCCAGGCCATGATTTGCGGCCGAGTCGTGGTAAACCCTGGCCAACCTCCAGATTGAGATTAAACTCTGACCTCGACCGAATCCCTCTCCGAGTGGCTGTTCTGTGTGGTCACTAAGCATTAAGGTCATGATGAGTTGTGGGCCAGCAGGGCTTTTGCTCAAGGGCCTCGCAAGCAGCTCTTAGGAGCTCCAGAGATCCAGTACATAGAGTAGAGCCCTGCCTTTAAGCCCAGTACATAGTCCCAGAGGAGGTAGGAGACCTTTAAGCCCAGTACATAGTCCCAGAGGAGGTAGGAGCCCTTTAAGCCCAGTACATAGTCCCAGAGGAGGTAGGAGCCATTTAAGCCCAGTACATAGTTAAACCCAGTACATAGTCCCAGAGGAGGTGGGAACGCTGCATTTCTCCACTAGTTGAATCCCCTAATGACGATATGAACAGATCAGGGAGCTGGAACTAGAGGAACTCAAAGCTGTTGTGGTAACAACAGGATGGATCATACTAACAGGAAATTATTTGTACTCCTGCAGCTCCAAGAATCCTGAAGAGGCTGAACTGGAGGACACACTGAACCAAGTGGTGAGTGAGGACTGTCCTGATTGATTGATTGATTGATTGATTGATTGACTGTCTTTATTTGGAGTTCTGTGACAGACATCATGTGGAGGTGTGTTTCACCTGCATATTCTTTCAGACTTCTCAGTCTGTTCACCCAGTCAGCCCTGTCAGTCATTCCCACTAACCAAGACTGGGCCCTTGTGCTCCCAGATGGTGGTGTTCAAGTACATCGAGGACAAAGATGTGTTCCAGAAGTTCTACGCCAAGATGCTGGCCAAGCGCCTCGTGCACCAGAACAGCGCCAGCGACGACGCCGAGGCCAGCATGATCTCCAAGCTCAAGGTGCGGCCCGCTCGGACACGACGCCGCTCTGGGAACCATAGACTATGGCATCTACTGTGACTTCCTTTAGTACTGAGAAATATGTGTCTGCTTGTTTTTTAATGATGCATCATTAAATTATACTGTCGGCTGTTGCCAGCTGACTGAATTAAATCCTGTCCTAGACAAACCGTTTATTTCAATGGATATTGTCATCAAATTTTTGTTATAGTCTTTGTAGGTGTTAATCTATGTACCAGGGAACCATAGTGTACCGCTGGATTGGCCTCTAATGCCATTGTTTGTGGATGTTTGTTTGTGTTTTTATTGATATTTTTATGATTATTGCGCTGTGCTGGATCTGGGATAGTGCTTTGACTTTGGCCTTTGGTCTGTTTACAGCAAGCGTGTGGCTTTGAGTACACCTCCAAGCTGCAGCGCATGTTCCAGGACATCGGGGTCAGCAAGGACCTCAATGAGCAGTTTAAGAAGCATCTGACAAACTCGGAGCCGCTAGACTGTGAGCACCTCGCAAACATCATCACAAACACAAAACAAAACACCTCCCTCCGGTCGTCTGTCTGGAGACATTTAATCACACCCTGTTTAGGACTGAAACGAGTCTCGAGGCGTCTTGCATGCTAGAAAATGTCAACCACTGGGAAAAAAAACACAAGCATTCCTACCATTTTGAAAATCCACAAACAGATATGGCAGCATATCGTAGCAGTTCCTCATTCCAGAACAGTTTTCCTTTTCCTAAGCTAAAAAGAAGAGTATCTCCTCCATCTTTTGAGTGACCCCTGGTCTGGATGATCATGTGACTCCCTCTTGTATTGCATACTCTCTATATTGCCAATGTCCATCCTACGAGAGTGATGCCATCAGCCAGAACCAAATTCCTTCTGTGTTATCCAGAGGTGGGAAAAGTCCTATCACATATCTGTGCCAAGTGCCTAAACCAGCTGACTCTAGTTATACTCCTCAGACAGGTAGAGCAGCTAACTGGTGAGATCAGCTGTGTTATGTGCACAGGTAGAACCAATACAAGGTTGGACTTTTACTCTCTGAAGCTGGACTTTTCCACATCTAGTGTTAACTGACTTGGCCAAATGAACCTGACCGTGTGATTGAACCTGAATCTGTTGTTGTGTTGCAGTGGACTTCAGCATCCAGGTGCTCAGCTCTGGCTCCTGGCCTTTCCAGCAGTCCTGCACTTTCGCTTTACCGTCCGAGGTGAGCTCGACCGCCAACTGACCACCACCCGTCCGTCACAGCGGTCATCGTGTACCCTGGCGTTACAGACGCGTCTCCGCTCTCTTCTGTGGTTTCATCTGTGCTGTTGTTTTTTTTTTTGCTCTCGCTTGTAGCTGGAACGAAGTTACCAAAGATTCACAGCCTTCTACGCCAGTAGACACAGCGGGCGCAAGTTGACGTGGCTCTACCACCTGTCGAAGGGAGAGCTCGTCACCAACTGCTTCAAGAACAGATACACCCTGCAGGTGAGCTCGCGCACTTCTCCGTCCTTGCAGACCACTTGGCAAACATGGCTTCTCTGAACAGCTCCATTTGAACAATTTATTGTAAACATACCGTGCCGCACTTCTGTACGTTTACAGAGAACTATCTCCTCAAACTCTTTGCTATAAGTTCTCTGCCAACGTTTGTGGGCACTCAAAAATACTCGCCGGTGTTGGCGAATTTGAATGCACCTCTGATGTGGCTACTTCCATAAGGGCCTGTGTGGTGTTTTTTGTGCTCGTTGGTGTTGGTAAATTTGAATGCACCTCTGATGTGGCTAGTCCTTTAACGCTACTCTCCTGTTCCTCCACAGGCCTCCACATTCCAAATGGCCCTCCTCCTGCAGTTCAACACCGAGGACACCTACACCGTCCAGCAGCTCACCGACAGCACACAGATCAAAACGGTCAGTTCCCCTCTAGCTCACCGACACAGACATTTACAGGCCAGAAAACATGTCAAGACGGACAGCGTTTTTGACCCATTGACATTTACCCATTTGGCCGATACTCCTATTCAAATGTACAGTAGAAGTGAGGAATACCAGTCAATCTTCAGTATAGCTGGAGACCAGGATACATATCCTCACTGTCGATATCTTTGTCTAATTTTCTTCCTAGTTGCTGTAAACAACAATTATCTACATAAAATATCAATAAGGTTTTAAATAATACAGTATAAGATATTAATACTGTAACTTTTGCCTGTGAACGTAAAGGTTATCATGTCTAGTCGTAATGCTAGTACTTGTTCTTTACCAATCCTGTAATCTAGTAAACAGTGACCCCGGAATCACAGCTGTTCTGTTCTTTTACCCCACAGGACATTTTGGTGCAAGTTTTGCAAATCCTCCTCAAGTCCAAATTGCTGGTGAGTCTATGGCATGGAGCTTGCAGTGTGGAGTTTGTCCACTAGAGGGTTTCTTGGATTCTATTTGGCTTTTCTGGCCTGTTTAACCCTGATGAAACAATTTGCTTTGCTTTCCCAGGTCCTAGAGGACGAGGGTGCCAACGTGGACGAGGTGGACTTCAAGCCTGACACTGTGATTAAACTGTTCCTGGGATACAAGAAGTAAGTCAAATGCTGTGCTTAAAGAGCAACTTGCAGGTTGGAAATTACTATGAAGCATAGTGTAGAGAAATCATGAAGGAACTAGATAACATATTGTGAGAAAATAATGAGAAAAATAACTTCCGCATTTTTAAACCACTAACTGGAAGTGAGGTGAGGTAACCGAGGGCAAACAGGTCAAGTGTAATGAATAGTGTAATGGATCCTGACACGGACTCCGATCATAAACAACAAAAACGCCTGATCACGGGGCACAGCCCTGCCATTATAAGACACCTAGGCCAGATAGAGGAAGGAATGACGGGCGGAGGAAAGAGGGGGAGTTTTGTTGAGGGACTCTGTGATAGATAGATAGATAGATAGATAGATAGATAGATACTTTATTGATCCCCAAGGGGAAATTCAAGATAACGGTGATAACGGTGGCTAACGCTGTGTCAAAGTGACGGCCATACAGGAGCTTTTTTTTTCTGGAGCTTTTTGTTTTTTTTTAGAGAAGAATTATTTAAGAGCCTGCTTAAAATGGGTACACTTTCTTCTGAATTACTGTCAGAAAGGTTTTGTAAAACGTTTGATTTTCAGGCAAGATGAAGTATAAATTCTTTTGAAATCAACCTGTAAATTGCTCTTTAAATGCTGTCCTGTCGATAATGCTACAACAAACCTTTTCCATTGTGTTATAACGTAGTTTGATAACTAATGAAACGCGAGTACTGAACGGCTAATCTTTGTCTGTAGCAAAAAGCTGCGCGTGAACATCAACGTGCCCATGAAGACCGAGCAGAAGCAGGAACAGGAGACCACTCACAAGAACATCGAGGAGGACCGCAAGCTCCTCATCCAGGTAGAGCGCTGCTCACACACACACACACACACACACACACACACACACACACACACACACCTCACACAAGAACATCGAGGAGGACCGCAAGCTCCTCATCCAGGTAGAGCACTGCGCACACACACACACACACACACACACACCTCACACAAGAACATAGAGGAGGACCGCAAGCTCCTCATCCAGGTAGAGCGCTACACACACACACACACACACACACACACACACACACTCTCTGACAACTCACAAGAACATTGAGGAGGGCCACAAGCTCCTCATCCAGTTAGATCACTGCTCCCACTCACATACTGATCAAGCTCCTCATCCAGGTAGAGCACACACACACTGCCGTGGCCTACTGGTTAGGGCTTCGAGCCCAACAGAGCAGCCTTGGAGAGCATTTCACAGGGCTTATCGAGCTGGCACCTACTTCATCGGGCCCACACCACCTCCAGAAGGCTCAACAGGTGTCTGGTGAATGAGTAGAATATGTACATTGGTCTGTTCTTGAATGTATTTGCCTGTGGGTGTTAAAAGGATACTGTGGGCCTTCTGTAGGCTATCTATTGTTTGTTTTCAACACGTTAGGTTGAAAAGCTTTCATTTCCTGCCTGTTCTTTTTGCCATAAATATCTAGGCTTAGACATTTCTGAGAAGTGCTTCCTCTTTCTGAAAGATATTGGAGTTTTCAGAGGTCTCCCATTTTCTATTTTGTGTGTGTGTGTGTGTGTGTGTGTGATAGGCTGCTATCGTCCGAATCATGAAGATGAGAAAGCTTCTGAAGCATCAGCAGCTGCTGGCGGAGGTGCTGAATCAACTGTCCTCACGCTTCAAGCCCCGTGTCCCCGTCATCAAAGTAAGCGCCCCTCACCCACCCTCACGTGCCTCCAACACTGTACAGGAAACTACTCTGAGAATCATTGATAGAAATCGGCCCTCTCTCCACACTGACAAGCTCGCAGTTACTAATATTGGTGTTAGGCTACTCTGAGACCCAGTGTTCTGCATCTGTTTTGAACACTTGTTCAAATTGTTCATTGATGATTCTGATGTTGCAGTACAGTAACGCATGCTTGTTTGTGAACCCCTCTCCCAGAAATGCATCGATATCTTGATCGAGAAGGAGTACCTGGAGCGCGTTGACGGAGAAAAGGACACCTACAGCTACTTGGCCTAAAGTTCTCTCGTTTTTCAGTTAAGTTTTCAAAGGAAAACAAATTATTCCTGGTGACTTTTTTTTTTTTTTGTTCGATGTTGCAAGGAATGTGTGCACAGGTGAGGGAGCTCTGATCTCTGGAGGATTTGCGTGTGGAAATCCTAACCGCTGCTGTTGATGTCCACAGAGCAGCAGCAAAGCTGGACCTCCCTTTAAGGTAAAGAGGTTTGGGGCCGGGGGTGAATCCTGCCAGCCTAACCCCCCTGCAGCCCTCTCCCCAACCCTCCCTCCCTCACCAACTGCTCAGGACTACCACACACACACCAGTCGCTCTTCTGTACATATGAACGTGGACCCGTGTAACCTCCCACACACACACACGCACCCCTCAAACACACACCTTTACAATCTGAAACCCGTGTGCTGGGTTGCATGCTACTGCCTATCAGTGAAAGGAAATTAAAAAGAAAAAAGTGAACTCAATTGGGAAGCGGCCGCCGTGTTCTAGAACTCTTCACGACCGTCGAGTTGGCCGCAGCCACCGCAGAAGAGGAGAAAAAAAAAACGTTGTGAATTGACAGTTTTTGCAGCACTTCTGAGTCTGATTTAGGCTGTTAGAAAACCGTAACCTGAATTTGTTAACTGCTCCAAGGAAACCCCATTTGTATAGTGTGGTTCATTTTTTATGTGTTAAATAATAAAGAAAAACTTTCTGTAGTTTCAGTTGTAATTCTGGTTTAATAATGATGTCAAAACATTTAAGACCGTCTCAACGTGGTCTCTTATTCCCAAACTGCTGACGTCAGCGGAACACATATGTCCATGGTTGTTACGAGTCACTTGTCACCAATAGTCCCTGTAAACATGTAAGAAATCAGCACCTTTAGATACTCAAGAGGCAGAAATAGGAGGAGTGGTCTCAAACCCTCGGGGGAGAAGGAAGAACTAGAGGAGAAATCAGTTTGTATCAATGTAAATACGTGTTTAAAAAGGGCTTAACCGCACATGGGATACCAATTTACATGAATAATTTAAAAACAATCCCGTTTGACTGCATCCCAGCTAACAAAGAAAAGGGGAAACAAAACAACCTTCACTATCTGGTTAAGTCGTCACAGCAAATTAGGAAAGCTTTCAATAAATTACAAAAATGTATAACTGGTGTACACAGTCCAATACAAATAAATACAGACATCTTCACTCCAGCTCAAAGGTCTTATGAACATGATTCAAGCCAGTATTATTGCTTGCAGCCAAATACATCCTTCCTTATACACTGATTAAGTGATTGCATTTTGTTTGCTTGTTTTTTCTTTTTTCTTTAAACAAACCCCATTCAGCTGCTTTTCAGCTCTCTAGTCGTCTAGCTGCACTGTTGCTTGGTTGACAGTTGACACAAAAAAATGCTGTTAAGATGAAGAGTTCCCTGATTTCTGGTCTATTTGAACCCTCTTTTGTTCATGCATCTAACAAAACTCAGTGTTGTGTTTCCAGTCAGAGGAGATGGATGACGATAAAACTAGACAGTGTTGTATAAGCGAGTGAAGGCACTGCAAAGGTTGACACTGTTCCGCCTCATGACCTTGCGTCTGTAGCGACCTTGTGTACGAGCACATCAGGAAATGCATGCCTCTGTGCTATGGGCTCTTGCAAGGTGGCATGCAAGAGTTTAAAAAGTGACTTTGGTTTCTTGTCTTTTCATTCTTTTTTTTTTTTTCCTTTTTTTTTTTAAAGAACAGAAACAAAAAAAAAACCTTAACTGTGTGGTGTTGAACTGTAAGTGCACAGTGGGTTTTTTTTACTTGAGAAAGCAACGCGTTGAGAACTGTAAAATTTGGTCCAAAGTAAAGAAAGGAAAGCAAAAATACAAAAAAAAAAAATAGGAATAGTCCATCAGTAGCGGTATGAAATGGTCACGATGAAAGAGTGTAGAAGATGGATTGTGAGGCCCAAAAGAAGCATCCTTTGGAACCCCATCTGCTGTAAACGCCAGAGTGAATGTTCAAGTTCTTATGGTACATGAATCCCAGAGAAGGCCTGTCCATAGGAGGAAAGCTCAGAGTGGAAAGACAAACGAAAGACAGAAAAAAGGGCTTTAAAAAAAAAACTCAACGATTCTGAAGACCCCGCTTCACCGTCCCTATTGCAAAAACAAAAGAAAAGCACCTCAGAAAACAGCTGGAAATGCATGTAGGTGGGCGAGAGTTCCTGAAAGGCTTAAGGCATTTTGTTTAAGAGGTAGGTAGATGGCTTCACAGAATTTCCGATTCGCGTTCAATGCCCACATACTTGAGGGCATCAGCTTGGCTATATCTGGAGAGGGGGGGAGGAAAGAGAGAGAGGGTTTCAATGCTTTAACATCATGAAAACACAAAAGAATCACAAAGCCCCTTCCTTTAGTTTGGGATAAACACATAACGTCACATGTTCCTCTTACCTGTAGTCAAAGAAAAGCTCTTCACCAGTTTGTATCGCTCTCTTGGCAAATATGCCAATTCTGTGATCCCCATTTACCATCATCACTGCAAAAGGGAAAAACATGTTACAACAGGATCATGCAGACTGTAATGTAAGACTGAAGGAGAAAAAAAACACAAGTGGACAACTTGCCTTTTGCATAGCAATTGGGGTTAACCGAATGATTTGCAAATCTAATCTTGTTTCCCTTCCTGGTAGCGTCCACAACAAAATCTAAGTAGAGAGAGCAGAAGAGGAACACAATGGTGAGAGTCCCACACAAGACGTCAGGTTGCGCCGTGTGTATCCGCGGCCGGAGGCGCTGCTCACCATTATTCAGATTGAACAGGAAGCTGCACATGTACTTGTCGTAGACTTTTCCTCGACGATCCGCCTCGTCTTGGGAGATGATCTGGACACACAGAACAGGTTACTAAGTGATAAGCACGCGGTCATACACATCCTATGGACCATTCCAACAGGTTACTACGTGATAAGCACGCGGTCATACACATCCTATGGACCATTCCTCCTTCTTTTTATTGGTATCCAGAGCATTATAGAAAAACGTTCACCATTTAAAAGACACCTTGCATTCTTCCCAACAACTGCACACTCAAAAGCAAGGCAGACCAATAACACAAGTCAGGGATCATGGATAAACAATCCAGACCATTCCAACTGCAGAGATAAACATGCATTCCTGGGGCATTTCCGGGGGCACAAACAGAACACAACACTGAGCTAATGGCAACTTGGGGACCGTTTATTTCTTCTTTTCTGAAGTTGACATTTTGTAGAGCATTATGCTAGTCCGATTCATCTTCATTTCAAAGAATCTGTGTTGGTTTTGAATGTTTCAACCGGAAATCCTCCAAGAACAGATTGAAATGGTCTATAATCCACCACACTGACCACACTAGGTTACTGGGCCATGAGCACACACACACACACACATATACACACACACACTATAACCTACCTCACTGATCAAGCACACCATCACACACACACACCCCATATAACCCACCACGCTGACCAAACGTGGCTGATAAAGGACAGTCACTCACCTCTCCACAGTACTCGGAGATGAACTCGTTCTTCTGCACGGGCTCCTTAATGAAGATGCCCCAGCCAGCCACATCAGACGGAGCCAACAGCAGGTGCTGCAGAGAGAACACGCCGCTTAACCCAGGACGCTTCTGATGGAGTGTGTGTGTGTGTGTGGACCCACCTTCTTGGCCCCTCTCGATGCTGTAGTGTGTGTGTGTGTGTGTGTGTGTGTGTGTGTGTGGACCCACCTTCTTGGCCCCTCTCTGGATGGTGTGTGTGTGTGTGTGTGTGTGGACCCACCTTCTTAGCCCCTCTGGATGCTGTAGTGTGTGTGTGTGTGTGTGTGTGTGTGTCCACCTTCTTGGCCCCTCTCTGGATGGTGTGTGTGTGTGTGTGTGTGTGTGTGGACCCACCTTCTTGGCCCCTCTCTGGATGCTGCAGTTCTTGCAGGACACGTTCTTGCTGTCCCAGTGCTCGGCGGCTCCGCAGGTGAGGCAGAGGTCGGGGTCACACTCCCGCACGGCCAGGTAGCACGGACACTGCTTGGTGTTGCACTGGGCCTTACAGCGGCACCCGGGGAAACGGTTCTGACCTACACACACGGACACGCACACACGGACACACACACACACACACACACACACACACACACACCTTTAGAGAAAACCACATTCCTAGCTCTCTACCACATCTCAAGACTGGAAATGGCAGTGAAGTCCCTTCTAAAAAGATGGCGTTCAGCCCGTCCACAGATGTAACAGATGTGTTCAAATTCTGACTAGAACCCGTTTGGATGGCTACTGTTGCTTCATCAGCTTTCATCAGCTTTCTGAGAGGAAGACAAGATATGACGAGCGACGTGGTCGTCGGTTGCCACCACGGACACCTCTACACCAAATCACATCCACACCACACTCACGCCACACTCACGCCACATGCATGCCACACTCACACTCGGAGCTGCACTGGCAGAATTTCTCGCAGAAGTTCTGTGCGGTGACGCAGGGGCAGGAGGCGTCGCAGGGCTGGCGGGGGTGGTCACATGGCTGGTAGTTGTACACGTGATTGGACGAGCCATCTGCGGAGGAGCGGACCAAACAAACAAACAAAGCACACTTAATACACAAACAACAAACATTTAATGCCACAATACTCCACAATGGAAATAAAACAATAACAAACATCACTCTATTTTGGGCTGAGAAGGGGCGTAAGTGACATTTCACCAACTTTACAGGAGAGCCAAAACAAATCTAACTGCTTCTATATGTTCAGTTAAAGACCTTTGGTTTTTGTTCAATAACTATATATTTATAAATATTTTTACTTCTATACTTTTGTCAGCTAAGAGAGCTCATCAAGAGCTTTCAGGTGATATATATAACTCAATTTTGACCAAAATGTCACTTACGCCCCTTTGGTTCTCAGCCCTCAAAATATGTATGCACCAATGTTAGTATGAATCTATATTAAAACCGTTTGAACGCGTTCAGACAGAGACCAAGTTTACAAAGCGCAAGTGATAATCATCCGGACTCACCTTTCTTCAGCTGGATCTTTCGACAGTGCGTGGCCCACAACCTACAGCAGGGACACAAACAAGAGTGGTGATTAAGAGCCAGCTAGCCTGTTTACATTGCTGACCCCTCCCCTCCACTACCCAGAAGGCCCCGTCCACTACACACACACACACACACACACACACACACACACACACACACACACTACCCTGTCCCTTCCACTACGCACACACACTACCCTGTCCACTCCACTTCACACACACACACACACACACACAGCCCTGTCCACTCCACTACACACACACACTACCCTGTCCACTCCACTTCACACACACACACACACACTACCCTGTCCACACACACACACACACACACTACCCTGTCCACTCCACTTCACACACACACACACACTACCCTGTCCACACACACACACACACACACACACACACACACACCCCTGTCTACTGTCCACTGCAGTACCTGTGCTTCCTCTTCTTCTTCCTGGGCGGGGTGTCCTCGTCCTCTGCAGGTGCCGGGATGATGCTCGACTCCTTCACACGGAACTCGTACACCTGCGACACACATGGACAACACCATGAGCACCCTCCACAGGTGATGCAATGCGCAGAAATAAGCGCGTAGCTGCCAGCCTGCACACACACACACACACACACACACACACACGCGGGCGCTCTGTCTGTCTCTCAGCCTCCACACGGCTGCACACACACACACACACACACACACACACACACACACACACGCGGGCGCTCTGTCTGTCTCTCAGCCTCCACACGGCTGCACACACACACGCGGCCGCTCAATAAGCGCGTAGCTGCCAGCCTCCACACACACACACACACACACGCGGCCGCTCTGTCTGTCTCTCAGCCCCGCTTTACGCACGGGTTGCATCATTTCTGCCCTACATTTCACCCTGGGTTTTTGACGACACTGATCAAAGTTCTCAGCGGTATCTTAAATTAATAACAAATACAGTAAATCTAATCTAAATACACTGAGCTACTGAAAGACACCAGGGCTATATTGTTTATTCTAATGGGATCTGGTTTTAAAATGTCAGAAATCCCCTCCATCATATCTTTTTATCCACTTTCATAAGGAAACACAGGGCATATGGGCTAATGTCAGGGCATATAGGCTAATGTCAGGGCATATGGGCATAGGCTAATGTCAGGGCATATGGGCTAATGTCAGGACATATGGGCATATGGGCTAATGTCAGGACATATGGGCATAGGCTAATGTCAGACCCTCAGTCTCTCATAGTATCTCCATAGGTCTCCTGAACATGATGGCTGACCTCTGATGACACCTTGAGCCTTGAAGCAGCTGCTCTCTTATGCGCACTGCTGATACGAGCAGGTTACCTAGTTTAGTAACGAATCAATCTCCACCTTATCGCTCCTAATGCACTGCTGATACGAGCAGGTTACTTAGTTTAGTAACGAATCAATCTCCACCTTATCGCTCCTAATGCACTGCTGATACGAGCAGGTTACTTAGTTTAGTAACGAATCAATCTCCACCTTATCGCTCCTAATGCACTGCTGATACGAGCAGGTTACCTAGTTTAGTAACGAATCAATCTCCACCTTATCGCTCCTAATGCACTGCTGATACGAGCAGGTTACTTAGTTTAGCAACGAATCAATCTCCACCTTATCGCTCCTAATGCACTGCTGATACGAGCAGGTTACTTAGTTTAGTAACGAATCAATCTCCACCTTATCGCTCCTAATGCACTGCTGATACGAGCAGGTTACCTAGTTTAGTAACGAATCAATCTCCACCTTATCGCTCCTAATGCACTGCTGATACGAGCAGGTTACTTAGTTTAGTAACGAATCAATCTCCACCTTATCGCTCCTAATGCACTGCTGATACGAGCAGGTTACCTAGTTTAGTAACGAATCAATCTCCACCTTGTCGTTTTTAATGCATTGCTGATACGAACAGGCTACCTAGTTTAACAACGGATTCTTTTTCTTTCAGCATCTACTGACATCTAAAAACCCACGTCCATTCATACAGACTAACACACGAAACTCACGACTATCTCATTGATATAACAACTTTAGTTAACAGTTTAGAAACGTGTTACTCATTGACACACCCTCCCCAGAGCAGCTGCATTTCTAAAACGCTATGAGTAGTGCCATGGTGGAGTCTGCTGCTCTATTCAGATCTCTCCCGTGTTCTTTAGTGGTGTGTGTGTGTGTGTGTGTGTGTGTGTGTGTGTGTGTGTGTGTGTGTGTGTGTGTGTGTAGCAGAGCAGGAGCGTGAGGTTGCGAGGTCAGCTCACCTGTCTGCAGGTCTTGGTGCCGATGAGGCGGGCGATGGCGCAGTAGTTGTCGTAGTAGGTGCCGATGAGAACCCTGAAGAGTGAAGCCTCGGCGCCGCTCCAGTCCACGTCCTCCGGCTCCGCACTCAGCTTCAGCTTCACCGGCGTCTGGCACCGCGAGTTCGCCTCTGGAGGGACAACACACGTCAACAACAACAGCAACAACAACAACAACAACAACAACAACAACAACAACAACAGGATAATACATCTCCAGTTCATCTCTGGGTGAACAACACACGTCAACACGACAACAGCAACAACAACAACAACAACAACAACATGATAATACATCTCCAGTTCATCTCTGGGTGAACAACACACGTCAACATGACAACAGCAAAAACAAGACAATACATCTCCAGTTCACATCTGGGGGAACAACACACATCAACAGCAGCAGCAACAACAACAACAACAACAAGATGATACAACTCCGATTTGCCTCGGGGGGGCATTCATTTTCCAGTGCAACAAGATGCGTAGACCTACACGACGGGCCAAATTTGAGCGACTCACTTCTGCCCAGGCATGAGTAGTGATAGCGGACGCTGGGAAGGCTTTAAATAGCCCTGGGAATATTTGGAAATGACCTTGGGAATATTTAGAGGTTATGAGAAGCGGGTCAGTTGTCAGGTTACCACCAGCCTCATCCTGGGGAGCCAATATTCCTCTGCTGGGAGAGGGAGCTAAATCAATAATCACTAGTCCAATATTCCTCTGCTGGGAGAGGGAGCTAAATCAATAATCACTAGTCCAATACTCCTAAATCAATAGTCACTAGTCCAATACTCCTCTACTGGGAGAAGGAGATAAATCAATAATCACTAGTCCAATACTCCTCTACTGGGAGAAGGAGATAAATCAATAATCACTAGTCCAATACTCCTCTACTGGGAGAAGGAGATAAATCAATAATCACTAGTCCAATACTCCTCTACTGGGAGAAGGAGCTAAATCAATAATCACTAGTCCAATACTCCTCTACTGGGAGAAGGAGATAAATCAATAATCACAAGTCCAATACTCCTCTACTGGGGGAAGGAGATAAATCAATAATCACTAGTCCAATACTCCTCTACTGGGGGAAGGAGCTAAATCAATAATCACTAGTCCAATACTCCTCTACTGGGGGAAGGAGCTAAATCAATAATCACTAGTCCAATACTCCTAAATCAATAATCACTAGTCCAATACTCCTCTACTGGGAGAAGGAGATAAATCAATAATCACTAGTCCAATACTCCTAAATCAATAGTCACTAGTCCAATATTCCTCTACTGGGAGAGGGAGCTTTTTGATAGTCACTAGTCCAATACTCCTCTACTGGGAGAAGGAGCTAAATCAATAATCACTAGTCCAATACTCCTCTGCTGGGAGAGGAAGCTAAATCAATAGTCACTAGTCCAATACTCCTAAATCAATAGTCACTACTAGTCCAATAATCAATAGTCACTAGTCCCCCTGCTGTGTGCAACCAAGCGCAGTAAACTCCCAACGGAGCTCGAAATGGTCTGATAACAACAGTCACATTTTGACACATCCAACTACAGCAGTCCTGTCAGTAGTGTAGACATCCAACTAGAGCAGTCCTGTCAGTAGTGTAGACATCCAACTAGAGCAGTCCTGTCAGTAGTCTCTCAGTAGATATCCAACTAGAGCAGCGTTTCTCAAACTGTGGGGCGCGCCCCACTAGTGGGGCGCAGAGACATGCCAGGTGGGGCGCGAGCTGACGTGAAAAACCGGAGATTTCTTTTTAAAGCCTGTGCCTTCCTTTATTGATAATGACGAGAATGCACCTCCATCTCACAAAACAAACACAAACAAGGTAATCTAGACTCTTGTAGGCCTATCATTGACCAGATGAAAATGTTAGTCTGTCCTGGAATCATAGTCCGAAAAAAATGATTGATGTCGGAATTTTAATTGCCGCGGAAACAAAAAAAACCCGTCTAAGTTCGAGACGAGCGCAGTAAAATTGAAGGATATCTTGGCTATCTGTCCGACGATCTGTCTGCCAAAAGTAGGCCCACTGCAGATGAACTATTCAACATTGATCTCAACAATTAGTCTACCTGGCAGAACATGACATCAAATGGGAAAACTGTGAGGGACTTTGCTCGGTTGGCGCACAGACGATAGCAGGTAAAAGAAATGCTATCGTCGTGATAAAGAGGGTAGCGCCTGATGCGCAACGGACGGACTGTTTCATTCAGGGAAGCGCTCATGTCAAGGCCTGACCTGAATAAGATTTTGAACGAGGTTGTGAGATTGGTGAACCTTCATTTATAACACAATGGTAGCATATTGTTGCCCCTTTTTCTTTATTTTTGGAAATCAGCTTTTTTTTTAAGCAAGGATGGACACCTTGTCAATAACTGACATTATTGGTCATTGATTTAGATTTTTATTTTCTCTATTTTTGAAGTGATAATCTGTCGTCAAATGTTATTTGTTAGGCCTATGTAGCCTATATTTAGCAACTGACATTATGTCAATACATTTTAAATTTTTGAGCTTGACCTACTACTTTTTTAGAGTGATGATGACAGGTGGGGCTCGAGAAAGCCCCCTTGATCAAAGTGGGGAATGAAAGAAAAAGTTTGAGAACCACTGAACTAGAGCAACCCTGTCAGTACTCAGTAGTCTCTCAGTAGATATCCAACTAAAGCAACCCTGTCAGTACTCAGTAGTCTCTCAGTAGATATCCAACTAAAGCAACCCTGTCAGTACTCAGTAGTCTCTCAGTAGATATCCAACTAAAGCAACCCTGTCAGTACTCAGTAGTCTCTCAGTAGATATCCAACTAGAGCAACCCTGTCAGTACTCGGTAGTCTCTCAGTAGATATCCAACTAAAGCAACCCTGTCAGTACTCAGTAGTCTCTCAGTAGATATCCAACTAGAGCAACCCTGTCAGTACTCGGTAGTCTCTCAGTAGATATCCAACTAAAGCAACCCTGTCAGTACTCGGTAGTCTCTCAGTAGATATCCAACTAAAGCAACCCTGTCAGTACTCAGTAGTCTCTCAGTAGATATCCAACTAGAGCAGTCCTGTCAGTATGGCCTCGGTAGTCTCTCAGTAGATATCCAACTAGAGCAACCCTGTCAGTACTCGGTAGCCTCTCAGTAGATGGCCAGGCCAGGAGGCCATTCATTCAGTCCATCTCATCAAACAAAGATATTGTGTGAACACTACTTAAAGTGAAGTGCAGTGAACTGCCTCAATTCCAACACATATTGTTTTTTGAACATATTTTTTTTCACATTACACACACACCAAAGGTTGACTTTGCCATCAAGGTATTAAAAACAACTTTTTGAAGAGCCCTTATTGAAATATTGACCAAACCTCAACAGAGAGACACGTCACAAGCACAGTGATGGTATTGTCTGGTGGGCCTACAGGAAGCCTCATCTCCTCCTAGAGTAGAGTAGTCAAGGGGTGCCTCTCATTTGGTCTTTTATACACCCTCCCTTCCTTCCTCTATCCTCGTCCTCACTGATCAAGATAAAGAATGATGGGGCAGCAACAATGGGGTAGTCTATCCAGTGTTAGTTATAGATCAGTGGGAACGCCCCTTGAGGACGGAGCATCGAGGATCGAGGAGAGCGTTTGAGGGGCACCCCTGGCACCTGGTCTCTCGCGCTGCCTACCTGAGGAGCTGGTGGTCTCGTCCTTCTTGTCATCGTCGTCTTTGTCGTTGGAGTCGGGTCCGTCGGGGCCGCCCTCGCGGTCGCTGTCCGTGTCCTTGGTGTCGGTGCTGACGGTGGGGGTGCTGGGCCGGCTGCTGCTGTTAGGCTGTCGCCCCCGGCGACGGCCAACCGGCCGCTTAGACGGCGTCTTGGCCCGCTCCGGCACGGGGCCAACAGGGTACTCGCGCACCACGCCATCCTGACGAGGGAGGACAGCACAGGTTAACACTAACAGGGTACTAGTGCACCACGCCATCCTGACGAGGGAGGACAGCACAGGTTAACATTAACAGGGTACTCGCGCACCACGCCATCCTGACGAGGGAGGACAGCACAGGTTAACATTAACAGGGTACTAGTGCACTACACCATCCTGACGAGGGAGGACAGCACAGGTTAACATTAAGAGCTACAATGTGCAATCGTTAGGTGTTAAGATTGAATAGAGCATTCATAACCACAGGTTGGTTAGTGTCTTGACCAACAAAAGCTAATAGCATGAGTCCTTTATATCTACAAAGAAGAGTTCCCTATGTTGTGACGTTATGCTATATTGATACAGTGGCGGAAAAATAACATACTCCACATTTTTAAATCACAATGAAGTGTCAGCGTGGCCAAAAGTGAAACTTTATTCAAAGCTACGCCGAAGTTGCCCGCTTTCTGCAGGACCTGTTACTCATCCTACAGTCAGAATTCAAGTTATGCTTTAAACATATTAGAGGTTGCTACACAAGAACTAAATGCTGGGCTACCTCTAAGCTAACCGTCTGAGCTTGAAATCTACTACATTCAAAAGAGGCATCGCAGGTGAGCAGCTTCTTTACCTGAACCAGGTACATGTAGCATTCCACCCCGCAGGGCTTGCTGTCCACCATATTCTCCATATTCTTGCGCTTGTACGTGTTTGGGGTGGCATGGAAAGCTGCGGGATCACGAAGCAAAAAGACACAAAGTCAAAACCCTCATCTTAAGCTTATCAATAAACACATAAAACAATCACACTATGAATGAACATCACACTATGGCAAACAACCATTGACTCATGGCTATGAACGTTTTAACACCAAACTAATATTTTTGACAATATGGGTAAGGAAATGGATGAGAAGGGTCACACACACTCACGGTGGAGGAAACAGTCGTATTTGAAGCAGCGGCGGCAGAAGAGCGTGTGGAAGGAGTGCAGGCTCTGCTCGCGCTGAACAGACTTGGCGTTCGGGCCGTCGATGTTGGGGGTGCACTCGGGCGGCAGAGCTCCAGGAAGCTGCTGTTCCGTCAGCTCTTTATACCTGCAGCACAGAGCAGAGCAGAGCACAGCAGAGGGGGGATGAGACGCCAACCACAACACACTTTCACTTCATACATACATACACAAACAAACAAACACACACACACACACACGCTCTGACAGAATCACCAACACTGCTTTTCTACAGACATGATTACAAAAGACTTTCTGGAAGGTCTGTGTTTGCATTTGTGATATTTATATTAATATTGTGTGTGTGTGTGTGTGTGTGTGTGTGTGTAGAACTTGCCCTCTGTGTTTGCATTTGTGATATTTATATTAATGTGTGTGTGTGTGTGTGGGGGGGGGGGGGGGGGGGGGTAGATCAGTGCAAAAGGAAGTGGTGATCAGCGGTCAGCAGCTGCGCAGAGGGCACAGCGACTCTTACTTCTCTTTCAGCTCCTCGGTGGAGCCTTTGTCGGGGAACATGGAGGAGATCGCCTCAAAAATCTTATCTGAGGGGAACTTCTTAGAGTCGTTGGCTCTACCTGTGACACAAACAACAAACAATTCAGCATGGCAGCATTTAAAAACAAACAAACAAAAAGCAATTGACCAAAGTCAAAGCCAGGGTGTGATGCAGTGCTGCTGAGATTTCCACAGGTCGGTCTAATCCAACTCACTCTCGGAGTTGCCCTGCTGGTCCTTGTGGGAGTCTTCGGTCTCATACTTTCCATCACAGTTCTCCACCTTCTCCAGCTTAAAGTCCTGCTGGTCATCTTCCTCATCGTCATCCTCATAGTCGCTGTACTGATTGAGTGCGCCGACCAGCTCAACAAAGATCTCGTCGTTTATGAAGCCACACTCTAAAAGAAAAAAAATCAAAGATCTCATTGTTTATGAAGTCACACTTTAAAAGAAGAGAAGCAAAGCTAATGTCCTAGGGCCATGGCAACGGGGCCCAGCCTGGTCTTAACTCAGCGTTCCGAAGAAGGCTGTGGTTGCCATACCAGACGACAAAGAATCTTTGCAACAGGCCAATTAATGCTTGCAGTCATTGTTCTATAGGCATTCACATGAATGCAAAGACCGGGCGGAGTTAACTCTAGGCATCAGTTGGTGCAACTGACATAAATTCAACTCAAGCTAACACTGGTCAGACCAACTTAGCAGTTAGGACCAGGCGAAGCAAAGGCCAGTTGGTGGAACCGGCCCCTGGCCTGTGAAATCAACCCATCTCACAATGGATATGCAAGCTAGACACAAATGAATAAAGCAAAGTAAACACGTTTAGTTAACCTACACGTACCTCTGTCTCCGTGAACTTTGCCATCATAGTTCTTTATGAGCTCTTCGATGAAGGTGCCGTCTTGGTCCAAGATTTCATCCCCCATGTAAGGGATGTTATGCAAAACCGTTTCATCCTCCACCTACAAGACCAGAGAGCATCATGCGTCATGTGTCTACACTAAACCCAATTGCCACTCTAAAGAGATGGTCCTAGTTCAGAAGCATGATTTGATGATCACAGCGGCATTAACGAACACGTGGCACTGCGGCAGCTTTACCATGAAGTTCTGCTGAAGGGGCGACCAGGAGTACATGACCGGCACGGAGGCGACGGCGTTCAGCGTCTTCAGAGGAATCACTTGCCTGGAGAACTCGGAAAAGCCGCTATCCACAGTGCACTGGCGGGTGAAGATAAATGACACTGATTTACTGTTATGGTACATCGGTGACATCACAACACAGCTCCCCCGAGGAGAGGGCAGAAGATGATATGTGGGCTGTCAAGAGGAGGAGGCAGAACGCAGGCCAACAGAGTCAACGTCAAGAGGAGGAGGCAGAACGCAGGCCAACAGAGTCAACGTCAAGCCACATTACGATTCATCAGTGATAAATGCAAGGGCTGCAAAGAGAACCACTGAGCAAGCACAGAGTCAATGCAGCCCCCCCCCCCCCCCCCCCCCATCACCTAATTGCACAGCCAAACTAGTGATCTAATCACAGCCAAACTAGTGATCTAATCACAGCCAAACTAGTGATCTAATCACAGCCAAACTAGTGATCTAATCACAGCCAAACTAGTGATCTAATCACAGCCAAACTAGTGATCTAATCACAGCCAAACTAGTGATCTAGTCACAGCCAAACTAGTGATCTAGTCACAGCCAAACTAGTGATCTAATCACAGCCAAACTAGTGATCTAATCACAGCCAAACTAGTGATCTAATCACAGCCAAACTAGTGATCTAATCACAGCCAAACTAGTGATCTAATCACAGCCAAACTAGTGATCTAGTCACAGCCAAACTAGTGATCTAATCACAGCTGGCTTCCAACATAGTTTTAGTGCAACATGGTGTTGTTCACTTTAGTCAGCTAGCTTTCCCACCCTCGTGAACTACAAGCTGAGTCATCACAGACAGCACACTAGAGACAAGCACTCTGAACAGTGAGGCAGGCGTGTGGACCATGTCGGGGGGGGGGGGGGGGGGTTTAATAAAACTGCAGTGCTGACCTCTCTTGTCCCCCGTAAGGAGCTTACGGACGTCATAATGTGCACAGGCTGGATCCGCCTCGTCTTCCACTCCTGGTTGAGGATGTCCGTACGCTCCATGATCTTCTGCCTGTTGGAATTGAACATGCTCTACAGAAGAGAAACAACATGCGCAGGTTAGAGCACATATTGGAATTGAACATGCTCTACACAACAACAACAACAACATGCACAGGTTAGAGCACATGTTGGAATTGAACATGCTCTACGCAAGAACAACAACATGCACATGTACTCATCGATAAGAGAGGGAGTAGACTGCTCTCTCTTACTCTTAGCCTTTGATACATACGATCAATACAGAATTCTCTAAAACGGTATGGAGGTGGAGCTGCAGCATCTGTATCGACTGCAGCATCTGTACCACATTTGGGTCCAAGTACTCACTAAAACCCAGGCTCAAGTCTCACCCATTTGGGTCTAAGTACTCACTAAAAACCCAGGCTCAAGTCTCACCCATTTGGGTCCAAGTACTCACTAAAAACCCAGGCTCAAGTCTCACCCATTTGGGTCTAAGTACTCACTAAAAACCCAGGCTCAAGTCTCACCCATTTGGGTCCAAGTACTCACTAAAAACCCAGGCTCAAGTCTCACCCATTTGGGCTCAAGTGTTTTAAACAGCTGATGTGCTCCTACCTTCTGCGGAGCTCGACAGAACACCTGAGCGATAGGTCGGTGTCTGGTACCCACCTTGATCTCGTCGGCCCTCCTGAAGCGCTTCAGCTGGCGCAGGCGCATGTACTCAGACTTCACCCGCTTCCGCCAGCACACGGGGCGCTTCTCAGATCTCTTCCCGGTCAAGCCCATCGCTACCCTGCGGCATCAGGACACGCAGGCGAGAGATCAGAGGTGGACAACTTTGGATTGGGTAACATGGATGACATTTATAAGCAACGGAAAGAAATGAGTGAAGTGTACTCTAAAGCTCATGCTAAAATAAACAGGAACAGCTACTCTACTGTAACCATTTTTTTTTGGGGGGGGGGGGGGGGGACAAGAGTGGCACTGGACTGAGGCTGTTGCTGGTTCAAAACTAACCAGTGAATGGCAACACTAGTGCACAGTCAGTCACCAGTGCAAAAGTGACTGGTTTTCTATAAAAATGTCAGGTTACTTGTACAATGCACATGCGTTTCATTTCCTGCTGTGTAGGAGGATGAAAGCCAACACACATCACAGTATCAGTGTCAGATCTGGAAACATCCCCAAGTTCCTTTGTCAACACTATTAAAATGATCGCCTATGTGATGCAAATCAACTGATAGACACTTCTTAGAACTGCTGAACCAAAATGTGTTAACAGCAAGCATGTGTGCTGGAAAAATCACAAGCAGACACCGAGGAACTTGGTACTGATGTAGCGCCCCTACTGTCAAACAAGGGACTTTTCCACAGTGCAAAGCTAGATAGCCTAGGCAGCATAACAATCAATACATAGCTACACCAAACGATCATGCACATCTCTGTAGTAGTGAGGTTATTTGAAAATAATTGTGATTCAACATTCACAGATTCAAGAGAGCGTCGCTGTAGAGAGCAAGCTTGCCTAAATAATTGCCTGGCTTGACAGTCAAACCGCTAGCCAGCGAGGTAGCTACACTGAACTCATTACCCTCTCGGAATGTTTTGTCCTAGTGATCAACGTTAGTAGTGGACGGATCCTTCAAAATGTAACGTGAAATTCGTTTGTTAAGCCTGAGCGAAACATCTCTAAACGAATTTTCAAATAAATTAAATTATTGTGTCTTACCAAAAAAAGGCATCAGCTGTAATGCAGCGTCTCTGAGCTCGATGAGGACCTGTTGTCTCGAATCTATCATTTTCTGACTACCGGTAGGCTACATTTTCAAGTTTTAAGAACAGATTTCGACTAATATCTGTCAACTAACCGACTACCTAAGGCTAGAACACACACGTTTCGGTAACTGAGTATCTGATGAGGATACAAGGTTAACGTTAGTGAAATTAATTGATCTACCAAGCCTGTTCTTTTTGTTCCATCGTTGAGGTTTATGTTGCTCGACAATGGCGTAACGTTAGCGTTAAAGAATTTATCTGGCCAAGTCACAAGCTAACCGATAATTGTAACGTTAACGCTGGCTTGCTCTTTGGATTTCCGGCAGAATAACTGACGTTAATCGTTGAAGTATCTAGTTAATTACAGACCCGCGAAGTAAGCCAGCCACTTTAGCTAACTAACTTAATAATAACAACCTAGGCTATCTGAAATGACAATTGAAGTGTCAATTTGGCTACCATACTGGCTAACGGAGCCTTCCTTTCTATCTTAACATTGACGTTACCATCTCTAGATAGTTCTAGTTAAGGAAAAAAAACTGTAAACTGGCAGATAAGTATGTAACATTAATCATGACAATTTCCATTCCACAATCACAACAATGAGTACTACTACAACCGGGTAGAATTGTGGCTAGTATTATCTTAGGAAATGGCTACTGTTACAGGAAGAATATATGGAGAATTCATGTTAGCGAGCTATCATATCGTACTAACTTCACGCTAACGTTAGCAAACGCTATCCATTTTAAAACCGCGTGACAATTCGGGGGTGTCAAGTCAACTGTCGCTAACTTTGTCTTCTGTCTGACAAAATCCAGCTAACGTCAGCATAAGTAACTTTCGTTACCCGCTTACCGACCAAGTTGAAGCCAAGCAATAACTGTGTCTTCTCAGTCAAACTGCCAGATTCATAGTACAAATGATAGCCCTCCCGGTATCTCAATTTGAAAGTGTTAGCAGAAGCTAAGTGCTATCCTGCTAACATCTCATTAAACACAATAACGCAAACCAACAGCTACGTTGAAACTGACAGTTGCAACAAAATACTGCATTTCCCGGGTTTTCTTACCTGCAGGCGGGGTCTACTCCACATTCAAAGAAATAACCTGAGATCTGTGTCTAAACCCGCCAGTTCGAGATTAGTGGCTAGCCGACAGAGCTAGCAAAAAGGGGGGTCGTTTCACCTCCGCGCGTCCGCGACAGCCAATACCGGCGAGCTTAACTCAATATACAAAACAAATGGTTATGTTTGTCCTGGAATCCGTGTCGTTAGTTATTCTACTGTTATAAAAATAGTAGTCGGTCAGACTGTACAGAATTGTTCATGTGCTCTCTGTGATTATGCTCAATATCAATATTTCCGTTTGAATAACTATTCCAACCTTCTATCGCCGTCTCTTTCACTCAGAATTCGCCGCCCACTTCGAACACTGCAGATTCATCGAGCGCCAAACATATTGTCCAATCATAACAAGTGATATTTTAGCGTCTCAATGCCGAGAGATCCGACTGGTCAGTCGATAACATGCCTTGAGCCAATCAGAGACGGTTCTGCTATGGGGGCCCCGGTGTGGGGGACATGTGGAGAACTTCTCTTTGTTCTTGAGGTAGAGCAGCGAACGGATTTTTGACCAAGACAAACGTCTGGCCAGTTTAATGTATAAATAATGCATTTTAGGATTACAGGTCCCTGTTATTAGTGGCAAGGAGGGTGCCATTCTTCGATGTTCGGTGTAAGACAAGATGAACATCGCTGCTATACATAATGCAGGACGACATTCAATAAGAGTAAATGCTGTGCGTAATTCTCAATCAGCATATGTAATTGCCATGGTGCAGCACTAGCAGAGATTTTCAATTAGATGTTATGCAGCGCCTTAATCTCTTTGCCCTCGATGTTTTCACTTCTCCTATGTATGCACCGAGGTCACTCGGTTTATTATGTCCCACCCACACGAGGACCATATCCACTGAAACTACAGTGACATCAGCATGTATAATCTATGGAGCATACTGCTTACTAATACAATTCACTTCCATCGAATGCTTCTGTGCTGTGTCTACAACTGTGCAGCGACAAGAAAACAATTCTTTAATTTCTAATGGCATGAGACAGACCTCTGGTAAATAGCAGAGACCATCTTGATCAGCATTTTACTTACAACAATAAAACATAATCAAATGAGTTTGATAATGAATAATATTATCAGATTAATTTGATTAATATGAATATTGACCAGGGAGGATCTGTTTGATTAAGTGCAGAGATATCAGAATATGGCATCTGGAAATTACATAAAATAAATAAATAAAACGTACATCGTATTACATTCTATAAACTACTATAATGACCCTCGATTACTAATTCTCCCTGGCTGTAACTGATCAAATGGTATGACCTTAGAATGTATGGCATTGGCTGGTGATACCCTGTTAGAATTTCAGATTTGAATACAGTTAAACGAGACTTCCTTCACATTTTAACATTTTATTTAAAAAGAACTTAGAAATTTTGTATACAGTGCGTGCTTCCGCAATGGAAAAAAGAACATGTCAGTAACAACTGTTACAACCGCATCAAATCACCACTTTTTTTTCTGGAAGTTAATTCATTGTCCCAGAAACTGCAGTTCATGGTCCTTCAAAAACCCTTAAAGTTCATCTTTTTGTGATAACTTTGTAGCATGCTCCTCTATAAATTTACTGAGCGCCTCCACATCTCGTTGGCCTCCTTCCAATTTGATAGGACTGTCCTTTTTGTTGCTGGGCGCAAAGTATATTGTTGGGAAGCCCTCCACTTTGAAGCTGTCGTGAGGCACATCATTGGCAGTAGTATCCATTTTAGCAATGACCAAGTTTTTCTCATTCTTGTACTTCTTGCCCAGAGCGATGTAGTCAGGCTCCATCTTCTTACAGTGTCCGCACCAAGGGGCATAGAATTCTATGAGGACGTCTTTCTTTTTGTCCATGACGATCTCGTCAAAGGTCTTGCCAACCACAACCTTGACTGGTCCCTTGTTACTTTTTGGAATGGGTTGCGATTTAACAATTGGTTTTAGCTTGCCTGCAAATATGGAGATAAGATACATACATCACCGACCACTCAGAAGTCAGAGATACAGTGGGGAGAATAAGTATTTGAACCCAAGCTAAAGTTGACTAAAAAAGAGGAATATAAAAATCATCTTTTGGGGCACCAAGATAGCCCCGAAGTGGCCCCAGTTAGCACCGCGCCAAGAGGTGTGAAAGAAATGATCCCTGGCACGGCCTGGCTAGCTCGGCTTTGGCCCGACGTTCTGAAAGGGGCTATGGAGCATCAACCAGGCTAATAGGCTAACTGAAAAAAACACCATGTCAATCTCTAGGTATGGTGAAGGGTATGTGGTGATGTGGGGCTATTTTAATTCCAAAGGCCAAGAGAACTTATCAGGATGTATAGTATCCTGGATCCATGAAATTGCTGGCCTTCCTGATCTTCCTGATTCTGTGTGAATTTAACATAGGGGTCAAACATTTATGTCCCCTGTATTTTAAGGAAGAACATTCATTTATGTACGATACAATTTTAAAAAGTCAACTTTAGCATGGGTTCAAATACTTCCCACTGTACAGTTGGCAAGAAATATACATGTTCAAATTTTAAACAAACATTTACTTTAACCCATTTCTATTTATATGTACGTATATATAAAAAAAATAAAAAATAAAAGCCACACACACTCACAACTTACCTTTTTTAAAGGCCATGACAAAATCTCTGAGCACGTCGGAATCCAACTCCTCAGGTTCCATTGCATACTTCTTTCCCCCATCTCCTAGAATAGCAGCGTTCACGTCCTCCCCGCTGTCACTCAGCCCCAGGCTCTTCAGCTCGTCTGCGTAGTCTTCCTCATCAGCGATGGCAAACGTGTACTCGGGGAAGTCCTTCGCCACCTCTAACACTTTACTCCTCCAGAACTGCGTGGCTGCACAAGACAGAATGGCAGAACAGCTGAATAAGTTGTCCAAATGTGGGTTATTTGAAACATTTCTTTCTAAAGCATCATGGGGTCAAGATGAGAAATGGGTTTAAGACTAAAGAGCCCTACTCTAGTCTGGAAACAATTCAAAAAGTACATTTCAATTTCAAAAAAGGAATAACAACTACAACACTTACCTTTTCTGTAGTCAAAGCTAAAATCTACACCATAATACACCACAACCAGTGGCCTCTTTGTGTAACGCTTGGCATCATTGCTCTGTTTTCGGTGACCAACTAAGGGCAACACGTTCTTCTTGAAGAAGTCTTGAATCTCTGATGAAGATGTAGAATCCTGCAAGAATATGTCACTATGAGACCAGTTTAAGCTACAGTGGAACAGCTGAAATGACACACATCAAGCATCGTAAATGCACCTTAATGGCAAGTGACTTGGACTCTGGCTCATGCTTGGAGCGGAACTTCTCCGGCTGCACAATGACCACCTGTCCAGATGAGGCCTTCAGAAACTTGGCCACGTCACTACTGAAAGTGTGCCTGAACTTGTAGTCATCTCTCAAGACATTGCCTTGAAAACAAACAAATAAACAATGTATTGATTATAGCTCATGGTTTATGTTATAACCCACGGCACTGATCAAGGGTTGGGGGGGGGGCGGGGGGGGGGTTGTCATTTAGAGTTAGTCATCAGTTAGATCTAGCAGAGGAAAAGTTACGATGGCGTAAGAGGTTATACGTACAAGCTTCCATGTATAGTTCAAGCGCAGAGTCTCCTTCACTTGAGAAAACACCTACAATGATCGCATCATCTCCATCTTTGACCAACTCTTGGACTTGTTTCACAGACTGAATTTGCTTCGATGGAGGACCTGCCTGGTCACTCATGTAGTCCACGATGCCTGAACAGACAGCACGCAAACCACAGATTATTCACCACGACACAATTCACAAACACCACAAGAAGCAAAACATGAGCAGTTAAAAGTAAACAGACAAAAATACCTACCCAAGTGCTCTCTTGGCCCATTGTATTCAAAAGGCTTGCCCTTTCTAAACATTTTCAAGGTTGGATAGCCAGACACATCATATTTAGTGGCCACTTCAGGCTCTTCGGTGGCATCAACCTTGGCCAGTAGAATTGGCGGCGTGCGAGAGCTGAGCTCCTTGGCGGCCTTCTCGTACTCTGGGGCCAGGCGTTTACAGTGGCCACACCTGGGGGACAGAGCAAACATGGGTCATGCTTACCTTTCTGCCGTGCTGATTACGGAACATAATGGCTCTGAGATTTAAGGACAGATGAAAGTTCCTTACTAGCATACATTTTATTTTGTGCTTCTTTTTGGCACTTGTACATGACTTGGCATGAGGCTGTACACCACCAATGTACACCAGCACTATGTAAACCAGCACTATGTACACCAGCACTATGCACACCAGATTCACACCACCACTATGCACACCAGCACTATGCACACCACCACCATGCACACTACCACTATGCACACTACCATTATCCACACTATGTACACCAGCACTATCCACATTATCCACACTATGTACACCAGCACTATTCACACTATGCACACCACCACTATGCACACTAGCACTATGCACACTATGTACACTATGCACACTATGTACACCAGCACTATGCACACTATGCACACCAGCACTATGCACACTATGTACACCACCACTATGCACACTATGTACACCAGCACTATGCACACTATGTACACCAGCACTATTCACACTATGCACACCACCACTATGCACACTAGCACTATCCACACTATGTACACTATGCACACTATGTACACCAGCACTATGCACACTATGTACACCAGCACTATGCACACTATGCACACCAGCACTATGCACACTATGTACACTATGTACACCAGCACTATCCACACTATGTACACCAGCACTATCCACACTATGTACACCAGCACTATCCACACTATGTACACCAGCACTATCCACACTATGTACACTATGTACACCAGCACTATCCACACTATGCACACTATGTACACCAGCACTATGCACACCAGCACTATGCACACTATGTACACCAGCACTATTCACACCACCACTATGTACACTACCACTATGCACACTATGTACACCACCACTATGCACACTATGAACAGCACAACACCACTATGCACCACTGTGCACACCAGCACTGTACACCACCGCTATGCACACCACCGCTGCACTGTAACAGACTCAGTCTTAATGAGCTCTTAGTGCAGCTCCAGGTTCCTTTGATTGCAAGTGTGCACATAGAGCACTTACTGCAAGAACGTTGCTAAAGGAAAACGTCATACAGCAGGTGACCAAATCCCGCTGCTCACCACGGGGCATAGAACTCACCACATGGCATAGAACTCACCACATGGCATAGAACTCACCACAGGGCATAGAACTCACCACATGGCATAGAACTCACCACAGGGCATAGAACCAAAGATCCTTAATTATTGACGCTCCGCTTTAACCCTCTCTGATAGAACTCACCACAGGGCATAGAACTCACCACGGGGCATAGAACTCACCACGGGGCATAGAACTCCACCAGGATGATGTCGGCCTCGTTGACCACGTCATCGAAGTTGTCCTTCGTAAGGACCAGCGTGGCCTCTGGTGGTGGCTTCCAGTCTGGCTGTGCGACTTCTCTCACCTTCGCCACAATGGCTGCGTTCAGAAATGAAAGAGATGTTACGATCAGGCACTGGCCATTACGAGTGGGTCATAAAGTTTAACAGCAAACTTTTAACAACACGTTGCATGCGTAGGTCGTCAACTGTTTGAATACGATCATAAACATTGACTGGGAAAGAAGTTCCTTACATATTGAAACAGATTACATACCTTCTTGTGCCCGAGCTCCATCATAGTCCACAGTTTCTCCCTTCTTCAAAATTTTGAAAGTGGGATACCCTGAAACTTCAAATCTGCTTCCGAGAGTGCTCTCCTTGGTGGCATCAACTTTTGCCACAGGAATAGGTGGGTCGTTTTCCTTCAGGGTCTGTGCAATTTTCTCATATTCAGAAACAAATTGCTTGCAGTGTCCACACCTGTCCACAAAAAAAGTATGGACATCTGGTGAATCTTATAATTAATGCATCGAGTAAGCTGACTGTTACTTTAGGCCAAGCAGTGCGATCTTACCATGGAGCATAAAACTCGACCAGAACAGTGTCTTTGTCCGCTATGAAAGTCTCAAAATTACTATCTGTGAGAATCAGCACTCCGTTTTCCTCCTTAACTTCCGTGCTGTCCTCATCATCGTCCTCGTCATCATCCCCATCATCGTCCTCCTCTCCAATGTCCTCTACTGAATCTGATGACACAAGATTAAAGTTATAACACTCATGACACTAACTAGATGAAACCGATCGTGCACGTAATGACTCCCGAGGAAGTCTGGTTTACCTTGTTCTCGTGACTGAACTAACGCAAAGTTACCAACTACTTCAGAGCTGCGTGCATAACGTTGAGCGACGCCTTGATGTCACAGACGTGAGTCAGAATGAACCAGACTATCACCAGTATTACTGCCAGTGTAACATTAACGTTAATCTTTGTGTTGGGAAATTGTGGGAAGTTTCTGCATGCTGCCAACAGCGGTGAGCAAATAATATTGTGCTATAATGGCTAATACTGCAGACCGCATATTTTCCTAGCCTGATGGTGCACTGCACGTACATGCTGTCAAGCAATGGCAGCAGCAACTAGCATGCTAAGGGAACACCCTTCTGTCTGAGGTAAACACCAGTTATTTCTGCAATGATTAGCATAGTTATCGGGTTAATTGACATAAACGGTAACGTTGACGTTATTGCTCTCCACACATTAGGCACTTACCAGCATCATCTTCACTTCGACTGACCGCCACAAAGTGTGCTATGCCCAGCAACACAATGAATAACAATGTGATCTTTTTCATCCTCAATGGGAGACGTTCTCATACAACAGTCAACCTATGGGCAGAGAAATCAGTCAATTGCACCTAACAAGAAGAATGATATTGTTCCCTGCGCTAACGTTACTAGCCAAGCAATATAATGAAGGTAAGTTACCTCAACCTCGACAACGTTTTTATGCCAAGTTAACTTGTCTGACTTGCCACCCTGTCATTGGCTTATTCCTTGACGTTCTATCCAATCGCACCTCGCCACTCAAGTCTGGGAATCAAATACGTTCAAAGCCTCAATTGGTTGGATCAGTGCCATCGCTCCGATCTGAGATTTCATTGGATGCACATGAACAGGACAAAGACGTGACAGGAAAAGGATGCAAGTTTATCGACGTATCCAGCCAACCTAACCCAAACTTATCAGGCAAATAAGTTTTTGCTTCCCCGCCAACCCTGTCACGACTGAGTAAACTAAAGAAACATTTCTTGTAAATGTCTCTTTTTTTTGGATTTGTTAAACGCACTGTGGAGTGCCTGAAAACATACATAAACCTTCCTAAACCCAGAGCCACTGTTACAAGCTTGCCAACATTCTAACTGGTGTCTTTTGGCAACAATGTGAAATATAGTTCATGCATATATTCTGGGTGACAAGCAAGAAGGGCACGTGTTTATCTGTCCAGTCCTGCATATTACCATGTACAATCAAAAAATATTAAAGATGAAAGCGAGAATAATTCTTGAGATAATTTTAAGCACATATTCGAAAAAGTGGCAAATTGATGCATAGTGTAACCTCAATAACACAAAAGCAATTAACACAGATTATAACATTATCTTTATCAGTCTAAAAATAAAACAAGACTTGTTGTTAACAAATTATTTATTAAGCATGAATTGTACAGTACTTGTAAAGTGTATTGATATTAGGCATGCATATAACAACAATGTGGGTCTAAGTTTTGGTAAAAACTCAAAAGATTTGTCCAAAGTGAGGTAGGCAATGCATGTGTCGTTGATCAAGGCTGCTGTAGACAAAGATGCTAAACATTATTTTGCAATGTCAGTCCATCTGTTGTACACGTCTCCGGTGAAAGCAATCTTTTGACCACTTTCGTATTTGTCCGACTGCTCGATTGGTGGCATCATGAAGTCCTCC
This sequence comes from Sardina pilchardus, assembly GCF_963854185.1. NCBI lineage: Eukaryota > Metazoa > Chordata > Actinopteri > Clupeiformes > Clupeidae > Sardina > Sardina pilchardus. The sequence continues at coordinate 1,517,443 of NC_085012.1, forward strand.
GTGAGTGGGTGGTCCTGCAGTGAAGCCTTAACCTTTAAAAGGGTGTGTTTTGAACATTCTAACACAAGATTCCATTCCGCAACAATTCAACATTCTAAAATTCTATGTAGAATTCAATGAACCCAGACATTCTTTAGAATGTTAATTTTCCAACATTCCAAACACACATAGCAAGCAGGGTCAGTATGATCCATATAGACTAATGATGTGTTCTTCAACTCTAGATTGAAATGAATAAACACAAATCCGTATATTTACCTCTGATTCAAAGCTGCTGCTCTGCCCAGACAGCATAGACATGGGGCTCTGGGACACGGGGTCTTTACTGGGTAGTGTGTGGTGAAGGCTGTTGGAGAAAGCACTGAGCTTGAACAAAAGCTCATCCACAAGGTCTTCAAACTCCTCCAAACAAAAGCTCTGAGAACAACAAAAATTATTATTTGAAGAGAGTGTATTCTGCAATTTGAGCTATAATAATTTTATTTCCAATAAAAGTAAGCCCATTAAAAACGTACTTAATACTAACTTACATTTGCATTACTTCCAAAATGATGATCTTCTGTCCAGTTTGTTCTGCTTTTTCCAACCAGAGTGAACAATTTATTTTGTATGTAATGTCCAAGCTCAGGCATAGTAAGAAATTGTTTCTTCTTTATGGTTCTCTGTTTCATTTTTACAAGTGAGGTTACCATTCCCTTTAACTGTGGATATAAATACATATACAAACATGTATCAATTTGCTGTAAAGTTTAAAAGCTTGTGAGTTAAGTTTACATGAGCATAACTGATGTATCAGCTGTAACAAATATGGTCAGAATGAAGTCTGAATGAACATACCACAGCAGTCCATGCCAACTTGATAACACAAATCAAAGACCCAAGGAAGAGAAGGCTGTAGATGCAGCTGGAGCGCTTCAACTCAAACCATTTATTGAATCCTCTGGGTCCAATACTGTACGCCAGCACAGTTCTGGCGGATCTGAGCGGACTGCTGTAGGCGTGGGAGGAGCGGTGGAGAAGACAGCCCATGGAGGACAGGGCCATGGTGAGGATGGCTCCTGCCGTCTGAAACAGTATGTGTTGCCACATGGCATAGCAATTAAACGCCTTGAAGCGAATTAACCACAGAAATGTAATCATGCAGTCCAGTAGGCCATATACTGTTTATCTTTACTGATTTGTTTTCACTTTAATCATTCAACTAACTAATCATTTCAAGAGTGTGGTTCTGACACCATCAACACCATGGGCTCGGTATCCAGTCAGTCGCTGGCATCAAAATGTAAATGTAGCTATAAGATAGCAAAATGCTTTTATCATCCTCAGTTGTCATGAAATGGAGGTTTACTGTATATTGCACATGTCACAATGCATTCAATTCTCTTTTATTTCAACTGTGAGAGTGCTTTACCATTGGCCAGGTTAGGTTGGAGAGCACAGTCCTCAGTGCACGCAGAGGCAAACACATGGTTTCATTCATCCCCAGAATAAAAAGGCTTTTGAATGAGAAGAGAAAGGAAAGGACTCCGTGGAGGGATACGCTCAGCTGTAAACGAACACGACACAGAGAAGGACGTCATTGAGTACCATGATCATGTGCAAGGGCTCACAGTGCTGTGACTTCTGTCAATCTTATTCTCATACCTCCTCCCAAAATGTGACGTTTTCCAAATCCATGAACACTTTGAAGTCCTCCCTCAACATTTGGTCAATTTTTTCTGACTTCAGTGTGAAGTGATAAGCAAAACAAATATAGTAAAGAATGCTCATCAAAATGATGCCTCCCTGTAGAGGATGAGAACAGATAGATAAGAGAGTTTGTGGAAAAATAATAAGAACCAACAAATATGAAATATTCTATTATCCTATTTCAGAGAGCACCACTCACCTCAAGCCAATTTCTCAAGTCTAGACAGTAAGGGAGCAGTCCATTCTGACAGATGATCCATATTTGGAAAATCATTTGAGCCATCACAATGAAGAAGAAGAGTAACTGTTGACAAGAACATGCTACATTTAATAAATGAAAATATTCAACTTTTATAGTATTACACATGGTAGAAAATACACACTTGAAGTATACATTTTATATCTAATGTTTTACCTTACTATTTTATATGTGAACATTGTAAAACTCACAATGCGGCTGTATTCAGTGAAATATTGCAATTCAGTCTTTCAGGAAATTGTTCCAATGGAAATGGGTTAAAAAAAAAAGACAACTTTCCACCAAGTGAGCTGTGACCGTATATCAAACCCATTTGACCGGGCAGAGATAAGATAAGGGGCCTCACCTCAGCGGTCACGCTGGCACAGTCAAGGGCACCTGTGTCCAGCAGTAGCCTGGTGGACCGCACGCCAGCTCTGGGCTGTAGGACCCCAGCGAGGCCCCGCTCCGCCAGCAGAGTGACCGTGCTGAAGAGGCCGCTGGGGGGGTGGTACAGGACGAACTGAGCGGCCACTGCACACGTGCGCCCACCGAGCCAGTCGGAGGCTTTCAAACGAGTTAGAGTAGCGTGAGCTGCGGACCTAAACAGACCAGGGAGGGAGCAGTTAGGAAGGAAACTATGGAAAACTTTGGACACTGTTTGTTTTGTATTTTCTGACCGTGTTTGTCCCAGGCTCACAGCCCTCTGTGTGCTGCCATTACAGCCAGTCTTCCCAAACACGTTTGGACTGTTTGAAGTGAGGACAAACTCTCCCAACTTTGAATACATCTCCTGTAGGAAGAGAGATTTACTAATACTATTACTTTAAGATACTAATATTCAAATATATTCCCACCAATTTATAAACAATCTCTTGAACTAAAATGGCTCCGAAGCCACTAGTGGTAAACAAAGAGGCCATTATGAATAAATATGGTTAGCAAGCACTTTTCTACATATGAAATAACTTGCAGCAGGTTTGTACTGAGCGTTGGTCATGTCTAACAATTTACCTGACAGCGTGAGTTTCTCACTGTGTCCATTTTTTTTAGAATCAGTTCACCAATGAGGATATTCGCTTCCAACACAGTTTGCCACTGCAAAACAAATCAGTGGTAGAGATGGATCATCACTTTCAAAAACAGATCAGATGTCAGTGTGGTCATGGAGTAGATGTACTGTATGTTCTATTCTTAAGAAGCTTCAGACTTTACTCTGTTTTCTCTGGAGGAGCTGTTGCTCCTGGGGTCCTTATACAACTCTGGCAACATCACACCTGATGTCCAGTTCCACCAGTCCTGCTGGGTTCTTATACTTTGGAAATGTTTATAGGGACCTCTGAAATTCATCATGTACAACAAAGAAAACAATAATTGGTTTGCTTCTATGTGATCTGGACAACATACTTCAGTAAAATAAGCATTTTAAAATGGCCCTTGTACCTTCTGAGCTGTGTCTTGATGGCTTGAGTCAATCGATGCTTATTGTTGCATGATTTCCCATGTGCCACAAACAACAGCAGGACCAGCATGATTACGTAGAGTGACAGCTCACTGTGAATTCAGACACAGGACATTGCTAGAGTTAAGCAGCACTTCCACATACATTGCACACCCTTCATTTCAGCTGGTGAATACTGAAAGTAATGTCTTTCCCGTAAAGAACACCACTTGCTGTAAGTTTAATAATTGATATAATGAGATGTTGCTGCATTATTGATTGACTGAGATGAGGAGAAGCAGGGACCTGAGGAATCTGCGTATGAGAGTGCTTTTCCTCAGACGCTTGAGGGTGTGTCTCAGCTGATCTGGTGTCGGCGGACGCACGAGACGCAGGTAACGAACCCTCTGGCGAGCGCGTACCACCTTTCAGTCCAACAGACAACAGACAGCGGCATTATGAAGAGTAATTAACTTACCACAACAGACAACAGACAGCGGCATTATGAAGAGTAATTAACTTACCACAACAGACAACAGACAGCGGCATTATGAAGAGTACTATTAACTTACCACAACAGACAGCGACATTACGAAGAGTAATTAACTTACTACAACAGACAGCAGCATTATGAAGAGTAATTAACTTACTACAACAGACAGCAGCATTATGAAGAGTGCTATAACTTAGCACAACAGACAATGCATTATGAAGAGTATAGCTTACCTATAGCTACCATAATTTCCCAACTATTAGCTGTGGCTTATACCTTGATTTTGCAAACTTTCTTCAGCTATGAAGTTAATACATGGGGGCAATTAATATGGCATTAATATGGTTTTGCTTCTTTTAACTTGCATAATAACACTGTCCTGCGACTTATACACAATTACTGTACTGACTTTTTCAGCAAATATAAAAGCATTGCACTCAATGTCTGAATCAGCACTTTTATCACAGTGTGTACTGCTCAGAAATAGGAAGTGCGGTCATACCATGTCAAAGTAGGAGGATCTGGTCACAGAGCGGTTATGAAGACTGAGCACTGAGGATCTCCCGCTTCCTGTCCAGTATTTATGTGCTTCCACAATAGACTTGGTCTGACTTGAGACATTGAAGAAATCACTTCTGTTACGCCACCACAAAGACACAACAACAGCCACCACGAAGATCTGTATCACAAAGTGAAAAAAATCAGCAGACAGCAAAACACGGGAACAAACATTGAAGACATCAATGTTGAGAAGATTCTAGATTGATAACTAATAAAACATTTTGATAAAACGTTTTGTTTTTTCAGCGCTGCGCTGATTTGAAATACCAGTGCTGGGTAGATAACAAAGGCACCGGTGAGGAGAGAGAAGAGCAGAGAGTACGTCCACAGCAGACTCTTCATGGGGCTGAACCTGAGAGGAGAGAAGGAGCAACGCATTTCACCGAACACGCAACAAAACAACACACGTCTCAAAACACGTGCAAAAATCACACACCCATCTATTTTATATATATACTGTATATATATACATATAGAAAAGAACGCACTTGAGGCCAAGGATTCCTGTCAGTACTGCAGAGGTGACACAGAGACACAAGCACACGGACCAGGTCAGGTAATGACACCACGCCAGCAGAGGTTGCTCACAGCAACAGCCACGCCCTGCGGAGACCAAGCACACCAACAGCACGAATGAGCCACATCTGCACTCATCTGGACACGTCCCCTCAAACAAGATGAAGCACCTGCTACCTGAGGGGTACGAGGGGCTGCTCTGAAGGTTTCGCCGGCTGAAGTCTTTGAAGTTCTCATTTGGCATCTTGCTTCCATCAAAGCTTACTGCGATAGAATCAGGGGTTCCCGGCGCCCTCTTGTGGGGATCCACTGAAGCTGCAGCATCTCCAAGCCAGCCAGTGTTATGCTGGTGTGAGACACACAACTTTTAAAACCTTATTCGTTTGATTTTTCTTTTCTTTCATTTTTATCTCTGAAGTTGTTATGTCTAACCTCATATCTGTCACCCCAAGCCTCTTGAGCCAGTGACTGATACAAACCCTCATGGAAGGCATCTTGATACGCTGTGAAGACAGAAAAATGTTTCAAAACAATTTTTTTTCCCCCAAAATATCAACCACTATCAAAGAAAGATATTCAACATCTACCTTCAACAGTGCTTATATCTGACACTGAGCAATCTTTGAACAATCTCCTGGGTGATGTCTTCCTCTTGTGAGACTGTTGAAAAATCAAGAGCACCAACCGGTTCAGGCTCACACCTGGTGCATGTGCTGTTGACATGAAGAGTCATTGATGACTATGGCTGGGTATTAGAGCTGAACCATGTGGGGAAAATATCTAATTGCAACTGTGATTGGATTGTCGACATATTTTTGAAAGTCAAGCTTCAGTTCAACATTCCCTGTATAATATGTATAACGCATGCAATATTACTTCCCTATTGCTGCAATATTACTTGCTTATTGCCTATGATGCTTTTTAATGCTGGCAGATGTGGAAGCAGCAAAATAATCCGTTGTGAGCTGCACAATAAATCGGGGCCTTTGAAACTTTCTAATGGCAAGAGTTTACATTGATTTTTTTTAAATTAAAATCCGATTAATATTTCAGCCTTGGTCTCATTTCTTGGTAAGTTTGATTTCAGCAGACTCGTCGAGAGAGGGCGCTTGTGCTGTGAGTGTGTGAGACAGACGTGCAGTGTTGGTTTTGCTACACTTGGTTAGTGAGGTTCCCCCTTCAGCGCTGTCATCACATTTTACACTTAGAGCCAATCGAGATCATTAGCAGCTTTAGCCCGTTAGAGAGAAGGAAGTGGTTAAGTGATAAAAAAGAGACCGTCAAAACCTATTTTAGTCTTTTTTTTAATTATCGTATGAGTCTGAGTAGTGATGCAGTGTGTGAGTTTCACAACTGGTTTAGTCACAAATATTTCTACTGTGAAAAATAAAGTGTGAGCATTTGGGTGAAAGGCGAGCCAAGTTATTTTTTTTATTCTGCCCATACATTGAGGCACACTGACAGATTTAGCAAATTATCTGCTGAGAAAATAAATCAAAATAAATAAATAAAACCAATAAATTTGGTTAACAAGAAATTCTGATTTGTTAACCCAAAATGCTGACAAATGTTGATTTTTCAAAACAGGACCATATAATTTTATGAACATACATAGAGAGTATATTTTACATGTGACAATGTCACCAACTCATGAGTTAAGTAATTGGTGGACGGATGATTGACGTCCGTGGTGTGAACACTGACCTGTGGGAGACGGAACACTGACCTGTCGGAGACGGAACACTGACCTGTGCGAGGCGGAACACTGACCTGTCGGAGACGGAACACTGACCCGTGTGAGACGGAACACTGACCTGTGCGAGACGGAACACTGACCTGTCGGAGACGGAACACTGACCCGTGTGAGACGGAACACTGACCTGTGCGAGACGGAACACTGACCTGTCGGAGACGGAACACTGACCTGTCGGAGACGGAACACTGACCTGTGCGAGACGGAACACTGACCTGTGCGAGACGGAAGAGCAGCGAGATCAGAACCCCCGCCGGCAGCACGGCCAGCGCACTCCGCAGCCCCGTCGCCATGGAGACGTCCATCAGCCCCTGCTCTAAAGAGTTCTGCCCTCGCCAGCAGCAAATCAATGAGCAACACAAACAAATGCCTCAAAATCAATGGCAGAGGAAGAGAGGAAGAGAGAAAGACAGAAAGAAAACAAGAAAATGAGAGAAGGAAAGGAAGAGAGGAGGAACGAAGAAACAAAGAAAGCCAGAAAGAAAGATGGAAGGAAGGAAAAAATAAAGAAAGAAAGACAGAAAGAAATACAAAGAAAGAAAGAAAGAAAGAAAGAAAGAAAGAAGCATATATTCAAGAAAGCAGCTCACAACTTTTGTCTTTTTATTTAAACCCAATTTGAACACCACAGCCTGAAGTCACCAAAGTAAAGTACTGCAGTACTACAGTAATTCGAGCTGAGACATTGCTGTGTATGCAGATCTCTGAGAGAGGACGCTTACCCTTCTAATGTGCTGGGCAGTCTTTATGGGCGACTACGTGTAAACGTGCTCTGAGCTCTTTACAGGTGAGTCCATGTAAACGTGCCCTGAGCTCTTTATGGGCGACTACAGTCCATGTAAACGTGCTCTGAGCTCTTTACAGGTGAGTCCATGTAAACGTGCTCTGAGCTCTTTACAGGTGAGTCCATGTAAACGTGCTCTGAGCTCTTTATGGGCGACTACAGTACGTGTAAACGTGCTCTGAGCTCTTTACAGGTGAGTCCATGTAAACGTGCTCTGAGCTCTTTACAGGTGAGTCCATGTAAACGTGCTCTGAGCTCTTTATGGGCGACTACAGTACGTGTAAACGTGCTCTGAGCTCTTTACGGCTCTTGATGTAAACGTAAACATGATCTCACCGGCTCGTGCTGGGCAGTCTTTACGGGCGACTACGTGTAAACGTGCTCTGAGCTCTTTATGGGCGACTACAGTACGTGTACAGTACGTGTAAAAAGCTCTTTACGGCTCTTGATGTAAATGTAAAGATGATCTCACCGGCTCGTGCTGCTCGTGGATGAGTGCAGCGCACACACACATGCTGCCCAGGTGGAGCAGCACACACACGGCCAGCCGCTGCACACGCGTGGAGACGCCGCCAGGAGCACAGCACAACACGGAGAACCACGGGTGGAGGTCCTCCAGGCACTCCGTCAGCTTCATGTAGAGGAGCTGGCCAGCGCAGAGAGAGAGAGAGAGAGGGAGAGAGGGAGAGAGAGAGAGAGAGAGAGAGAGGGAGAGAGGGAGAGAGAGAGAGGGAGAGAGGGAGAGAGGGAGAGAGAGAGAGAGAGAGGGAGAGGGAGAGAGAGAGGGAGAGAGAGAGAGAGAGAGAGAGAGAGAGAGAGAGAGAGAGAGAGATCAGGTTTCACATCAGATTCATAAAGGAACGGACATTTTTGCTCATGGCACATTTCAAATGTCTCAAATTGATAGTTTGTGATAGCATTCAGTGATTTACTGTCTGTTGGGCAAAACAGGTTTTTTTATTTTTATTAAGGTTCATTAAAAAGAAAATTTTTTTTAGAACATTCTCAGACAAGTGTCAGACAAAACACAAAAAATGCATAAAAATATACAATTTAACATAAAATAGTTTAAGATCTGACTAGACTTACTGTAATTGCAAATTAACTGTAGAACATGACTGATACCATCAGTAAATATTGCATTTTTAACAATAAAATGTGCTATAAAACATATGTACATTTCTAAACATAAAATATTCTCCTTGTGTAGTGCAGTGCACTGCTCACCCCACACACTGCTTACAACAGATCCCTGTACAAAACCCCTGCATCGTCTAAACTACTACGCGGCGGTAACAAGTGCTCACCTTTCCGAACCCCAGTCCTTGTTTGCAGACGGTGAGTTTCCTCTCCACTCTCCCGTCCTGCTCGTCAACGGCCAGCCAGCACTCCCCGAGGAAGAGCCAGCTGCTCCCGCTCCCGCTCCCGCTCCCGCTCCCGCTCCCGCTCGGAAGCTCCCTCACCAGCACCCGGCTGCTCCCGCTCGGAAGCTCCCTCACCAGCACGCGGCTGACGTACCAGCTGGGGGACGGGCCAGCGCTGTCGTGCCAGAGCCGCAGCCTCCAGATGGGCCCCAGCCTCTCCGCCGCGCTGTTGGAGGGACGGAGGCGCACACACACACACACACACGCGCACGCACGCACGCCGTGAATAATAATCCCGCCGCCCGCCGCACAGAAATCATCTTTCTGATGTAAATGTGCTGGAGCCCCAACAGACCATGTGCAGATCCGGGGGACAGGCCGGGGGTAAATATTTGCTTGGTGTGTTTTTGTTCGTATAGAGAGGTGTTGTGCTGCGCTGAGGCGAGATGCCACCGAGCCCATCTGCACGCTAACGGAGAAAAAGCAGCTCACTCGAGCTCTCTGGCATCATCTACACTCCTTTTCTTTTCCATTCTATACGCACATTACTGATACCAACGACACCTTTTGGGCTTCTTGGCTCTTATACATCTCATCCATGAAAAGCTATTTTTAATTGTTCAGGAAAATGGAGGTTGAAATAATTGAATTGGTACCTCAGAATAAACGTGTCTTTGGAATTCCTTGCAAAAAGGGACCTCTCTGGGATGTAAAGCTCTTTGGTCTCGGACACTCCTTCCTCTCCATACAGCACAAGATAAACCTTTTAGACATTTAAAATATAACATTAACACAAACACATACACGAAGTCCTTTCTCACCCTTTTAGACATTTAAAATGTGACATTAACACACACACACACACACACACACACACACACACACAGTCCTTCCTCACCCTTTTAGACATTTAAAATGTAACATTAACACACACACACACACACATAGTCCTTTCTCACTCTTTTAGACATCTAAAATGTAACATTAACACATTAAAACACTTGAAATAAAAAACACTTTAACAAACAATGGCCAGAATTAGCCATGTTCCCATGTGCAGCCTGTTTAGCCTGGTTACATACAGTAAATGCTCTGGCACAGCTATAGTGGCCTAATAATAAAACACTTATTATACACAAATTCTGACCGTATACATAAACAGACAAGTGACAGAATGCAGCGATTAAAACTCCTCGTGGGCATTACCACCACCGCGAGCTAACACTGAGGCCATCAAATACAAATACCCAATTATACAAACAGGCTTATTTAAAAAGCCGTCGCCAACACATTTACAATTCTCCAAACAATGTCAGATGTGTGTAGGGAGAGTGATGGGGCCCGGCTGGCTCGCCACAGCCTCCTCCTCTCGGCGCTGCGTAACACACGCAGCAACATCTGGGCCGGCAGGCCTCCATTAGCATGTCCGTGGGGAGCGGCGCGGCGCACACACACACACACACACACACACACACACACACACACACACACACACACACACACACACACACACACACACACACTACCTTGGCTGTCATGCTGGCGCGCGAGCGCAGGCCTGTGTCCACGGTGACGGAGTACAGCTGGCGGCCGTGCGGCGAGACGTCTGGCAGGATGTGCGGCGAGTCGCTCCACTCACGACGGCCGTCGGCACGCTTGCACACCACGAGCACCACAGCGTACACGAGCAGGGACAACGCCATAACCCAGCTCGGAGTCAGGCTATTGGAGGGCCTGCAAAATGACATTACACAGTGTTTTATTATTATTAAAGTCAGTTAGTTAGTTAGACAGTTTCTAATTACATTGTTTTTAAGAAATAGAGTCAGTCAGTTGGACAATTGAGTTGCAAACAGTGCTTCAGAAATGCTGTTGTGCAGTATGTTCAAATTAATCATCATTTGTTCCCTTAATATGAATCAAGCAGGCTTACATGGCGAACGCAGCAGCATCACCAACATCAACGTGGCTCTGCACAGCTCGGTACGCCACTGTGAGTGGGGAGAGGTGGCGGCAACTGAAGAGAAGAGGGATTTATCAAATGTCACATCAAAATTAAAAATTAAATTAGTCAAATTGAATAGAAACAGCAGTGGAGCCCAGGCAGATTGTTATCACAGATGCAGTTCCTTCAAAGAGCCCGTGGGGACCACAAGGACCAGGCTACTGTGTAAGGGAGCAGTTGTCTCTCACAAATCTAAATTGTATCATGAGAATAAAATCTAGTTAACAATTTACCATTACTTAAAAAAAAAAAAAAATTCTTGTAAATGTTCATATTTCTAGAAACATCTACTCTAGAAAAGATCAATCTGTTTGAAAAGCACCAAATAAAAGACAATGGCCTGTGTTGGCCTCTGTGTTGTACCTGCAGCTGACTCTGAGACGGGATGACCCAGACTGGGCTGTGCAGAGTGTGTGGGTCCACTCGCTCCGTCCATCCCAGGAGAGGCAGCACACAGATTCAATCTGAAGGGTGTAGTTCACAGACGGAGCAACATACTTATTCCTGGATGTTTTTCCGTAGTCTGCGTTGAGGATGGAGACGTATCCAGTGGCACCACCTGAGACATTGAGAACAATCCAAATATGAACACACGCCAGAGCTCCTTAAACTGATTTGGGAAGCGCTCTGTCTGGACATTTGTAGCATTATTTGTGATGCATATGATCAGTGATTGGCTGATTGGCTAAACGGATCAAAAGGATGAATTTAAACCATATGATCAGTGATTGGCTGATTGGCTAAACGGATCAAAAGGATGAATGTAAACCGTGCAGATGAGATGAAGGGATGAACATGTGAACTGCGTCTCCGTCCCACGTGTGAATCTTCTTCACGCTGTACAGAACAGGAGTAGGCCTCTCTGACATCCTGATCAGGAAGCACATTCACACAACAACACACTCAGATATAACAAACAGGAGTAGGCCTCTCTGACATCCTGATCAGGAAGCACATTCACACAACAACACACTCAGATATAACAAACAGAAATAAACATATCTGTTATTACATTTCTAGATATCTAAATGTCTGTTGTCACGGTTACTCAAAACATATGAGCTGCAAAGACATGGGAGACCTGAAGAGGAGCATGATGGGAAACGTTTGATTGGCAGGACGTCTGAGCGCCACGGATACGTGGAGGGCCTGGTGCAGGAGGTCAGAGGTCGCGTTGAAGTGGTGCACGTTCACCTCCCCGCGCAACAGCGTGACCTCTGGGGCCCGCACAGCCTGCGCACGAGAGAACGCAAGAGTGAGATCGGAATTCATTTATTTTCATTCATCATTCCGAAACGCACGAGTGAGATCTGAATTCATTTATTTTCATTCATCATTCCGAAAGCATTTCACACTTCAAACATTTTTTAGTAAAGAATTTGTTGAGATAAACAAATCATTAATTATTCTGAATGATTCATGGATGGCTCAATAGAATGATTTCAGTGAAATCGGTGACATTTTCATAAATCATTTATCCTTTGCTCAAGGGCAATTACCTCATAACCCCAGGGTAAATACAAACATTAAATCCAGTTCATGATTTTGATCTCAAACACATTTATCATGAAACCTGAATATGAAGCCTTAACAGCAGTCACTGTAAGAATATAGATTAATAATGAAGTGGTAGCCTGATATCCTATCTATGCATTTTCATTTCTACTCTTCAAAACCCTGAATTGAATAACCATGCAGAGGAACGCTATGCATTGTGGGAAGGGGCCGCTTCCTCCTCTGCCCCTGCTATACTACAGCTTACAGGTGTATGGTCAAACGTATTAATACATTGAAAGAAGATGCATCCCATACATTGGTTGGCTTTCTCTGGAATTCAATAGACAATGGGAGGTCCAAGTGCTGTACTCTTATTTTCCTCCAGGTGGCGCAGTTGTACAGTCTCAAGTCAGCAATATCTCCAGTCAGCTTAAAGAAACAGCAGACCAAATCAAGCATTGCACTGGTGCATAAATTCTGTCAAAACCATTTGAGAATCTGACAACCTCACCTCCACCGGTGCTTTTCCCCAGTAATACGGATTCTGTTTAAAATGCCACAGTTGGGGAATTAAGCAGGAATCGGCTCCGTCCCTGAGAGCACTGATAAGAGTGTCCATTCCCGCAGGATGGTGGAATGTTGCCGGGCCGATACTGAAGCTGTGGGTGGGGAGTTGGTCATATCTCCAGGTTGTTATTTCAAAGAAGCTGGTCTTCTGGAAGCATTCAGAAGCTCTGCTTAACGTGATGTCCTTCTGTGGTTCAGAGAGATGATATTAGATATCGCAGGATGAAATATGAATGAAGCGTCTAGGTCACAATGTCTCTTGTAAAAAAATCTACAACAATTGTGAACAATGTATGGGGCACATTCATTTGTCAGAATTCTGAGCGAGTCTTCCTGTCTTACCAGAGACAGATCTGTGACTGTGTGAAGGATGTCGGAGGTGAGACCAATGCCTTGCTGGGAGAAGTGACGCAAGGCTGTCAGGGTGAGGGACAGCGCAGCAATTAATGCATTAATAATCCCCGTCTCCAGAGAATGGAAACCTCCAGACACACTCTCCTTTGGAAACAGGGCAGATATCTCCTGAATGTGCTCGATAACCAGCTTGGCACTGTCCAAAGTCACCTGGGACAAAAATATATTCACGTTAGATAACATGAACATTGGCATGTTGCACTTGGGAGTAATTGTGGGGATTGTCTTGTAAGGGACAAATAAATCAAGCAACCAGGCTACATATACTACTCACTTGACCAGTGACTTCCATGAGATCTCTCAAGATGTTAATGTTTTGGGTCAGTGATCTCTGCTGAACAAATTCACTTGTTACCTTCAATCATAACATAGAGAGAAGCAAGGTTCCTATTTACATGTACAGCACAGATCAGCCTTTCTATGATTGCAGAAACATACCAAACAGAAATATGCAAATATATACAGTAATTCAGAATTCTGGGGAAACATGGATCATTATTTACTCCCATTTGGAAAACAACTATTGCAATATTATACGATTTCTAGCATTTCTGTGGTAGTGCTATGATGGACACCTCTATAATATCCTTAATATCCTCTATAGTGTTCCTATAGAACAGTCTAGAAGGTCTATATGTGTAAATACCATAACACTTCTTTCCATAGCTGTTTTTCATAAAGGCTGTTTTGCAATTCAAATGTCATGCTGTGAGATCTCACCTCATCCCTCAGAGGCAGACTGCAAAGCGTCGTCACAAGTGCATTGTGGGTAGCCACAAGCAGCTCGTGCGAGGACGCTGGCTCCCGCCGCAGCCTGCCGAGCACCCCCGTCAGCAGGCGCACGGAGTTCTGGACGTCCCTGGCGCTGCCCGTCTGCGCGAGCACGGAGAGGTTCTGTGTGGCGTACGAGAGTCTGGGGGCACCAGAGGAGAGATGTCAGAGCTGTGTGCAGGGAGCAGCGATGCTATCAGCAGTGCGTATGAATGGAGTGATGAACGACGTGTGATTATCTTACAGGTCCCGCTCCGGGGTGTGAGGCAGGGCCGCGTTTCTGTGGAAACGGGGAAGAACCTTCACGCTAGCTGAGCATGCTCCAGTCGTCGCCCCGTATTTATTCTCTATCACAGTGGAGATGGTAACTGTAGGACACACACGGGAGGAGTGTTGTTTTGGGCCTGATATCACTCCATTCCCCAAATACTGTTAACCTGAAACATGATCCCCATCATAATACCTGTATAGGCATCTTCAGGACCTCCAGATGGCAGGTGAAAATAATGCTGGAAATCTCGTCCCTCATACAAAACAACTGCAGGGCTGTTGCCCACAGTATAGCTGTACTGATAGAGTAGGTCCTGTTGTGATACATCAAACAGATTTAAATTAGTACCACTAATGACATAGCATATAGAAAAGTAGCAACTAAATTTCCCTGTTGTCCAGTCCAGTTGTTTCAGCATTAAAAAGCCATTTCACCACTTGGCGTATCAAAATGGGACATGTTTCACCGTGGCACTGCACCTCTTTTCCAGACGCACAGAAGACGCTGAAGTGTGTGTGCAGCTCGAGTCCCTCGCTGGGTCGGACCAGACAGGCCGTTCCCTCAGGGGCGGCGTGCGTGGTGACGAGCAGCTGGGACTTCCCCACCGCCGTCTGCCGCTCGCCTGACAAGGCACGGAAAAACACGGAAAAACAAGGAAAAACAAGGAAAACTTTAGAAACAGCTCTCTGAATGTGCAGTCGAAACTACCGAGAATGATTAAAAAAAAACATAGGCTATATAATATGTCTCAATGATGGACAATCTGTCACAATGATGGACAATTTCTCCGTCACAAGCAAAACACTTAAATCTGATAGCTTGACTGGATTTTCCAACTGGTCTTACTTGCAGTCACCGTGAGCATGTAGAGGCTGTTGGGTCTCAGTGAGTAAGGTTTCAGCGTGATGACAGATGAAGAAATTCCTGACAGAAAAAAGAGAATGTACCCCTCTCAGAAACGTACCCCTCTTACAGACATACCTCAGGGACATTTTTTAACACACACAAGCACAATTTGTATAGCCACTGTATCCCTAACGAGTGTAATGAAGAATAATAGTTGTTCATTTACATGCACTTGTTCATTTAGCGCAAATAAATGTAAGTGAACAACCATTACTCTTCATTACATTGTTGTACTGCAATCATCTCACCACCTTGGAAGGAGAGATACAAACGCACACCAAAGACGAGGTGCAGGCAACTAGGTATAAAGCTTAGTTAGGGAGAGAGATGCCACACACTCCGAGTTTTAAGTAATGTTTTTTTTTAATTATTATTGACTTATTTACTTATTGACTTATTATTGACATAACTCTGAGTGTGCGGCACCTCTCTCTCTAACTAATCATCTCAGCACCTACCTGCTACAGAGTAAGACTCCAGCACTGCAGGATCAATGCGCTCTCTCTGCAGTTCCAGCAGAGTCTTCTCTGCTACGGCCAGAGCAGGGCGCTTGGAGTCCATCAGAAAGCTCTCCTCAGGAGGGTCGGGCTCAGGCAGGAGGTCTCTGCCTCCACTCTCCCAGCCCAAACCCACGCCTAAATCATAAAGGAGCAGATGACTGTCATGTTCAGGGACTCAAACAGCAACCTGTTAGGTTAAAGAATTAAAAAAAAAAAAAAAAAGGTAAATAAATAAAATAAAATAAATTAAAAAAAACCCTGATGATAATATTTATTGAATTTTAAAAATACAGTGGTCCTTCTCTAAGTATTCATGATACCTGTCGGTCTTCCTGCAGATGTTCCTGAGTCGCCCTCTTCGATCCCAGTGAAAGGGAAACCATAATCTGAAACACCAACATTTAGACTTGCCGTCAATCACATCACATAATTACTCTACATAATTACAGATAACACACAACCCGCAAGCAAAGCAATGTCAAATTGTTGCTCTCTGCTTTATATTGGCTTTATATTTACACCATATTTATGTTTTACATTCATTAGTGTCAAGCAAACCTTAAATAAAAAAATAAAATAAATCTAAAAGGACATCACCTGTGAGATAGAAATGAGCACTTGATGTTCCCTCTGCCTCAGAGTAGTCAGTGAGCCCGGTCCAGAATAGATCTTAAAGCCAAAACACATCTCATTTGCACTGATTATCTTTGTTTAAATTACACAGCTCTTTATAATTTTTAATCTACATTTAATTTAACCTAGAACAAGGGCCATGATTTCGTACACACTATATATGTCAGATAGGGGGCGCCTCTCAACATCTCTCCTCGATCCACGATGCTCGGTCCTCCATGCTCGTTCCCACTGATCTATAACTAACACTGGATAGACTATCCCATTGTTGCCGCCCCATCATTCTTTATGTAGATCAGTGAGGACGAGGGCCGAGGAAGGAAGGGAGGATGTATGAAAGACGAATGAGAGGCGCCCCTGGTGTACACTGCTGTAGGTGTGCAGATGACCCTAAGAGGTCTCTGTAGAGCTACCTGTCCCTCCGGACGCTCCGTCGCGCTCTCCGGTTAAAGGCAGATCAGAGATGTTCTCAGCTGGGGCACCACCACCTCCCTCCTCAAAGAGCACAGGGAACCCAGAGAGGTGCCCATCCGTCACAGGGAACCCAGAGAGATGCCCATCCGTCACAGGGAACCCAGAGAGATGCCCGTCAGTCTTGCCCACCAGCACTGCGTCTGAGGCATCGTCTGTGGGCATGGAAACATCAACAGCAGGTTCACTGACATGTTCAGCAAAGCTGCTGCAAAGTAATAGAAGACCAGGCTCAAGTTCGGTCACCATCTGTTGGGTTGAAATCCCGTTGGGTTGAAACGCTGGCATTTTGTAATTACATTTTAGGAGCTAATCCTGTGTGCGAACATTCTCTTTTATTTCACCGTATCGCACACCTTGTCCTGCACCTGGCCTAACCATGGGGGGATGTGCACACACACACTCTACCAAACTCAGAAAAAATGTGAACACAACCCTTTGTATGTCAAGCCATTTTAAATATCAACTTGAACACAGAATAGGAGTCATTTCCTCTCTGAACCTGGATTATATCCCTAAATCATGGGAATATATCAAACATCACTTCATAAAAAACCTCATCTCTCCTGCTGTTCTACTGTACGTTTATAGACTGCGCTGTGTTCCGTGCCTCGTCTCCTTGCGACTGACGGGCATTCCACACATCACCTAAATGTCGGGGCACTTCATCAGGCTGGTCAGCGGGCAGCGTCTGCGCTTCCTCACGCTCGCCTTCCGTCCTCCATCCGCCCCGGCTCGCCAGCTCCTCGCCCTCTTCATCACCAACCCAGCTCGCCAGCCCCTCGCCCTCTTCATCACCGCTGCCCCAGCTCGCCAATGCCTCGTCCTCTTCATCTCTGCCCCGGCTCGACAGCTCCTCACCTTCCTCATCACCGACCCAGCTCGCCAGCTCCTCACCTTCCTCATCACTGCCCCAGCTCGCCAGCGTCTCACCATCCTCCCCGCTGCCCCATGGGTAGGAAGGGGCAGGTGAGTGCCCATGTGTATGCTGCGGCTCCCTCCTGGCGGTGGGCACACGTGGACCCCCCCCGCTGCCAGTGGAATGGGACGGCGTGGCATCAGGGACTTCAGGGTACTCTTGCACGTTAACGGACTCGGGCAGAAAATCAGAGAGATCATCGAAGGTGGTCATTTGGGTGCTTTCAAATGATGGCACTGAGGAGGCTGGCATATGAAGTTGGTATTGCGATGATGATGCTTCATACAGCTGCAGGGGTTCTCTGATGTCATCTGGATTAGCATGCATTTGTGCAGGTGTTCCTTCATACAGCTGCAGGGGTTCTCTGATGTCATCTGGATTAGCATGGACTCTTGCAGGTGTTCCTTGATCCACAGACCTGCAGAATGGCACTAGGGAAATAACAATAGGATGTTCAACTCATAATACTTTTCATTTTGAAATCTACCAACTATTAGCCGCAGCTTATACATTGATTTTGCCAAATTTCTTTAGCTATGAGGTTAATGCACAGGGGCAGTTAATATAGTATTAATATGGCTTTGTTTCTTTTAACTTGCATAAAACACTGTCCTGCGGCTTATACACAATGCGGCTAATACACAGGAAATTGCTTTATCTGAAAGTCCAGCAGGCAAGCAGCAAGGGGGGCCGCCAGATTCTCACCTTCACTGACACCTCCATGGGTACCATTCACTATGTACAGCTCCCAAGAAAACACAACGTCCTCAGACACAAATGTCTCGTTCTCAAAGAACGCTTCAGCAGAAAACTGCTCATTCCAGTTCACCCCGTTCCTCTGGCAGAGAGCACAGTTAATCTGAAGCCTCCTGAGGGGACAAATAAACGGCTCTCGTAAAACACTGAAAGGATCCACGATATGGTGGCACAGATCTGACCTCCTGTCCTGTCCTACCTAATGGTGTTGGGCGCGATCGTCACAAACATGTCAGACGAGGACGAGCGGCGTCCACTCTGCACGGTCAGCGTGAACTGAAACTGGTCGAAGGCGGGGTTCAGATCCCGCGGTGAGAAGAGCAGCTGAGGGAGAGATGCGGGGACGTCCTCCAGGAAGCACCGGCCCTCTCTTCTGCTCAGCGGCCTGCAGCACCAGCCATAGCTGCGGAACAATAGCAACTCTTGAGCCGTGAGCACGTACTGTACGTCCCATGGCAACAAGATCAATATAAAATAATTTCAAAGAAAACAATAATAATATATATAGCAAGGTACCATGTGGATCCTTGAATTGACTATTTACAGTAAATATGTGTCAGATCATGAAGCTGGACTGTGCTGGTTTACAGTAAATATGTTTCAGATCATTGAGCTGGACTTTGCTGGTTTGCAAGTGATGGCAGCAATGTTGTTGTCAGTGTGCCTAGTGCCTACCATCTACTTTTACCTTAGTGGGGTCTGGGGGTTTGTCTGTGATGGCGGTGATGGGGCTACATGCTTTAGCTTAGTGGGGTCTGGGGGTTTGTCTGTGATGGCGGTGATGGGGCTACATGCTTTAGCTTAGTGGGGTCTGGGGGTTTGTCTGTGATGGCGGTGATGGGGCTACATGCTTTACCGTAGTGGGGTCTGGGGGTTTGTCTGTGATGGCGGTGATGGGGCTACATGCTTTAGCTTAGTGGGCTCTGGGGGTTTGTCTGTGATGGCGGTGATGTGCTTTACCTTAGTGGGATCTGGGGGAAATCAGGGTCATGTGATTGCTCTCCATTCAGGGTGATTAAGGCGTTGTCATGGCGACTGATGAAGAGGTTGGTGGCTCCCTGAATGACGCTAATCGGAGGGCTGGGCACCACCTCCACACTGACGGAGTAATTGCTGTACACCACCCGTCCCATTATCTGCACCTACACACAGCGGGGGAGCCAGGCCAGGTGAAGCAACACACACTTTTTATTCCACATTTTACACGTCAAGGTGTCTGCTGTAGTCTTAGCACAGAGTGGAAAATACTATTATTACAGCAACACACACACACACACACACACACACACACACACACACACACACACACACACACACACACACACACACACACACACACACACAACAATAACAACAATGATGGTGATGATGATAATAACAATAATATTTGTATAATCATTTTGAATAGCAGCAAATGTCTGTAGAAGTCTAGTTACCTTGGCTACAACTCTGTAAATGCCATAATGAAGGAAGAACGCTGGGAGCTCAATGTTTTGTTTGTGTGTCTCAACTGAAGCAAGCTGGATTTCGCTCCCTCTGGAGTCATAGGCCACCCATGAGTACTGCAGTCCCTGGGACACGTCACACTGGATCTCAGCGACCTCGTAGGTCACGGCCAGACTCACAGACTGATAGCGCTGCACCTGCATCGGGAGGAAACACATCCTGCTTGATTTCCTGTACACTGGGGCATGCCTTGTGTATGGTGACCAGGTCAAATATAAAGTTCATCATGTTTTTTGACTCAAACAGGTTATTGTTAAATTAAAAACGCTTCAGCTAGACATCTCCTACCTGTATCATCTTTTTGACTCAAACAGGTTATTGTTAAATGAAAAACGCTTCAGCTAGACATCTCCTACCTGTATTTTATTTGGGCCCATGTTCTTCACTGCCGGAGGAAGACATTGTTTACTGGTGACAAATATGTGGCCCTTCAGAGAGGCAGAGCTCACCAGGTTGTGCATCGTCACCTCAACCACAAACTCCCCTAGTCTGGAGAAGACCAAAGACAAATGCTATGGTGTGATTTGATTGTATCATGCCATACTTTGCCATACAGCATTATACGGAGTCCCATCACAGCATGTAGCATATCATATGGTGTTGTTATGGGACAAACAGTCTTGTTAAGAGCCCACCTGTCAAATACGTGCTGTTCAGCTCTCCTCCCATATTGTGTGGTCCCATCACCAAAGCTCCAAAGGTAAGAAACATCGCTCCCAGCACTGACTCCGCATGTGAAGTCCACCGTTGTATTTACGAGAACTGAGGACTGAAACTGAAGCTTGTTGGGTTTAATGGCCCTCTGGACAACCACAGCATACGCATCCGAAACTGTAGCAGTTTTCCCACTCAACACTCCAACCGAGATATTGTACCTGAGAATATGAAAACACAAATCGCTAGAAATCATAACACAAAAAACACACGAAGCACAACTAGAAAACACTGCACAGTGAAATATGTCGATTATTATAAGTAACCTTTTAGGAAGATGGAATTTTTTGGTGATGGATCTTGAGGTTGTTCGGACAGGTTGTCTGTTCCCAAAGTCCCATTGGAACTCCAGAGGGTTGGGCACCTCAGTCATGGCCAGGAAGGTGATTTCTGTGCCTGTGGCATAAGCCTGCTTCTCAGAGTACACCCGGACAGCTAAACCAAGAGGTTCGTTATATAATGAAAAGCAAAAACAGAACTTCCAGTAAGTCCTGGCAGAAGGAGACTGCAGACCATAACTGACATGTATGTCTTCATACACAGAAATCCCACATAGATGACATGAATGACAGTGCTGATGGCAGTGCACCTTGTGCTTTGGTGACACAAAATGTTGTACACCTGCTTTCAAAGAACATCAGCAGAGTAAAAACTTGTAATGAATAATTAATTACAAAAAATAACGTTTTGTTATCTACCATTATGTATGGGGTTCTGATCATTCTCAACAAAGACACGGAAATATTGGTCAATTGATTTTGCATAATGTTATTGGACACACTAGTAGCTTCATATTTGTAACAGTGAGAGTAGCCTAATGTGTAGCCTACTTACCCATTTTTGAGCCTTCTCCTGATGCGAACACAGCAACTATTCCGAACACGACCCAGAGAAGCATGTCGACTGCATGCGGAAGCTGTAGGCCACTCAGCCAAAGTCTAACAGCGGATCTGTGCTACTCTGTCTTTTGTCCTGTACATACAGTGAATGTTAATTTCGAACATAGGTGAGAAATAAGGTTAGGCCTGTGCATTCAATGCCAATGACTGCCATTGTCCCTATTTCCTTTGGAGCACAGAACCTAACAATAAGACAAATGAATGGTTTCAGACTTATTAAATCGCATACGACAGAAGAAATGTGGACATGTTTATACCCATTTAAATCAATTGGCTGATAATGAAATTAATATCAAACATGGTAAGTCCCTCGCAGTTTCGAGAAGGGTCAAAGATGAAGCCAATGTGCGAGGAGGTTTTTACAAGATCCACGATTTGCTGTTGGAAAACTGAGCAGAATGGATTCCCGCAACTCACTGCCTAGTGCTATGCGTTGACCTCTGCAGCGGCGGGCTTTTGACAACTGCTTGTCTGAATGGAAATGGTTGTTAAGGGTGGAAACGTTTATAAGAATAAAATATAGGCCTACTAATAATTACATGCTCAGGCCTATGACCTCTTTGGATGTTCTTAAAACTTAAATCACAATCAATGCCAATCAAACCCTGATGTTTTAAATAATGAATTTCGCACATCACTTTAGGTTTTATTTAGGAATAATTTCAGCATTCTGAAAATTGTAGGCTATACTAGCTGAATTAAATACTTGCGTTGTCCCAATAAGTCAACACTGCGTCCTGTCGCTAATGTTCATGAACAGGAGAGGTCAGAGTGGACTCTAAACTGCGTCTCTACTAGTGGAGATGGACTTGCAAAAACATGTTCTGCCTTTATCAACACCGTGACAGTCCCGGGCACTTTTTCACCACCAAAATGATTCCTGTCTCATGAACAAATTATCTTTTAACATCATCCAATCTGTTGGCTATTACGCTCTCAATCTATGAAAGAAATAGTGCTTAATTATCGCCTATTTTGCTTTATCTCAAATCTGAGGTTAACTTTGTAGAAATGGCCAATTACTTATTTGCACAATGTGTGGATGACGGCCCGGTGTTTATTTTCAGGAAGGCTATGTAACATTATTTTTATTAGACTTTTCATATAATTCAATTAATGATAATCTGTAGTCCATCTTTGTTCTTTACTTGTAGCCTATAGGTTTTATGGCTGGCTATGCGCGTGCGGCTTGACCCAAAGCTGCTGCATCTTGTTGGATGTTATTTTCTTTTCGGCTTCTTTGTGTGATCAGAATCTAAGATCCTCTAGGTTTCCTAAAATAAACTTCAGGAAGGAAATAGCTTATCTTATTAGTGTAAATTCGCCCTAATAATACGGTGATTAAATCTCAATAAATCTGTAATGGTTACGGGTAGATAAGAGGTGTGAAAGTGAACTGCTGCAAGTACCCTGCAAAAGCAGAAAACCGCTCAGGTGAAAATGGCAAGCCACAAACGAGCTGTCGACGGAAGCTAAATGACTGCTTGTCAAGGTTGTTTTAGTGTTTGATTTCTCTGTTAACTTCAAAGTCACCAATCAAAGAGACACCGTCAAGCTGTATGAGAAATGGAAGTTCTGGGCTGGGGGTCTGAACAGGGTGTTAGTGACCCAGTCAAGCGTAGCAAGTGCTGACCCAGCCAACGGGTGAATTCCAAAGGAGGAAGCTGGCGGCTCTGCCAAAAAGCACCCTGTGTTGAGGGCTGTCGAAAAGGGGTCGCTTCTGCATCTCACTGTGATGGATAACATGAGAAGTGGACTGACAATGGTGTGGGTCAGAGAAGCCCAAAGGCAAAGTGGTTGACAAAAGTACCAAAAACATCTCTTACTGAGTTACACTTAAATGTCTACTGCTGGAAAGAAATGCGTTGTTAGGTAAATGATTGAGTTATCGTCTTGGCCTTGCGTCAAGAAATTCTTAATTGTTTTAGCCAAACGCATACAATTGACGCAGACGGCGGCCAGGTGACTAAATATTCTGCGCCCCCTACTGCTAACCTCTGCCACGTTTTTACACCGGGAATGTGGATCATGGGTATGAATTAGCCTATTTTAACGAGATATTTATGAACTGAAGACTTAGCTTTAACAAGTCATTGGAAAATAATGGTTACGCATTCACCAGTTAAACAAACCTGCGGAGGCTGTATGAAAAAGCCTTTCAAACCCTCAAATTATGTCACTATGCCCTTTCTCTGGTTTATAGCAAAACAAGTCCTAATAGGCCTTTTTGTAGACAGAGAAATTGCATTTTCCAGCCGATATGTTTGTGATATTTTAAGAATTTGTGTTAGACACAGTAACTTTGCCTGCCAAGCGCAGCTTTCTTAATTCTCATAGCCTACTATGGGAAATTTATTTTCAACAGTAGGCTGAATTGAGACCAGTTGCGTGTTGCGCTGTCAATCAAAACACGAACCGGTAGGTCCATATAAGACACAGAAATCAAATGCATCAGCAGAGAGCTCTGTTTGTCGGGGGAGTGCAGCCGCCTACTCACGAGGGTTGGTGTAACTGATACAATTTTATACAGGGAAAGGGGAATATTGTTTGCACAGTATAATTGGCCTAATTTTTAAAGCTCGCTTTGGGTGTTTAACGACATGCTCCAATTTTACCAAAAATGTGATGGATTGTAGGCTACATCAGTCATTATTTCTGGGTTTACAGAACTCGGTATATAACCTAGCTGTACCTCTTATTATTTGACCTGTATGGCCTTACAATTCATCACGACATAAGTGAATCGGCTGAGGGGAAAACATACCATTTCTCTGTAATGCCTGGCACACACCATATGCTACTGATCTCAAAGATCTGTAGAAAATGCCTATGGCTACAGTTGGGGCACTAATCATTTCAAGATTTGAGAGCTGTTACGCATGGAATTGATTAGGCTATGAATCCGATGCCACCACTAATACACATTCCGACTCTGATCCTACCGGCCACCCCAAAGGTAGGCTACTGCCTTCAAAACGTGTCATACCTGCCAATAATATGGTGGCATGGTCTAATCGTCACCGGAAAACAAACGGTCATTTATGTCATTGTATTCTGTCACAGATAAAATATATAAAATATATATAAATATATACAGCATACTTTAGCCTAACAGACTTCTTTAAACTGACCACAGTTTGGTTAACATGTTTTCAGGCTGTGAGACTTTGGTCAGTAAGCTGTAGGGTTTTAATTTTGTACAGCCTAATTGTGAGCTGCGATTGCGTCAGTTTTAGAATTGGAGCCAAATTACGATTACAATCCATTTTATTTTCACTTCACCAATTAAAGGCATCGAAGTGTAGCCCGCACTAACCACAGACGGGTGGTCTAATAAAAAATGATAGAATTATGAGAGCAGCCAGGTTCGAAACAATAAACAGTTGAGTTTACCATATGCGGTACAGCTGTTTTTCCAGTACATTTGAGGAAAACCCCACCGGCAGGGGGCAGTAAGTAGGTAACCATCGCTGCTATAACATCAACACGCAAGGCCTTTCTGACGACAATCTCGGAAAAAAAACAATGCGGAGCCTGGGAACGCGTTTGAAAATTGGGATTAAGACCATTGAAATCTTTAATCAAAATCTTTCATTATTCATTATTCATAAAGTTCATTATAAAGTTGTTATTCCTTTTGGAGATGCAGTTAGTTTATTTCCTTCCAAATTCTCTTGGTAACTAACTCCTTTAAGCCAAACTGGTTTGACAGATTTTACTGAAATAACAATAGCAACATTTGTAAAAACATTGTAGCTGCTACTATGGTTTATGAACCTCTGTTTACCTTTTTTTTTACAGTATACAATGACATATGCAAAGAAACAACTACAGTTATAACACATTCAGGTGGGCAAAAACAGAAACTCATTACTAAAGGATGACATTTAATTTTCTCTAATGATTCACATAAGGCACTATTTTCCACGTAGATATTCGTCCTCTTTTGGGTAATGGAGTTGCCTTCTGATTATCCTATACTGGCTGATACTTCTCAATCCTCTCCAGCAGGGTCTCAGAATAACCTGGAGAATAGTACCTGTGGACACAATATGCCATTATATCACAATATGGACCAAGAGAGAACTGTAAGAGTTAACCATAGAAAGCATGCATATAAAAATCCATTAGATCCTGTGCGTGTACTGATTTGGCTACTGATAGTGAACTCCCGTTTTCCTGAATGCCCTTGTCAAAATGTATTTCATGGTCCATAACAGCAAGTTAATTTGCAGACTGCTGATTATTTCAGCGGGGCTTCCAATCTGTCATGCACAACAGATGAGCCCTCAAGCACACACCTGACGATCTCCTCTGGGTAGCAGTTGTTTATGGAGTTGATGTACTCCTGCAGGGTGGAGCCGGTGTCGGCTTTGATCTCCTGCACTTTCTTCAGCCCCCCGCTGGTCACAAACAGGCGCCTGGCCTTGCTGTCATGAGGGAGGACCTACGGAGAGCCCAACACACCGGTCAAGCCTACGGGACTGGACCCACAAGTGCAGAGCCCAACACCAATCTTTACCCAGTTCATTTTTTTTGCAATTCATATCAGACATTCCTAAATGTGGAAATTAAGTGAAATTAAGGTATGTAATTAGCCTGATTGAGTGTGATATTATTGATAGAGCTTTACGCTTAACAAAAGAAATTCTGAAGACATTGAATTCTGGGTTCAGAGTCTGGGCACTTTAGGCTCCGTATAAAGCAGACGTACTGTATTAGGTGTGATATGTGAGTAGATAAGTGTGAGGAGATAAGTGTGAGTCGATAAGTGTGAGTCGAAACTGCGGAGGGTAAAGTCGCCAGCCCTGACGTGGCATGGGTGGCACTGCCCTGCAGCGCGGCACACAGGTTACCTTGATGAACTGGCACACCACACACACACACACACACACACACACACACACACACACACACACACACACACACACACACACAGGTTACCTTGCTGAACTGGCATACCACACACACACACACACACACACACACACACACACACACACACCCACACACACACACACACACACACACACACACACACACACACACACACACACACAGGTTACCTTGCTGAACTGGCATACCACACACATACACACACACACACACACACACACACACACACACACACACACACACACACACACACACACACACACACACACACACACACACACACACACACACACACACACACACAGGGTTACCTTGCTGAACTGACACACCACGTGCTTCAGGATGTTGCTGGGCGCGTCGTACAGCAGAGGCTCCAGCGCTGGCAAATGGGTGCACTTCTGCAGGATGCTCTTCAGTGCTTTCTTCGCCTGTGTGTGTGTGTGTGTGTGTGTGTGTGGAGAGAAAGAGAGAGAGAGGGGGGAGGACGTGCAGCTGAAGAATTAGCTGGAGCCGTTTCTTTCTTTTCTTCTTCTCACAACCACAGTTTCAGTGCATGAGAATGAAAACACCTGATGTCATCACCTACCAGGGATGGAAATTAGCACCAGCCACCAGCCAAATGCTGGTAAAAGTGGCTGGTAGATTTCAGACACAAAGTCATATTTTAACATTGAGTGGCTGGTTGATTTCACCAGAAATCTGCTATTGGCTGATAGATTGTCACATTTTCAAATTTTAATTTCCACCCCTGTCACCTACACTGGGTTCTGTCAGCGTTCCCGTCACTGAAATGAGCTGCAAATATTCAGTCACTTTACTGTGTGTCTGTGATGAGAGGACTATCAGAGATGGAGCAAATGGTTTCGATTACGAAATGTGATTTTCAATTTGATATATCAAAGACTCTGATAGTTCACACCCCTTGTAATCAGTGCTGCTATAAAGCAGTAGACATCTTGATTGTTATCTTCTTGTGAACTACTTACATGACTACTCTCATTTGCAATAAAGGTCACTGAAATACAGCTTTTCAGCACAAACTAAATCGCTTTGAAGAGTGACAGGATTTCATCATGCAGAAATAAGCTGCTAAAAAAATTGATAAACAGAGAAGTATATCTCTTTTGCATAACACAACACCCTTCAGGGCTATTCCCTGGCATATTCAGTCAAATAAGATGTTTGCAGACCTTGCTGGTGAAGATATGCACCTATAATCACAAGCTAAAGCACCATTCACATACACGGCGCCTGGTGACAACAGACCATATGATGTTACAGTAATTTCCCGCATATAAGCCGCATTGTGTATAAGCCGCAGGGCAGTGCAAGTTAATGCAAATGAATAGAATCAAAACCATATTAATACCATATTATCTGTCCCTGTGTATTAACCTCATAGCTGAATAAAATGTGCAAAATCAATGTATAAGCCGCGGCTAATAGTAGGGAAATTAGGGTAATGTGATTCAGCAATCGCAGGTGAAAGAGCCAGTGCACACACACACGCAACACAGCACTTGAGCCAGTGCACACACACACGCAACACAGCACTTGAGTGTGTTTTGTTCTCTTGTTGCCATGTGGCCGCTGGTACCTTGACCTGCAGGTCCTCGGAGCTCTGGGCGTCCATGTAGAGCGCCAGCAGCTTGGGCAGCACGGTGGCGGCGGCGACGGCGCGGGCGTGCTCGGGGGTGTGGCGGCCGATCTGCCCCAGAGACCAGGCCGTGGCCGCCCGCACGTGGTCCTCAGACTCCTCCGACAGGCAGATGGCCAACTGGGGCACCCCCTGCCAGCAACACACACACACACACACACACACACACAGAGAAACACACATGTACACACACACACACACACACACAGAGAAACACACATGTACACACACACACACACACACACACACACACACACACACACACACACACACACACACACACACACACACACACACACACACACACACAGCACACACACACACACACACACACACACACACACACAGAAACACAGAAACACAAATGTACACACACACACACACACACACACACACACACACACACACACACACAGAGAGAAACACAGATGTACACACACACACAGAGAGAAACACAGATGTACACACACACACAGCACACACACACACACACACACACACACACACACACACACACAGAAACACACATATACACACACACAGCACACAGACACACAGACACAAACAAACAGACACACACACACACACACACAGAGTATGGAGAAGAGGGCAGGAAGAAAAGGGCAAACACACACGCAGTTCCCTTGCCACTCCGTTTGAAAAGAGCAGAGGAATGTGTTCTCTGTGGTGCTGCTTAGAGAGCCGATAAACTACAAATGCCACGGAGGAGCAACAGATACATCACAGGGCAAAAGAGAGCGTCAGAAGGCACAAAGATAGACACTAATAGACGCTAATTCCAATAAAACATTTTGGTTTATGTGATCACATTTTGAAATCTGAATAGTGGCAAGGCTGCCAAATTATCAGGTGTTTATTCATTCATTCATTCATTCATTAAAAAAAATAAATGTCTCCATACAATCTGCAACAGGGAAATCTAAGTTAAGACGGCTCTGCTAATACAAATGTTTCATAGGGGAAATAATCTGATCCAAACCTAAAAATATCTGTTAGTGCTTAGTGGTGTTCCTAATGGAAAACATTGGACTTGGGAACTGGACCATTTTAAACAACTACACCTCCCCTCAATTTTTACTGAATCAAAAAGATACTGGCCTCACCAAAGACTGTACTTCATATTTACATACAAAAACAATATTTCCAGGACGAACTAACACATGTTTGCAATTATTTGATTAGGTTGTGGGTCTTTTTTGGCTCAAAACTAGAAAGAGATGACCACAGACTTTGAATCAAATTACATTTAATGTGTAATTTCTGCATTTGTACAATCATGGAGGAGAGGAGCTTAAAATGTCTCCTTAAACTGAAAACAATACCGAATGCATATGAGTATTTAGCCAGATGTAAAAACTGCCTGTCATTGAGAGTAAACGAACAGAAGAGTTAACTATCTGTCGTGGGAAGCAGTAGACAAGGGGGATTTATAGGAGCTGAACCAAGTGTGTTTGTTAGCAAGGCTTAAATGGTTCATCACCATGGTGGGGATATTATTGCCTGGTGGTGTAAAAACAGCATGTGCCTGACAGTTGCATGGTAAGCAGCAGCCCTGTCAGGGTGGATTGGACTGACCTTGGACACGATGACAGCCATGGCGAGGTTCTCGGAGTGCGCCGCCACATAGCCCAGCATCATAATGCCCGGCAGACGCACGGCCCCCTTGCAATCCCCGAGGTAATCGATGACAGCTGCTATCCCGCCAGAGTTCACGATCAGCTGGGACAGCTGATTGGGAAACAACAGAACCCATGTGCACAACACACTCTCAGACAAGGACAGCAGAGACAGCACAGGCAGAAAGAGAGAGAGAGAACGAGAGAGAGAGAAAGAGGGAGAGAGAAAGAGGGAAAACAGAGCACAGCTAGACAGCCGCACTGTATGATGTGACGCATGAATGCTCGGCAAGGTTGTTCCTTTTTTTCGATTGCTGTGTGATAAATAACAGATACGGACGGTATTGTTTACAGCGCAAGAACAAAGCGAGCGCTTGTTTGTGTTACTGTAACTCACTCCTCTCACCAGGCGTGCTCACAGACAGCACTATGGGGAACTGCTCCAATTCTCTCCTGACTCTGTGAGCGGTGCTGTGCTCAGACATGTGTGTGAGTGTGTGTGTGGAGATGAGGGGGGGGGTTACCTCGGGAGTGTGCTTGGTGATCTCGCGCATCAGCGTGGTGACGTTCTTGCGCACGTACTCGTCGGGGTCGCGGAGGCAGGCCAGCACGGCGGGGAAGATCTCAGCCTCCACCACCAGCTCAGCCAGATCCACCGAGTGCTTGGACACCTGGCTCAGCGCCGAGAACACTTGTCTCTGTGGAGCAAGACAGCATGGAGGTCATCACAAAGGTCAAACCAATCAGGAGCACAGACACCAGAGTTTTGTAGGGCAGCACATATACTTGGAGCAGCAGTTCTGTGTTCGGGTAAGGAATGAACTGTACATGGTGGATTTGTTTCAGTAATTATTGTTAAGTACATTAGATCACGCGGGCATTTTAAAATCTCTGTATCACTGAACACATCTACACAATGCACTGAAACAAACAAATACACAAACCCAATTAGCCCACGACTAGACACCGGTCCCTCACTGACCTTGAGCTTGGCGTCGGGGTTCAGGATCATCTGCGCCAGGTGAGCGATGGCTCCTGTGTCCACCACGGTCTGGGCGAGCTCGGCCGAGTGCTTGGCGATGTCGCTGAGGGCCGAGGCGGCGATGCGCTTCAGGGCGATCTCAGGCTCCTGGATGCACAGCACCAGCAGAGGCACGGCCCCAGCGTCCACCACCGCCTGGGACAACTCTGATGGACACACAGGAATCTCCCCTGAATTCCCCCTTTTTTTTTTTTTTTTTATATTTATTTATTTAAGAGAGGGACAATGTACATTAATCAACATGTCCCAATTGAACATGTAAATGCACCAGATTTAGTCAAAGACTATTTTCCATCTGCAGTCCCTGGCAGGTTGATGTTTAAGAGAAGACAGATGAAGAAAAAGACATAAAATAGGTATACAGACATACTGTACAATCACAAGTAATACAAGCACTACATACTGACATAGCCAGAAAACAGACTAGGATGACAGATGTAGCAACATACCAGCCTTGGGGATCCTTGGGGATCAATAAAGGATCTATCTATCTATCTATCTATCTATCTATCTATCTATCTATCTATCTATCTATCTATCTATCTAGGACGGAGGAACACAGGCTTGGATAAAACGGTTCCGCTTCCACTTTAAAATGAACCATTTTGGCCATAATTTATCACACAAAAATAATGCACTACTAACTGGCAGCTGATAGCAAACTAACTAATAAGCATGCAAAATAAAAAAGGAGTATGGTGAATTAAAGAGTGTATAATTCAGCAAAATGGCTCGAGTGTTGGTAGCAGACATCGTCACAGCTGTGATTCAGACCTAAATGTTACGTAACATTAAAGGACTTTGAGGACATCAATCTAACTCACAACACAGAGCAGACTGCAGGTAAACTTCTTCAAGTCATGTGGCGGCGGTGTTGCTGTTCTTACCTGCGTTGTGCCGGGCGATGTAGCCCAGTGCCCAGGCTGCGGCCTCCTTGACCCCGGGGTCGAACTCCTCCAGGGAGATGACCAGAGCCTCCAGCGCCCCGCAGTCCACCACGGCCTGGGCCAGCTCCGGAGAGTGCCGCGCCACGGCGCGCAGCACGAACGCCGCCGCCTTCTTATAGAACCGCTGCGGACAAAGGGCCGAGGCACGAGAGAGGAGGAGGAGGAGGAGAGGGTCAGCTTCACACAGGGGCATACAGTATGCACACTAATGGAGGACGGCCATGGAAAAAAAGACTGTAGAAAGGCCAGTGTGCCAGAATTTGCCCTTCCAAATTGATGTAGGCATTGTGCCATTGGGGAGGATTTGCAAGAGTATGGGTAATTGGCAGTTGTAAAGTGAAAGAAAATAGCTAAACATGAAGTGGGGGATGGGCGCCGCGGGCACTATGAAGGGAGCAGGGAGAGGATAGAAGGAAAAGAGAAAGTGAGTGAGAGAGACAGAGAGGGGAAGAAATTCATTCATTGATCCCTCCCTCCCCCCAGTTCAAAACGTCAAAGCCATAGTTTTGACAAGAATGTCTGGTTAGTGGTGGAAAAGCTGAACACAGGGAAATAAGCTGCAACAGAACAAAAGTGTGTGAGTGACAAGCACCCCACTCCTGCTAAGGGGACTCCAAGTGGCTGGAGTGTGTGAGAGACAAAACTAGGACAGAGCTTCCTTCAACAGGGACAAGAGCCAAGATATACTGCATCTGTGAAGAAAAGTGACAGTTATTTCATCTTAACTGAGATCAGGGCTAAAGGTTCCCTTTAATAAAATCTCATCATTTTCATTAATTCATGTAATGGAGACTTTTTTTCCCCGCCAAAACATTATGACTAAATACCAATATGAGATTTCAATATCCAGTTTCAGCTAAAATTACACCTGCACCCATTTCACAAATATCGATACAATCAACTTTCCTTCTAAAGTAAAAGAACAGATTCTACTACATCCTGTAAGTAAGTACTCTGCTTCAGTTGACAAGATTTGACACTGAACAGCACAAAAGCACCTCAATGTACTGAAACTAAACACCGGCCCTGGCAGGTTTGAACTGAGAAAAAGCCTTACATTCTGCTCCGCCAAGGAGTACACAAGCTGAGGGAGAATATCTCCCTTCACGATTGCCTCAGCCAGGTCATCGTTGTAGTTGGCAAGCCTTCCAAGCGCGAGGGCTGCTGTCTGCTGAATAGTTGGGACCACATCCAACAGAAGAGGCCTCAAAAGGGACATTACACCTAAGCCAAGGAAAGTATGAACTTAGTATGGAGGGGAGAGGGCTAAAGTGCTGGGTCTACCTGAACATGAATTCAGTATCAGACCTTAGTACATGCTGTTCTGGTTTGTTTGCTTATAAAAACAAAATACATGGAGGTACTCTGAAAATAATCAACACCTTAATTGTTTTCTTTGGTATTTGTAAAGTACAAAAAAATGTGTGGCTAAAAACACTGATGCCTAAATGAAAATGATGGCTACATTACAATAACTGTAGCCTCACTGGTTGTAGATAACATAAATAGGTTAACAACGACAAACACAGTCTCCAAGAGCAGCCCCTATACTGAGGCAACCGCAAAAAATAGGCTATCATGCATCTGCTGTGGATACAAGCCAAGCTACTAGTCTGGGTGGCAAATTATCACTCACCTGCATTTTGTAAAGTTTCAATATTCTGTGGTCGTGTTGCAAGCTCCGCAACTGTCTGCACGAATTGGGTCCTCGACTTCTGGTACTGCTCAAATACTAAGGGGGATTTAATAGATGTAGGCTACTATGAGAAGTGTTAACGTTAACAACCTTCAACATCTATCCTGAGTCTGACCATTTAACATTAATTTATTCCAGAATTAGTTAGCTACCAGGCAACTTAATTTAAATATCAAAATATCAACCATCTAAAGTTAACGTTAGCATAAAGTTACTGCAACTGTATTGTAACATAAGGTTATATATTTCACAGTCTAGGAGTATTCACACAGCTTACCCTGTAAAACCTGCCGTTGACTCATATTCGCACAAACATTCGGCGATTAAATTAAATCTGTGATACGACGACGCAAGATGTATCAAAGTGCTTTTTTGAAAGGGCAGGTTAAAATATTCTATCCTAGATCTAGAAATCGGTGTTGTGGTGTTCAGTTTGTCTTCGGCGTTTTGGCGTTGCCTGGGTAACCAACCGGAAGTGTATTTGCCCTAACGCTACCATGTTAACCGCTGTGCTCTCACGACCACGGCTCCTCGTTTAGGCTACATCATGTAGGTAATTCGACTTAATCTAACGACCGAGGATCTCAAAAGACTAGGCTTTCCAGTTTTTGCAGGCGTTGAAGTTTAGCGTGATACAAACCGTCGTTGTCGTCCACTTTCGCTGAGGGAAGCCGGCAGCTGGGCAGCGGTCATTCCCGCTGTCAACTTCCCTCTGTCTTTCAAAGACAACGTTCTTTTACAACTAGGCTAAGTTAAGGAAAGATGCTTTATGGTGCCATCTCCGTGCTTGCTGATCAATGATTTGTTTACATAATTGTACAAATGTCTCGTCTCATCACTCGTATCCGATTGTTTCCCCTGATGGCATAGAGGTCGCATGTAACATTGTTGCATTCATTGACAGATTCCATCCGGACGAAAGTGATACATTTGTTTCACCTTTGTTGCAACAAGCAGACTGG
The DNA here is from genome assembly GCF_963854185.1 of Sardina pilchardus. Classification (NCBI taxonomy): domain Eukaryota; kingdom Metazoa; phylum Chordata; class Actinopteri; order Clupeiformes; family Clupeidae; genus Sardina; species Sardina pilchardus. The sequence goes on from NC_085012.1 coordinate 1,551,948, forward strand.
GCGCTGCGTTTAGAATGCTTCATTAAGGTTTCGCACGTTGGAACTTGTAGAACATTTAAGCGTGTGGGCCATTTCTTGCATTGCATAGGTCACTGTCCCTGTCTCTAGATTAATGCAACAGTATATGTAAACGGTAATGCACAGATGATAGAAAATTAAGGAAAATAATCTGGGTCTAACTGTTCAGAAGTTACATGGTCTATATTTGCTTCATTGGCAAAACAAACTGAACTAAAACTAAACCATTGTGTCTGTTGACATAATTGAATTTGAAATATTTTACTAAGCCCAATCACAGTTTACTTTTAGCATAATAACATTTATTTAAGGTAAAGGTGGGTTAGGTAAAACAAGACCTCCACGGGCTGTGTGCGGACCAGAGATAAACGTGGGGGTTACCATTTAGTGGGTGCCAAAGTTCAACTACGTCTTTGTAAAACAATGTAGCCTGTAACAGATTTTTTTTTTTTTCATTAATTGTCTTAATTGCCCATTGCTGCAGATGACCTCTCTTGTTGTCTGGGAAAGATCCGTTTATGTTGATTTTTAAAATCAAATATAGCCTAAAGTTGAAATGATAAATGTTAAATGTTTTGCAAATAACGTTTGTTGGAGATAGCCTACTTCAGCTTGAAGTAACCGCCACCATCAGATCCAATTTTACGATCACAGATCAAATAGGCTGCAGTTATTCTAACGGACTGTCCGATATGGGCTATAGGACAGCCTGCACTAACGAGGGATGAACTCGTTCGAGCCCAAATCATTCTGCCCGAAATAGATTCAGATTGCAGCCACCGCCAGCTTAAGTGCTGGAGATTCATCTGAATGCAGGAATGAACCCGTACTCTGGACATTTAGCACATGCATTTGTCTATTCCAAAACTGTGTTGCAGCCCTGCTTATATTGAACACGTCCAATATCCATAAAAACTGTGGTAAACTGTGCTAGAGTTCACAATGTTCATGGTGCCTAGATAGGGATTTTGTTCATGCACCCCTGTGCCCATGAAGCTAAATTGTCCGATTGGGTTGCTCCCTTGTGAACAAAGCGTTTGCCACACTAAGTTAGGCGGAAATTAGCCGACATATGTGCGACATTAAAAAGAACTAAGTCTGTGAAATGTTAAATGATCGACATTAACAAGAGCATAAACACTGTTGTCTGCAGCCTACTGAGTGATTCGTTTGTCCGTGTGTGCCTCAGAGGCGTCAGGTAATTAGTAAAGTTATAACATCTAATAACGTAATCTGACTAACCTTTCCAGTTTGACAGTGTAGAAAATCCACAATTGTTTGGGCTTTATCTTCTTTAAGTGACTAACGTGAATGCTATTTCGAGTTTGACATTTAAACTCCTATTTTAAGGAGCAGCGGACAAAGAATACATGGCAACAATTAACTTTCCTCATGCATGCGCAGCAAACTCCTGTGTGCTATATTGCGTTTCTGGCAAGTGAAATCCCAAATATTGCAACGATGCTCATTCATCCTGTCTTCACTGCAAACACTTCGTCGGGTGATTCCGAAGTCAGTTTGAGTGGAAATGGTGGGATAGCAAGGGTAAAACACGGAGCTAACCAGGCTCGATCCCTGCATCAGTTGGATATAGAAACCAGCCTTCAGATTCGACTTTAAGCTTGTTTAATCATTTTGCCTATGGCACTTCAAGCGCTGTGCATTCTTTAAAGTTCAAAGTCTATCTTTCAGCTGCGCATTCTCAAGGACTAAGGAAAATTAATTGCCACCCATCATTGACAGGTGATTAATGACGAGAAAATAAGGAATCCGTATACGTAGTCAAAGCGTAAAATGTTTTATTTAGACGTTTTTATACTGTGCAACAGTCACAATACAACAGTTGTCCATACAATTGACTGATCCAAATAGGCTATGTTGAACACTGAAGACATCAAAACAGCCAGATGGAGGATGGGTCCCGAGCTTCATCGCGGCGTCCTCTGCTGCACACTTCTCACACTTTCAACATTAGATGTCAATGCTTATTAAATATGCATTTAACTATATACATGGTTGTAGAGGTTGACCTCTGAAACTGAACTTCTGTCTTTATATTTTACACATGAAATATGCCATCCTGCTGAAGAACAGACAGCAAATTATAGATAAGTGTAACCCTTTTCACAGTCCAAACTTCCAGACAGATAAGGACTCTTTTCAACATCTTTGAGGGCTAGGTCCCCAATCAGACCTTACTATTGTTAATGTAAAAACTTTGAGTATCAATGGCACTTTTAAAAATGCAGGCCAAATTAATCTGGAATGTTTAAATACGCAAACTAAATTCAAATGCAGCCTAATCTAAGTGTCTCATGCTTCTCATGAACAATGGAGTTTGAAATACACACTCAGTACAGGCAGACAACATTTTGATTTCAGCTTTAGGAAAAAAATCAAGACCAAAAAGTAAAAATATATAAAAAGGTTATTCTTCAGTCATTTATGTAAAGAGTTCTCATACTTTTTGTTATGAGTACAGCATTATTCCAACAATTTAAATGAACGCCTTTCATGGGCAAAGTCTTCAAGCCAACATTGAAATAAAAAAAAAAATTCCAGCAACATTCCAGATGAAATGTCTTGCACTCACTACATACAAATCAACATACAAGTCTTACATAGTCATATACAAATGACAACAACCAAAGAGTGAGAAGAACATCCACAATGGAACTGCACAGGCATGATGAAGGACAGGGGGGCTGGTGTTGGCAGGGCAGAGTTGGTGTGTGTTGGAGTGTGGGGGGGCAGTTCATGTATGAGGTCATCCTGATGACGTAGAGGAGCCGTTGAGGGAACCTTTCCGCACTTTGTTTCCAAAGGAATACTGTCGACTGGGAGCGCAGGCGAGGGAAGAGCCATTGATGCTGTTGGAGATGTGGGGGAACGGAGCATGCGCAGCCTGGGAGGAGGGGGCCGGGGTGCTGGACCCGGGGTTGGGGCTGGCGCTCGGGTGGGGGTTGGGGATGGCACTGGGGCACGGGCCGGGGCTGGGGAGGGGGGAGGACGTGGAGGGCACAGCTGCGGCCGGACTGCTAGCTTTGTCGCTGGCCGAGTCGCTCTCAGACCGACCGGCACTGTTGGGTCCGTCCTGGGGGTGACTGATCTTCATCTTCTTGCAGTTGGGTCGAACACGGTACTTTAACGGCAGGGGCCCGTTCTGGAGGACAGCGGAGAAATGGACAACACACCGTCTTGATTTATCAAAGTAAGTAACGACACAGTCTTGATTTATCAAAGTGAGTAACTACACAGTCTTGATATATCAAGGTAAGTAACGACACAGTCTTGATATATCAAGGTAAGTAATGACAGTCTTGATATATCAAGGTAAGTAACGACACAGTCTTGATATATTAAGGTAAGTAACGACACAGTCTTGATATATCAAGGTAAGTAACGACACAGTAGTAAATTCTCTACACGGGCTATTCATTCCAGAGTCGGAGAAGTCCTCCTTCTGTCCATAGTCAAACAATTCAATTTGTAATTCAGAATCAGTTGATTAAAAACAAAAAAAAAGGGAAAAAAATCAACTTCAAATTATACAAAGCACAGGGCAAATTGCCCTGTAAGTTGACTGAACATTACATTTTTGACTATAAATGCAGGCCATGAAAACCCCTCCCTCTTACCCTCCTCCATGTGTATATGTAGGCGATGTCCATTAGCGTGTAGTAATCTTTCAGTGGCTCATCTTCATACATCACTTCAACCTACAGGAGAGTACGGTACAACAAAAATCATTCAGAACGTAACTTTTATATTTAAAAATATATTTGTCTATGTAGTCACAGGGAAACAGTAGTTGCTTCAGATTCAATAAAGCAAAGATTAAAACAACTTATTTTAATGGCAAAAGTAGTTCTTTCAATAAATGTTTGCCCCATCTTCCCTGTTTGATAGATTGCTCACCTGAAAAGTACATGGTATGTCCATCTTGCTTCTGAGGAACTTCCTCAGATGCATAACTGTCATTGCAGCTGGACACTGCAAATACCTCTTATTATTCACCTGGTAAAGAAGACGTTCCATTCAATAACAATATTCAATACATTCCATTAACACTCAAAAAGCAACAATCATAGAAAGACACAAAGCTTCTCTGGATGAAAAATGCTGGGTCAAATGCAGTACTGCTACAGATTTATATAATATGAATAAAACAAATAATCATAGCAATTATTGTTCAGGGAAATGTATGATATTCAGATGTGGGCCAGTCATTAACACGTGTCTGTTGATACCTCTTCTTGGACTCCTCGATCCTCCACGCCGCTCGCTATTCTGGCCCTGCAACATCCACAGAGTTCAACATACACGTACAATTTACTGAGGCTGTACACCCATTTCTGCATGGACCATATATCCATGTTGTGTTTTAATCAGAAATGAAAGCCAAGGCACAAAAGGTGTCTAACACAATGCTGATATGAATTTCAATTGTAATTCTATTAACATGATGCAACACATGCAGGCAAATTGAAAACAACCCAACACACATAAGCGATGCACATGCACCACATACTTGGGATTGAAGAACTCAATGGAGAGACTGATGATCTCGTCATCTGTGATTATTCTCTTGTCTTCATCGGACACTTCTCCGCGGTCCTCGTTTGACCCGTTGGTAGCTTTTCAGAGAGGAAAGACATTTTGATTCTGTTTATAGAGGAAAGATAGCGACTTTCCCTACAACAAGCCATTTACACAACAGCAACAAATGTGTCTGTTGTAAAACTAAAAATAAAAAAACACTGTCTCAAAAAGGCTCTATATGTGCTTTTGCATAATCATTTTTGATGCATCTTTTTGTGGGATTTACCATCTACTGAAGGATGTGCAGCATAGAAATCTCTCCTCCTCTTCATCTCATCTGAAAAAGGAATATAGGATCAGTCTCTCTCTCTTTCACACACACACACACACACACACACACACACACACACACACACACACACACACACACACACACACACACACACACACACACACACACACACACACACTAGTGCTAGGAAAAAAAGACCTTGATGATCATCTTACTTTTGAAGAGTCCAGGCACCAACTTGTACACAATATCTTGCAGTGTTTTGTCAGACCTGAGCAAAAGCAAAATCCCTCTGAGTTATGGTTGCAAGGAATGTCATGTTTATAACCACGCTTGAGTAAGTCTGCTGAACCAACAAGCACAAACGGCAACTAGGACATTTCTAAAAGAGTTGATTTTTTAATCTCATAACTGAGGTGTACTCTACTATAGCAAAGTTAAGTGACCACAACACTGTTGTTCAAAGTAGCAAGACAGCGATGTGGTCACACAATGTATAATGGCCAACAGACAGAACCCCAACAGATTTACTCAGGCAAAAGAGAAATATGGAAAAGGAATGACTACAGCAGTTTGTTGGAGTTTAGATTCATTTGGATGTCAAAAAATACTTCACCTACCGAATATTCAGAAGAGGCTTTGTCTTATGAACCTGGACATCACATATTGGGCAGTACTTGCTGGTCTCCAGATAACGAACAATGCACATTTTACAGACTGTGTATAATTAAAACAAAAAGGTATCAGTTTTACCAAATGTTATACATTCTTGTAGCTGAAAGTGAACTATGGGATTGTCAATAGCTTACTTACATGAATGCAAGCATTCAATGATGGTTGTAGCATCTATGAAATATCCACCACAAAGCACACACATTAAATGAGGGTTGAGCTCAGTAATCTTGATTCTTGTGGTCCGATGCATATTTGCATAGCCTTACAAAACAGCCTACCTGAAAGAAAAAAATGGAAGATGCTGACCGAGCCGAGATATCCGTTTGAAATACAGTGATTTGAATACCATTGACAGTCAAAAGAAACACTTCAATGCAGCACACATACTTTGTCACAACCCATACTTGCCAAGAAGAGTGAAAAAAAGCACTTATTTTCTTTCATGGTTTTATATGGCCAAGCTACATTTCTTGTTAACCAGCCTTATCGCTATCCTGGTTAACCATTAGGTTAGGTGATGCCGCTATGGCTTATCATTCTTCGTTCAATACGGGCCTATGATATATCTAATGATTTACGCACTGATTGGGAGCGTAGTAGCACAGACCTTGCGCGCACGAAGATGCCGATGCAGTCAAGAGTGGCGGCAAGCCAACTCAGCGGTGAAAACAACGTTGAGCCACTGAAAGGTTGTGTAGGTCCGTGTGTGTGTGTGAGAGAGAGAGAGAGGGCTAGAACTACCTTAATTCCGTCGATAAAAAAGAGAAACACATGGAAATTCTTACCGTTTCTATAGCAACTTGGGTTGTACGGGTTGGCGGGATGCCAAGCTCGGTAAATTAAGCGCGCTCAAAAAAATAAGCAAAGACGCGAACAAATAGGAAACCTGAAATTGTTATTTGATCATGCGACAGCCTGACACCGCCTAGCAGAAAATTGAAGTGACGTATTGGATCTGTATTTGACAGAATGGACCAAATGGTTTAAAAAGCACACAATGTCTGCGGATTAATTGGCCAACGCCAACCCCAGCTCCTACTAGGCTATGTTCTCGCTCTTGGCTACTGCTGCTCAAAGCCTCGACTGGTATGAAACTCTGCTCTCAATACCATATATCAGACAGCTTAATTTTCATATGGGTCCGATTTGAGAGGTGGACGACACATCTCTGCTATAGACTTGCATCACAGCGTCAAATTGCGTAGACATCGTTCAAAGGTTGTCAGAGTCCAACAACTGGGATGTTGAGCAGGTGTTGCACAGCCTAATCATCCTCACATTAAGGCCAATATTATATATCCAGCATACAGATGCTTTAGACCTCCAATATATATATCCTACCACAGCTTACCTATATGCTATACGTCTTCCTTCGGTCAATCGCTTTCACGAATGTTTTGGCAGCTATGGCAGCCATGCTCGTCGTGAAACAATTAAATGTGACATGTCACTGCCACGAGAGAGACAGTTCGTAAGATATTCGAGAAGGATCTAAAAGCTTAAGACATGGTATGGGGTATAGAGTATCATCATTACGTGAAGCAGTGCACTTAGAGCCTTTGAGGCATTAACCAAATAATGTAGGCCATGGGGAACATATGGGCTACATTGCAGGATATAGAATACAATAGACCACTGCTTTGCCTGCCTTAACTGGTGAAGAGTCCCAATAGTTTTGATCAGTAGACTAGACTTTTTTTTTTAAAGCACAAGGATAGATTTCAAGTTTAAGTTTAACATCTGATTATGACTACGTGGGTGTTCACCGACTTCCACTACGCGCACGTAAATATGCCTGTTAACAGATGCAATCACGCATTCAGAAATGCACAACTAGTCTTGCTTTATATTGTTTTTTTGCCCATTACTTGTGGCCACGGTCTCAAAGCAGCAGGCATATGGCAAGTGGCAGCCATCAATCCTCTATCGCAGCTGGCCGCAGCACTTGAAACAAAGTTCTCCAAGAAAAGCAAATCGCCTATAAAGGCCCCTTTAATCGCATGCTTTCTCCACCACCAGGCTAATGAAAGCTTCATAATATACTAGTCTGCCATTTTACTGATCAGCCCTTACACGTGAAAAAAACAACAGACGGTAAATGAAATCCATAGCAGACACTTCAAGATTTACATGGTACGGCCTAACTAACCAACAGAAAGGAACTTGAGCTATTTACGCATGAACCACATAAGCTACCTTCAGCCCCCCCCGCCCCAAAACTCAACTGTCATTCACTTTGCTGGGTGCTTCCTCACTCTGGCAAGATATTGTAAATTTGCACAGAAATTGTTATGCTGTTGTCTTGCAAATGCGTATCTGGGCTAATAAATTCCAGAGATTATTTCAAACTGTAGTCTAAGGAAGATGAATCATGGCGTGCACGTATTTTAAGTAGCCTACATTGAAGAGCAACAGAATCCCAACAGAGGCTAAACATGATTATTTACTGTACCATAAAAATGTATATCTGTATGACGAGGAAGACTCCGTGCATCTTTGACATGCAGCCTGTGTTTGCCAGGATTGTGTTCATTTGTTATTATCAGTCATTTAAAAAGTTCAGCTTGTCTTGTTTGAAACGTCAAGATGTCTGTCTTGTCTATAGGGTCGGCAGGGGATGAACTTAAGTTAATAAAATACTCTGAAGTAAACATCTGTCAAAGACAATGACGTCCAACACTTCAGTACATCCTAAAGATCGTATTTCTATAAAATGGAGAAAATGTGCAGCACTTGATTGACCAGGATATCCCTTAGAAGGTTGGTGCCTAGAACATCTGACCAGTCTCGAGCATAATTTGCTGGAACCTTTAGGTTCCATCAATAACTTAAGTATGGAAACACACACCAAACTGCACATATCAAGAAAATATGAATGCATAGACGCAGAAGAACGTTTTTCTATTATCCATGTGCTTCAATCTTGGGGGATCCGTGAGAACAGAACAAATATTTCAAACGGTACTGATATGAACAATCTTAGGTGCGCGATCGCCAGAGCCTCGCATCCAGCACACGTAGCAGTCTAATGTACATAAAACGGCATAATCTGTAAATATAAGAACAGAAAATCTTCGTTGGTAAGAGAACATAACGAATAATACATACCAGTTAGCTGTGGTGCGGGTCGTGAAAACTGAAGGTGTTCAGACAATGAAAGTTAGAAGTCGATCAGCAGAAAATGAATGCGAGCCAAGCGGCCATCTTGAAAAGAGCTGCAGACGCTGTCAATTGCAATAAGGGTAAGCCAGACCGGAGCTCATTTTCGTAATGAAAAATCCTCTCTTCTCCCCCAGTCTGCACTTGGGGATAGTGGATGGTTTAGAGACGCGAATGATGATGTCCTTTCTTTGCCAGAATGAGCATGGAAGACTACGTTCCGTGAGAGCTTCGGTCTGAAATTGGCCGTTTGAAAAATGCTGCGCTGATGGCTCAGTGGAAACTGACACCGTCCCCAAAATGGCTTGTAGTTCGACCGCCCCGCGCGTCACGTGGTCTTTTCCTTAAGGGTGGCCTGGGAATAAGTGTCGGTGTAATTGTGAGTATGTGGATTCTTACCAATTATTTATCAACATTCATTTTACACTACACGCTTGAACAAAAATGACATACGAGTGATAGTTATGCGCTTTAAGTAACAATTACGCATCTACACATAGGTTATGTTTCTATACTACATGTATGAGGAGGACCCCCTCCGCCCCCCCCTTTGGAGAAGGCAAATACAGGTCGGACTCAAGCTTATGCCCAAATGTATGATACTTACATTAATTAGACTAATCAAGACTTGCTGAAGGCTAAAGCACTAGCCTATTACAGTAGCCAAAAACAGATGCTAATGAAATGCGCAAGCCGTGCCGTAGTAGGCTACGTCAGTGCACAGCTGAGCGCATGGTATCGACGGCTTTGCTCTTTGCCCTTTATGATCAAGACCTTTAACCACGAATACCAACATCGCTCTCTTACTGGTGGTATTTCAGTGAGAAGCCTTGCAAGACTCCCTGTGCAGTATGGCTTTGTATAGCCTATACGAACATTCAGTGTGCCGTTGGTAGCGACGTGCCATATTTGTAATATGCAAACACTGTCTATTGATCGGTAGTTTCAGTTAAATGAAAACTGTCCATGACAGCCTGCGGAGTTCAGTCGAGCACAAGAGCAGGCCTACTTGACTTAACATTTTGCTGACATAATGAGACAACTGAAGCTGGATGTTCAGAAAATGATTTAATAGCAAAATATGCAACGGATGGTTTAAAAACAAAGATTATTACAATTGATGAACGTAAATTGACCAAGACAATATTAATTCACCGGCGTGTCGGTCCTCTCTGGTGTGAAAACAGGAATGAGAAACATGGATCCTCTGAATCTTACATTTCTTTAGTCTTTCCCAGACAACATATTGAGCTTAGGACTGTGTCGCTTTCTCCAAACTTTTTGCAGCGTCCTTCATCTTCCCCACCATATCCTGAAATGACATTCAACAGTTGATGCAGGTAGCTTGGCAAACTCTTTATTGTTAGAGGCTCTAGACAGGTCTTGTTGCAGAACTACAGACAACTTTGGTCACATGTGACAGCGAGATATTGGCAGTGTGATGTTCAGTAACAAAATTGTCACGCAATGTGATCAGGGGTTAAGGCTTTCGCTACGTCCTATCGACCGTTAAGTCACCCGAGAGTTCATGTCAATAAATCGTTTCGTTTCGTTTAAACCATTCCTTAACAATAGGCCCACCACAACTGAAGTCCTCTCTACACAGGCGCCGCTACACACACACACACACACACACACACACACACACACACACACAGTACCACAGTGCATATCAGTTTGAATACACACACACACACACACACACACACACACACACAAATACACATTAACAAAAACATTGTCAGAAAAAAACCCAACCGGTTATATGAAAACTGAAGCATATCGACCAACTCATGGTGCAACTGACCAACAATGACGACTGGTTGCTTGGTTGACTTTTTGCCTATTCACAAATTATGTAGCCTAAACATAGTTGTACAGATCAATTAGGCCCATCAATAATTGGAAACACCTTTGCATTACGTTTTCTACTCGATTAACATTCCATTATGATAGCTATAGTGACGGTGCCAAGTTATAAGATATCTCTAGACAAAAAACTAGTCTATAGCCAAAACGATGATCATACATCAAGTCATGTCAGGAAAAAAAGTTGCTTTGCCTGAGAGTCATTTGGTTAAGAACACATTGATGTTATTTAGGAAGGGGGACATGTAATGTCAAACGAAGGCATACCTGAAGTTGTTCCATTGTACAATTAAAATTAACTTCTTTCGAGGATGTTCCACTATCACCATTCTAAAAAATAAAATAATAATAATAAAAAAACACCACTTAGTTAGGGACTGACTTTTGCGAATGAAAGTCTGTTTCTTGCCAGTGCTGTTAGGCCTACATACCTCCACATGAAAAGAGATCAAATAGGACGGTTGGTTGACCTTGTGGACATGACTGTTCTGAAATGCGGGACAGAATATTTTATTCATAAATTACCGTGCAAACAATTTCACTGACTATGGATCAGTTAAAGTCTCAAGTAGCTTATACCTTGATACAGTAGTCTAGTCGCCATAAGACATCTGTTACGTGAGGGGGACTTCCTCCGATACTGTAAAACAAGTACAAATGCAATTAACAACGGGAATTCGAAAAGTAAAACTTCTGGCAGAATAGAACAAAATCAAAAGTCTACACATCACTAACACATGCAGAAGTCCTCCGTCAAGTTTATGTGGAGAGAGAATGTAACTGGGTGCACTTAACTAGGATAAGACAGCATAGCCTACTTTTTAATAGACGTGTACATTATGCATTTTTCTTGATCTGATATGAAGTTTGTTGTTGAGCTGTGAAACGTAGAATTGCTACAACGCTATACTTGCCAAAATATATATTTAATGCCAAAACCAAGTTGACCTCAGGTCACTTGATAAAGAAGATTCTCACCCACAGATGTCGGCAAAATCACAGACCAGCACAGAAGTGAAATGACAGCTGTATGTCAAAGTGAAAACAATTCAACTTGCCTCTCCAAAAGGTTTTCCAGACTTCTTTTATGGCGCTGCAGGGATAAGAAAAACAAGTCAGAAAAATATTTTCCTACGAAGGAATTAGTAGAAAATGAGTCCACAACATAATTTATAGGCTACTCGAAAACAATCCGTCACCTGGTATGAACTGTAAAACACGTCTATCCTCTCAGCATCAAATGAAACGTCTTCCAGGCATGAGCTGAAGCAGCAAGACAAAACAGAACTTTCAACTGACGCTTCCCATTTAAGGTAAATATGTAGGCTTGGCCAATCTAAAAACAAGCAGTGACACAAAGCCTACCTTAATGTAGATTTGTCAGCATTTTGCTTCACACCTTCAAGTATGAAAGTTGTTGTGGCAATATGGCAATGCTTCAGTAAACTTTGATCGATATGTTTCAATTGTGGGTGATCTGCAGGGAGAAGCAAATTGACGCTTTTACGCATTTTCTTTTCACGCATCCATGTTTACATAACCTATTTTATTTAAAAAAAAAAAAAAAAAAATTAAGGTGGGTAGCCAAATCCAAACGAAGCCAGATGTGTGAGGGGTAAGGTGCCAGAGCCTATACTGTCTCTAGCTGCATCCAATAGCCTAGCCGCTGCGCGTTATGCTTGTTATGAACTCAGACATTTGGACATTACAAGCTTAATTAGGCATTCCTGTTGTGTTTTATTCAGTCTTACGCATAATTCCCCCGGTCAGTACACCCAATAAATAGGCATAGGTGTGAAACCCGAGGGTGCTAACACGTACCGTTAGCATTGATGCTAAAACATCGGAAAGCTAACATCGACTATGGTTCATGCAGCAGTCTTTGACGACGTAATATGTGTCTATTGCAACAATGTTCCCTTGCAGAGCATCTGGTGCCCGCAACATTGTAACAACAACAGACGCTGACTGAGATATTGACAGTAGCGTTTCACACCCCAACTCTCAATATGTCAAGTATGCACCGGAAGTTCCGAGACACAAATTGGTTTGTAACAACACTTACCCAGTCCACATTCAGACCGGGAGACCAAGCTCCCGAAGGCTACCTCTGTGAATGCGGTGAAGGTTTTCAGGTCAAAATGCACCGAATCTGCAAGATATTGCAGACCTCTTTGCACAGACTCAGACAACTCCATTTTGTACCCTTAAGTCGCAACAGCGAGTCACGTGATTTGATCAGCTGACTCCATGAATGGAATTTATTACATTTCTTCAGCTCACAGTCTTGCTCTCTCTGCAGTTGGGGTACCATCTGCCTCTAGAAGTGTTGTAGCCTTTGCGCACTACCCTCTGAACAGTGCCTCGCGTTTGCAATCTTTGCTAGATGAGATGTGGGTCTAAGTCATGTAGTGTTAAATTATATAGCCTAGTCTAACCTCGTAATAAAAGACGGGGGGAGTTCAGTTTTTGTGTTCGGCTGTCGTGAAATAGTCTGTGATAAGACTACAGTAGTTTACCATACCCGTATAATGAGCTCTTCGTTGGCGTCTTCCCCAGTATTTCGGGGGAGATCGTGTTGCTACACCAAGCTGTTAACATAGGATGTGGTATAGGCAAGGTGCCCTTGCTAATTCTATGTAAAGTTCACTATCATATATGCACCTTTGTAGTCTAGGTAAGGGATGTCAACCAAAACACTTCGAAAAGAGATCTTAAATCGCTTAGAGTCTATACGTAAATACTCTCATTTGATTTCGGCTGCGTAGCGACTGTACAAGTCCATACGACCTTAAAACCTTTTCTGGTCTCTCGAAGTGCCTATTCTGAGCTTTGACCCACGACAGATACATAAGAAACAACAGACTGACCCTTTTAACGCATCCCCTACAGTGTAGTCAATTTTGGGACAATGTATACCATCTTAACAACCTCTCATTTCCCATAGCTAAAATTACTAAACCTTACAGATTGGATGACCTGCGCTCCGTGGTTCCGATGCTGAGGACAAGTTCCGACATATAGGCTGCAGCGACTGCTGGGCTATATCATTTATCAAAACGATTAATAAATTGTCTTGTGAAATTGGGCCACTGTGCGTTTGATTAGTCAATATCTTAGTGTAAACAGCCTATGGAAAATGGTTTGACTGGTCTTCATAGTGATCGTTCATTATTAGGTTGTAGTCTACAGATTAACAGGGCGCAACCTTATTGATTTCATAGATATCAATTGAGCAACAGACTGTTGTCACGGCGAATAAAGAATTTGAATAGGCCTATTAATTTTCGACAATCCAATCGTTTAAACTTTGCTACATTGGACGTCCAAGGCAGCCATACACGAGACCGCACATAGGCTAAACATCTAAATTTGCCTGGATACCCGAAGAGTTTCTGTATGAAAGTTATTATCACTAGTCATCTGTTGCCTAACCTGTTTCCTTAAATTGGCTATACTCTCTTAAATTTACCCCATTTCTGTATTTCTTTGTTTCACTTCGCCTATCGCAGCGTCAGTTTTTGCCCTGTTGCAAGTTATAACCTAACATTCGGTCTTTGGGTCGGTTTTATGCGCTCATGTTCCCTACAGAAGCCTAGACGGTCGACCATAATTTATTGTGAGTTGTAAGATGTGTCATAATTTTCGGATAAAAGAAGCAAACTAAAAAGGGACAGAAAACGTTTGTATCACAAGGACAGATGACTGCAGATTTAACTGAACGTTCTTTAAACATGATTTATAGTCTCATTTTTAATTTCCGAATTAATAACTAGTTGCAATAGACCTTTTTCTTAGCCTACAATAACCCAAATTATTTGAAATTCGAAAGAAAATAGTGCATGAAATTATGTTTGCTTCATGTCTTAGCTGTTTTCTTTTGTTTTCTTTCCACGTGTAGGCTAGATGTTTGGACATAAATGTGTCAACGTCCTTTACATCAATTTAATGGGTTTTAATGTTAAATGCATTGGAGACTTGTATTTTGTTTTTAACATTTGTCGTGTCAAGGTCTCTAATAGGTGTAGTCTATGCAACATTTTCACCTTTTTCCGTCTATATAAGACTGAGTTTAGTTTCAGGTGTGATGTATTCTATAGGATTAGGCCTATATAGGCCTATCAGATATACAAGCATAATTCAAATTCTGCAAACCTTAATCTTAAATTGGATTAAAAACTGAACGTGTTAATGTAGGCGAGCGTAGACCTGGCAAGCAGACTCAGGACTGGCTTTGCATGCAGCCTCTGTTCGTCCCTTGTTAATAGCCTAAACTGTCCCTTTCAAAAACAACCTGGAAAAGATAATTGTATTGAAACATGTAGATTCATTCCTTTAATCTCGTTTCATTTTAAAACGTAAAGTCAGTAAGAATAAATAACATTTTAAACACCAGGCGTAGGCCCTTTTGAAGAGATGAGGCACGAAGCAAAAACGTGCCATTGCAGTGAAAGGCACACATATCTTAGCTGATGTGCACTTGCGTCAGATTGCTTCCAGTCTGTCGTCTTAATAAAACTATTTTGGTGATACTTATACGCACTGACTTGACTGTTAAATGTCTTCAAGTGTAGTAAACACAGCTTTTGTAAAACACTTCTCCAAAACAGCCTCCACCTTGACTACTCACTCTATATCTACAGGGGCTATAAGAAAATAAAGCAGAGGTTTTAATTAGCAGACTGTATTATTGTATTACTGTATTACTGTAGCCTACTGAATTAAAAAAAAAGATATAATAATAAAAATAATAAAAATAAACCTGCGGGTAATAGGCTATGACTGAGTTCACCCCGAAAAAGTTTAGTTTGGTGCTTTGCCACACATAGCCTGCATTTTTTTCCATCTACGTCTGATCTTTTAAAACCTTGCCTTGATATGGTTTTATCCCATGTGTTCCTTTCTACATTAAAACATATTAGTAGGCTATACCATAAACTTGTTAAGTTGAACCAAGCAAAGGAAGGAAAAGCAGTAACTTCCTCTTTAAATGTTATACACGAGTTTATAGCCTAGAAGTCTTAGGCTACCATATTTGTTTTCAGAGATGTCCTGTGATTAACCATGGAATATTCTCTTAATAGTGTGTGTGTGTGTGTGTGTGTGTGTGTGTGTGTGTGTGTGTGTGTGTGTGTGTGTGTGTGTGTGTGTGTGTGTGTGTGTGTGTGTGTGTGTGAGGGGAGAGACTGATGTCATTGGATGCATTTGCTGGCAAGATAAAATAGAAATAAGAGAGAGATGGATGTTGAGCAGCACAGGCCCGTATGTTGCTGTGGTGAGAGGTAGAATGCTTCTGTGATAATCAAATTGCCACATCATATTTATTTCGGTAATTGGGTAATGTCCCAAATATACATTTAAAAACCTTATCATACAAGAAATGCTTGCTCTTTCACCTGTTCATGTCAAAGAGTCCACAGTTCAAACAAGAAATGTTAAGACTTTTCTTTTGTGATTTTTGCCAAAACTCCTATCGGGGTTCATATAGCCTTTAACGACAAGGTGAGCCAACTTTTTGCCCATTTGGTGCTGAGATGCACTGCTGCCAGTTAGGTTGGAGTAATGTGATATGGACGAGAAAAAAGACCGAGAGGAAGAGAGAAATATAATGATATAGCACCAAAACAGTTGGTCGGCTAGACTCAGTGCTACACTACCGCCTAGGTGGAAGTCACCAAAATCCCCATAAGCCTAGCAAGTCCTTTTAAAGCAATAATGATGAGCAAATTTCGGAGGGGGGAGGGGGGAAACAATGTCAAATAAAACCTTGACAGAAATGACGATATTTTATGTTTTTACGCGTTGTCGTTTTAAAAAGTTTTGGACTATTGTTCTTTAAACTGCATGAAATGCTTTGTTTAATTGTAGCCTATTGCATATAGTTTGAATATCAGTGACCTCGGTGAAGTTACAGAGTGTTTCAAATCAAGGTCGTCTCGTCTGGCGCTCCGCTATTGCCAAGTAGGACTGGCGCAACCACCACTGCCTCAGCGAGCGTTGGGTGTGGGGCGCTGCGTTGGGAACAGATGAGAAAGCGTGTAGGCTACGTCTCCTTTAAGACTTGAGAAAGTCGAAAACATGTTCACTGGGGTAGAAAGGAAATCTAAAATCAACAGACAGGGCTGCAGTCGTAATCTTGGGGTATAGATGAGTTGTACCCGCTGTGTGTATGTTGAAAGGGTTAATGTTTACTCCCTATCCATACCATACCATACCGTTTAACCTTCATATAGCCTACCATGGTTTCATTTAAGAAACAGACCTTAGTTCTGCATGAGGGATACAGCCATTGCAAAAACGGTAGTGTAGTGGCCGATCTTTCAGAGCACCTTGAGACTGGGTCTAGTTGCTCTCGCACAACTGAACGAGCAGTCAGGTGACGCATGTGATGTGATAGGCTACAACGCAGCATCCGTAGCCTACTATCATACGACTATAGATGCATAGAAAAATATAGCATGACACCATGAATTACATTGATGTGATCAGGAATATTGCAACGATTTGTTAAATTACGGTAGCCTAGGCTATCGACTTCGTTATGTTTTTGGATTGACTATGGTCAGATTTTGATGGCTTTATCAAGCTTACCTAACTCTTTGCTGTTATGATCAGAGATACTCATACCCCCCTCCCCTCCCCGCGCACATACACATGCGCACATGGACTCACACGGAGGGGGGGGGGGGGGGGGTCGGGGGGTTGAGGGCACTTCACGCAACCTAAACTATTCCGACAGATCAGTTATTGTAGCCTAGAAAACACTGACTGTCATGAATTGAATTGAACTGAA
This sequence comes from Sardina pilchardus, assembly GCF_963854185.1. Lineage (NCBI taxonomy): Eukaryota > Metazoa > Chordata > Actinopteri > Clupeiformes > Clupeidae > Sardina > Sardina pilchardus. The sequence goes on from NC_085012.1 coordinate 1,569,296, forward strand.
TTAAAAACAACACACGCCTTTTCACTTTCACCAGAACAGTGAATTTTCCTCGAGCCAACATCGTAAAAATATTTCAGCATTACTTTAATGATAGACCTATGTCTTATAAAATGGATTCACAATAAATCTGAATGCAACTGGAACGCAAGTCATTTAAATGTAGATTACGCTGTAACAGGGCGTCTATTCCCTCGTCTGATTTTATTTTGTCTTTCACAAAAAACGAGCAGATAGCGCATTAACGGCGCAACAGGAGGTAAGCTCTCCCGCTCCTCCTCTCTGATATTGGGAATTGTCGAGCCCCCTCTGTTTTATGGGCATCTTTGTTAGTTCATCCTAAGAGTGCTCAAGTTTATTTAAAGGTTGAAATCACCTCCCCGTGGCCCTGCCTGGCATGGGGAGCCAGCTATCTCTACCTCCGCCCCTTCATCAACGTAGAACTGTTTTATAGGGCCAAGCTGTTTATTTATCAATAAGCAAACAACTCCTTAGAAAGTGAACAACAAATAAATAACAGTTAAACACACCAGTCCTTGGTTTAGCCTAATATTAACATAACTGAAAGAAGTTGTGAGCAACAGTGCAATGAATGAAAATGCTGGTTTATGAAGATCTGTATTTTGACATTTAAGTCAAGGGGACTTAATTTGTTTTCCAGGCATTCATTTGCTTTCTAAGTTGGTCAAGGCGTATAATGGTTATGGTTATAATAATGATAACAATAATAATAATATTAATAATAAAAATAATAACAACAACAACAATACAATATATTATTATTATTATTATTATTAGTATTATTATTATTATTATTAGTTTAAAGTGGTATTAGCAAGCGTACATACATCGACCAAGTTCTGGTGACGACGTGTGTGAGTGTGTGTGCTTTACACAAAGACTGACTCTGCCCCCTATGGGAGCACATGGCAAATATGCTATCCCGTTAAAGCTATGGATATGTTGTATGTTTTCCGACCTAACATCAGTGTAGCAGCAAAATGTGTTCAAAATGTTCCTACCACTTTTTTTTATTATTATTATTATTTCGTTGTAAAGCCTATGGCCTTTAGGCCTATGTTTGAACCAGTGCATTGGTGGATTGATTTTTTAAGACACACATTGAGACTTCTTTAGACGTGATGAAATGACTATCTTTTGTCATTTAAAAAAAATGTGTAGGCTAGGTAACTATCATGCTCTCCTAACTATTTGGATTAGGCAGCGCAAAGACAACCAGGACTATTTTCAGCAGTGGTGTATGAGCCACGGAAGGTTTCTTTACATTTAGGAGATGATCCGAATTACGGGGCAGACCCTGAACCTGCTCTAAACCTACTATAGGCCCATGTGCTGCGGAGGCCTTTTGACCTCGGCGGAGGCTTGTGGTCTCCGAGTGCCTTAGTTGGGTCTATTTTATGTAGCCTATATAAAAACCGTATTTGCAGAAGGCCTTGAATAGAGGGGCAGAATTCACCCGCGGACATGCGACAGTAGGCCTACTAGGTCGATATCCTACACTTCTCCTGAAGGGAACTCCTCCTCGGTGTAAACCTAGGCCTAATGCTGCGTAAAGCAACGAGTTTACTTCCGGCTACATCCTACATTAGACTTCCACTGATTGGTAGGAATAACACCTCTTTCTCTCCACCTCTCACGGATGCACAGACCCAAGATCAGAAAATTAAATAAACTCGCAAATAAACTCTGGACGCTCTCTGAGAGGCTACTATTGTGTTGAGGGATGTTAGGCCTGTGCCTTGAAAGAGCAAGGGGTTTGACTTGTGCCTGTATGTTAATGTTCAAATCTACATTGTAGTGATGGGTGCAATGAGATTTTCGAATGTATTTATTTGTAGGCACATATTTAATATAAACGATTAGGCCATACGCTCGTTCAGTGTGGACGCGTTGGGGGCGGGGGCCGCGTGGCCCGCGTTCGTGGCCGCTTGAGGGCACTGCTGTGGCGGGAGTTGGCCTGGGAGCGGCGCGGGAAACAGCCTTTCATATAGATTAGGCTGGATTGAAAGAATTCAGGATACGGATTAAGAAGAGGGTCCACTGCTGCTGCATTTACTAGACTGCGATTATTTTCCTCTGTGATTGCGATTTAGGCGCGTATATTTACGCCCGTGAACAGTTCAGTAGGTATATATGCCCACGTTTAAGAGAGTTAGAGGTCTGCCCGACCAGAATCGCCAGTGTTTCCACTCGCCATGTAGCCCCTAATGTCAACATTTAGAATAATTTCACATATGGTGCAGTGTTTGCGCATGATGTAATTTAACAGGAAATGGTTTCATTTCAAGTTTATCCCGTGCTATTCATCGTCCATATGCTTGTTCAGTAGCCTAATTTTAAATAAAGATGCTTCAGTCGCTATGGGCTATTCAATCGCTCACTATATCAAACGCCTTTTTAAAAATAGATTAATCTGATGGATTCTACATGAGCAGAAAATCTTTTTAAAATTTTTCAAAATTACGTGTTATTAAAAGAAACCATTCTAAATAAGCGTGAAGTCACTGTTGTGCTTATTTAGACTTGCCTAGGCTACACCACCTGAATAATAACACTTGGACATCATACATTTGCCCTGACATTTAGGTCAATTAGTCTCTACATTCCTATTATTTTCAAATCGCACATGTGCTGTTATTGTCTTGCAAATGTAAGGTGCCTTCTGGTGGGCTTTGCGTGAGGCCTAAGCCTGCTCCTCGGTGTTTAGCTGTTGCCGATCACAAGGGATCCTCTACCGAGGTTTTCCCCTCCGACTAGTGGGGAATAGCAGGCTCTACTACCGCCCACGTCCCTAGCACCTCTCGCCGAAGAACCATCGATGTTTACACGCTAGTATCGACGGTTAAAATTTTGCCTTTTGCACAGTATTTTCTACATTTCATATTCTTGATCGACGCCACAGTCTTGTATTTCAAGAGCGAATTTTCAACGATCGCGAAGAATAAAAAGACTTCCTTTTCCCATGTGCGCCCATTGCAGTTGGTGTTCCAGCGCTCTAGACGAAATCTTGTGTGGGCATGTGAATCATTTCTTACTAACCGCTTGTTTCCTAATGATACATTTTCCCTAACTGCAAAAAGCACGCCGTGAATCTTGGATCATAGATCGGCTGACCATGCTCGTTAGTTTACACAGAGGAGAATACTACACCTAAATGGAAAAGGGCAAACGGAACGTTTCATCAGCCCATGCGAAATCGTATAGAAGCCATTTTGTTATCGCGCATAGTTCAACCGACTTGGTGAGCTTTGTAAATCAAAATTAACACAAATAGGCTAGCCATCATGCCTTTCATTTTCCTTAAAATGCTAAGATTTGGCAGATATTAATTTTGCAGAAAGATTGCGCTTATAACTTAAGCGTGATTGTAGCTTATTTATTTAAATGTCAATTTAGATGGATGGCTATTGTCTTTTATGGATATTTAGGCTACGATTTTAGGTGAAACTACGGTGTAATACTGTTTCCTAATTACTGAAAAATAGGGCAGCCTACTATAAGCCTTAAACAAGATATTTAACATTCTCACTATTCAAGATACATTAAATTGTGTTTATTGTTGTGTAGCCTTTGTGTGTGTGTGGGAGAGAGTGAGAGAGAGAGTGTGCGTGTGCGTGTGTGCATGTGTGTGTGTGTGTGTGTGTGGGGGGGGGGGGGGGGGGGTGTAGAGAGAGAGAGAGTGTGTGTGTGTGTGTGTGTGTTTGTGTGTGTTGTCCTGCCCGATTAAACATTTCTGCTTGAAAACAAAGGCCGATTCTCAGACGAAATCTCAGTCAAATCCATGTCATCTGTCCAAATGCTAAACTGTCAGTGAGGCACATAGATCTCCTTTCTAACTCAGTATCCACAGCAGCGCCATTCAGGTGTGGTTTTGTTTTACCTATATAAGAGTTGTATTATTTGTCTCTAATTTACAGGTTTTTGGCTGCAACACTTTTCACGGGCCACGAGCATCTGCAGACTGCCAAATGCAACATCAGTTGAGGATCAACAGAAGAGTTGCTGAGTCGTGTAGGCCTTGGCTGCGGCCCTTTGTGGCGGTGTGGACTGCCTAAGCTCCGGTGTCTGGCCGAGCT
>NC_085012.1:1575889-1585889 GCF_963854185.1 Sardina pilchardus
GAGCCTCGATACTGGGTGGCTTCACCATGCATATGTAAGCCATATATATCAGTCATACAGAATTGTTTACCATAGTCTAAACATATAGCCCATTAAGACTTGAAGCTGTACTGGATAAAGCCAATTCGGAACTTTCCATTAATGCCACTATCTCCCTTAAATGGAAAGAAATACACTCACTACTCCTACTCTACCATAAGAGACACAATTATATATTCCTCCTACTGTACCATAAGAAATTGCATTCTTTAGTTACTTAGTTTAATTATTGTCATGTTTTTGTATGATTGTGTAAGAGTGATCATTCACTGACATTCTCACACATTTAGATTGCATATTTCAACGCACTCTCTTGTGGGTGAGTGTTTGTGTGTGTGTGTGTTAGAAAGAGAGAGAGGGATAGGGTAAAAGGTAGCTTACCCTTCCCCCATTCCCAATGCCTCCCTAATTTGTGCTTTCTCTCTCTCTCTCTCTCTTTCTCTGTCTCTCTCTTTCTCTCTCTCTCTCTCTCTCTCTCTCTCTCTCTCTCACTCTCTCTCTTTCTCTCTCTCTCTCTCTCTCTCTCTCTGTTAAGGTGCCTCTGTCAGTGCCCCAGCCTCACACCCTCCTCTGTGCCAGGCTTTAACACACAAGCCCCTGCAAGGTGTCACTGGCACAAATACATTTCCTCACAGGTCGCAGCTCTGGGACCCAGGGTGTGAGGAGGAGGAGGTGAAGGAGGGGGAGAAGGTGGAGGAGGAGGTGAAGGAGGGGGAGAGGGTGGAGGAGGAGGAGAGGGAGGAGAGGGGGAGGAGGAGAGGAGGTGGAGGGAGAGAAAGAGGGCCGATGTGGCACTAGAACTGAAAGAGCAACCGATCACTCCTGGCCCAAAGGGTGAGAGCGCTCACACACACTCACACACACACACACACACACACACACACACACACACACACACACACACACACACACACACACACACGCACACACACACACGCACGCACACACACACACACACACACACACACACACACACACAAGTGCAAGCTTAAGATGTCATAGTCAATAGCTGTAGGAAATGCTGGTCTGATGCGATGTGTCCTGGGCCGCTGCTTCCCTCTTCATGAGGCCGTGTAAGAGCCCATTAAAGTTGCATGTGTAAAATACTTACTCTCCATTTACGGGCCGCGTTCATGGGAGAGGTATGTGATGGGGTCGGGTTTCCAGTTTGGAGCCTGTAAAGATTTAATCATTTCACTCCTAGTTTACTGACAAACAACAGCGGCTGAATTGGGATGGTGTCGCTCCTCTCTGTGACCATATAAAATACAATTATAATTATAATTACTTTGACTATTTACTATTTATATTTACTAATTAGTCCTCGTTACAGACTCTGATTTGCCTCCCTTTGTGTCATGCACACACAAGAGGAAATTACATTAAAAATATATTGGAAGCTTTCATCCCAAAAGCCCCCAGTCAGGAGCATTGTGGATATCTAGCGTGTGTGTGTGTGTGTGTGTGTGTGTGTGTGTACACAGCGGTTTGTTTTTTCCTCTTCCTGTATGAGACATGCTGTGGGATGGTGCACTGCAGATGGATTGCCTTTATATAGCACTCTACAATCTCACACCTCATATTCACCCATTCACATTTACATTCATCCATGCACACATATTCATTTACATATTCACCCATTCACACAAACATTTACATTCATCCATACACACACATATTCATTTACACACATATTCATTTACACACATATTCACCCATTCACACAAACATTTACATTCATCCATACACACAAACATTTACATTCATCCATGCACACATATTCACCCATTCACACACATATTCACCCATTCACACAAACATTTACATTCATCCATACACACACATATTCATTTACACACATATTCACCCATTCACACAAACATTTACATTCATCCATACACACATATTCATTTACACACATATTCACCCATTCACACAAACATATACATTCATCCATGCACACATATTCACCCATTCACACAAACATTCATACACTGATAGTGGAGGCTGCCATGCAAGACGTGTGTGTCCTCCCCTCTTTTGGACCCACACATGTGGAGCTGCTCCCACTCCTCCTCCTGTTCCTCCTCTTCTTCCTCCTCTTCTTCCTCCTTCTCCTCCTCCTCTTCTTCCTCCTCTTCTCCCTCCTCTGCTACCTCCTCTTCTTCCTCCTTCTCCTCCTCCTCTTCTTCTTCCTCCTCCTCTCCCTCCTCTGCTACCTCCTCTTCTTCCTCTTCCTCCTCCTGTTCCTCCTCTTCCTCCTCCTCCTCTCCCTCCTCTGCTACCTCCTCTTCTTCCTCCTCCTCCTCCTGTTCCTCCTCTTCTTCCTCCACCTCTCCCTCCTCTTCTTCCTCCCCCTCCTCCTCCTCCTCCTCCACCCTAACCGTCCTGGCTCCACCACCTCTGGCTCTTTGTCTACATCTGTCTCGGCGTGTCAGAGGTGGAGGGGCGATGACATCTCTTTGCCCCCCCGGCAACAGGCGAGGCGTGTGCCCAGGCTAGTGAGAGCAGCCGCCTGATCCGTGGTAATGTCCATTGATAGGATTGATAGGAAAATCAATGGCACATTGATCCACACACAGCCTAGTGCTGAGAGAGAGAGAGAGAGAGAGAGAGAGAGAGAGAGAGGGAGGGAATGTGAAAGAGATAGAGAAAGAGAGAGAGGGAATGTGCAAGAGAGGGAGAGAAAGAGAGAGAAAGAGTGCGAGAGGAAGACAGAGATAGGTAAGGAGCCAAAGGGAATGTGCAAGAGAGGGAGAGAAAGAGAGAAAGAGAGAGAGTGTGAGAGGAAGACAGAGAGAGAGAGAGAGAGAGAAAGAAAGAGAGAAAGAAAGAGAGAGAGAGAGATAGGTAAGGAGCCAGAGGGAGTGTGCAAGTGACACAGAGGTGGAGCTGATAAAGTTTGTGTTTGTGTGTGTCTAAGAAAGAGAGGAGAGAAACAGGGAATGATAAAGCAGGGGGATGACAGAGGGATTGGCAAAGAAAGAGAGAGGCGCTGACAGACGAGAGAGAGAGAGAAAGAGAGAGAGAGTGGCTCAGAGGGCTCCACTCCTCTGTAAATACGCAGTAGGACTAGAAGCCTTTATGCACAAGGCACCATTGGATGGACAATGGCTTTAAATGGAATTTGAGAGGAGGGGGGTTGGCAAAGAGGGGGAAAAAATCAATTTCCTCAGTGGCCATGTGGTCTAATGCTGATCCAGAGACAACTCTGCATTTCTGCTCTAATTGCCTATTCCCACAACATATAGTCCGCGCTGCCACCACCGGGGTCAATACACAAGCTCAGCTAAAGGACACTGTCTCTGATGCCACAACTTTGTGTCACACTAGATACATTTTGAACGAATCAAAAACAACACCTTTTATGACTCCCTTAAACTCCAATGATCCTTTCAATCTGTGTAGCTATTTTAAATGGTGTCTCTTTGGAGTTTATTCATGTAACCTTGCTTTGTATTGCATGGTACACACCTGGTGATACAATTACAAAGAATGCTGGACACACCACTGTTTTCATGCATTTAAGCAATTTGAAATAAACAATCTGCATAAATATATTTTGACATAATAGACTGTAGGTAGATATTTCAGAAGACAGATGAAAAGTTTCTTTCTCTTCCTTGTAACACCAGGAGAACATAGAGGTTGCCGTGGTGAATAGCAGGTTTGCGAGGCATCTTGATCACTATGGAGACGCATAGATGGTTTCCGTGCCGAACACACTCCCTCTTTCCCCACTTGTGAAGTGAAAATGGGTGCCATAGCAACAGCACATACTGTTTACAATACGTAGTCTCACTTCATCTCTAGCTGTTGATGGGCTCCCTTTGCATGTGTGTGTGTGTGTGTGTCTGGTTAGAGCCGTCCTCCGTAGTGCTTCGTTTCACTCTGTGTGTAAATTGTTGTGAATTCTAGTTTTAGATGAGAAAAGACATTCAGGTCATTTATGGTCTTGTACACAAATTGAGCATGTTTTTTTTCTCCTGGTATATCAAGTTGTGTTTTTTTCCGATCCACTGAACAGCAAGGTAGCGCATAATAAATAAAACAAGTATTAGATAAGACTTAATGACTTTGTCATTTATTTATTTTGCTCACTGAAAACAAGCACACATATATGTCATATATATATATATATATATATATATATATATATATATATATATATATATGTTTTATTTACAGCAGATATAAATTAAATGAGTTTATTTAGACAAAGTGAAATACCCCATAGGCTCTACCACTGATGTGTTTTCAATGAGGGACTTAGGCCTACATTCACTGCTGGGGAAAAAATTATCCCTGCATTGCACAAATGTTCAAAAACTTTTTTAAAGTATTTGTAATATTTCCTCGTAATTGTAGTATTTATTTGATATGAAATAATGGCAGATAAAAAATATTTTAGGACAAAATTGACCATAGGAACCCAGTATATTTTATAGTCTTGTGAAAAGAACTGCAACATCCACAAGTTACATCGCATGCATTTTCTGTCCTAAGCTGGTAGCTTCATAAGAAGTGGTTTTCCAACTTGTCAGTTTTCAAGCTTACAGTAGAAAAAACAGTGTACATCTCAGGTCAAATATAACCATTTTAAGTCACTCCGACACATTTTTACATTTTCCCCTCAAAACAATAAAACAATAAATATACATTGCTTGAAAATATAGCATTATTTCCCATCTGAATCAGTTGAATAAAAAAAAAAATGCAGGGGAAAATGAGATGGGGGTGGTGTGTGTGTGTGTGTGTGTGTGTGTGTGTGTGTGTGTGTGTGTGTGTGTGTGTGTGTGTGTGTTGGGTGGGGGGGGGGTGAGGGAGGCGGCCCATGCTGTGCTGAATACAGGAAAATGGAATCTTTACCAGGAAATCCATTAAATCATTGCACACCACTGTGCTACTCACAAGCCGGAATTCTCTGTTTTAAAAAATCTCTTATTAGTCTTAATTTCAAAATTACAATCAACATGACTGGAATCTTAAATGGATAATAATAATAATAACGCAACGTAGCTCTGGCCAGACTGCTGGGCAGCTGCTGCTGCTGCTGTGGTGGGCTGCGGTGGGCCACCTCAGGGCCGGCTCAGGGCCACTTCAGGGCCGTAGCCTCTGCGCTAACCGGCCTCCCCAAGACCTGATCACTAATCCGTCCCTGTGTCCAGCTCTGCAGTGAACCCTGGGGGGGGGGGGGGGGAGAGCAGGAGGAGCGGAGAGGGAGGGGTGTGTGTGTCAGAGAGAGAGAGGAGGGGTGGGCAGGGGGTGTGGGGAGAGGAGGTTAATTTGCACGTATTAGAGAGGGCAGAATTTCTCATTAAAAAGAGATTGAAGTTGATATATGCCCGTGTGTGGCTGACGCACTGTACGTTGGGACTGTGTGGAGACTCTGGCAGAACAAAGGAAAGAGTTCCCTCCCTCCTCCCTCTCTCCCTCTCTCCCTCCCTCCCTCCCGCACGGCGGAGCTGCACTACGCTAGAGTGAACGGCGACTCCCTCCCTCCCCTCCCTCCCTCCCTCCCCACACACAACTGCACCCCAGCGCACCTCCTGACCGAATAACTGACATAAACACAGCGGGTTTACGCGGTGACCATGCCTCTCCGTAGCCCACTCACGTGTGGTCAGTGAGCTCGCCGGGCAGGATGGACAATAGTAGCCGGCTCTTCCGTTCTGCTCAGCATTAATGGACACATGAAGAGATGCTCTGAAACGCTTCAGTAATCTCCTCTGTCATTTATTCTAATTTATTTTAAAACTGATATCTGATATCTACACTAGATCATTAGTATAAAATGTAAATGATGATTAGAGAGATATTTATTTATTTGTTTGTTTTTTTGTTGTCATCTTCACCAGCGCATCTACAACAGCACTTCTGCAGCGCGTAGAGGCCAGTCGTGACCTATGGAGCAAGACGTCTTTAGCTTGTGCAATAAAAGTTACTTATTGAGGGGGGAGGCCTTGGCTGATAAGAAATTGGCTAATTTGGGTGAGGTCCACTGACATCCCTGAAGATCCCAGCATTCACAAAGAAGAGCCCTATCAGGCCTGCTGGCATTCATAAAGAAGAGAGCTATCAGGCCTGCTTGTCAGTATCTTGTCAGAGCGCGGCAGCTTAATGGCTGATGCGGAGGGGGTCAGAGTGGGGAGCGGGCGCAGTGTTGAGGCGGCAGGCATTAATAAATGATCCTGCCAGGGCCGCTGGGGTGGCTGACCCCTGGGGTGGCCCTCCGCACGCCACACTGCAGGGAGACTGCATTGCAAATCAGCACCACAAAAATACACAACATTCTTTGGGATTAATAAATATGTGTGTGTGTGTGTGTGTATATATATGTATATATATATATATATATATATATGTGTGTGTGTGTGTGTGTGTGTGTGTGTGTGTGTGTGTATATATATGTGTGTGTGTGTGTGTGTGTGTGTGTATGTATGTATGTATGTATGTATGTATGTATTTATTTATTTGTATTTGTATTTTTTATTTGTATTTGTATTTGTATTTGTATTTGTATTTTTATTATTATTTTATATATATATTTATATTTTATAATTGGTATTTTTTTTTACGTCTGTAGCTAAGGCTCACATTTGAATGGCAAATAGTGAGAGGAAAATGCAGCGACTGCCTGGAGCATTTTTCAGTTGGTTACTTTTGTTTGTATTTGCGCTGAATTGTATTCCCTTAAGAGACTTTCTATTTCAGGTTATGCAATTACATCCTAGATCAGCCTCTCACACATAGAGGGAAGACAAAAATCCTCAAATGCAGTTCACCCATCTTTGTTTTCCTCCTGAAAAGCAGGCTTCGTTCTCCCTCTCTCTCTTTCTCTCTCTCTCTCTCCCTCTCTCTCTACTCCTGTGAGCCTCCCTCCCCTCATACTCTCTCTTTTCTACTCTCTCTCCCTCCCTCCTTGCCCTCCCCTCTTCCCTTCCTCCCTCCCTCCCTCTCTTTCTCTCTCTCTCTCTCTCTCTCTGCCAGCGCTGGCGATGTCCATTATGTGGCCTGTCTCACAGTCGAGCGCAGACAAAGCAGAGCGACTGCCACTAATTGTGGGTGTTGTGTTGGGGCAGCCCATGGCCCTGGCCTGCAAGGAGGAGAGGAGAGGAGGAGGAGAGAGGAGAGGAGTAGGGGAGGAGAGAGGAGGAGGAGAGAAGAGGAGGATGAGGAGCAGAGAGGAGGAGAAGTAGAGAGGAGAGGATGAGAAGTAGAGAGGAGGAGAAGTAGAGAGGAGAGGAGGAGGAGAGAGGAGAGGAGAGAAGGGAAGGAGAGGAGGAGAAGAGGAGGAGAGAGGAGAGGAGGGGCAGTGCTCCTTTTTCCTGTGGCTCCCTCCCTCTCTCCCTCCGCCAGTGGTACAGGCACACAAACAACACCAGCCAGAGAGAGAGAGAGAGAGACAGAGAAAAAAAGAAAGAGAAAGAGAGAGAGAAAGGGAAAACCAAAAAGAATGGCCTGCTATGGAGAGAAGGGGAGAGAGAGAGAGAGAGAGTGGGTGTGGGTGTCCGTGTGTGTGTGCGTGCACGTGTGCATATGTGTGTGTGTGTGTGTGTGTGTGTGTGTGTGTGTGTGCACGCGTGCGTGTGTGTGTGTGCACGCTTGCATGTGCATATGTGTGTGCATATGCGTGTGCATATGTGTGTGTGTGTGTGTGTGTGTGTGTGTGTGTGTGTGTGTGTGTGTGTAGGATGTCTGTGCTTCCGTTAGGCATGGCTCCTGACCGAAGCTTGAGTGGAGATTATTTTGGGTCTGGTCATATATCAACTTCTCCGCCTGCTTTCCTGCCGCTCAGCACAATCAGTCCGTACAACTCGTGCAGACTTGCTCCTCTCTCGTGCCCTCCTCTCTCTGAGAGGGGAAAGAGCCCCGAACACAACACAACACAGCCAACATGTTAACCACCAGGCCGGTTTACTTTGTTTTGCCATGTGATGATTGATGGAGTCGACTCGACTTCAGTCTCCAAATGTCTATTGGCACAGCTGCTGTTCATGCTTTAACTGATTCACTTTTATCTCCTGTGTTTTCTCTCTCTCTCTTGCAGTCGAGTCAGAGCTGTTGTTGTGTCGGGTGACATGGTGCGCTTCCGAGCGCCGGCGTTGGGTTTGAGTTGTGCCACACTTTTAATCTTTCTGTTCAACACAACACAGGGTGTTTTGCGAGGACCCCCCCCCCCCCCCCTTTTAAAGAGAAGAAGGTAGGAGAGAGTATGTGCGTGGTCTCGAGGGCTCGTAGATTATGTTGACAAAAGACACACCTGGCGTCCAGAGATTGGGGTTCTCTTCTTACTAACAAGACACTTGCCACAGCCTTAGCTTGTCTGTACGCTCGTACATGACGTTTAAAAAGCACCACAAGCTGACAACATTCTTTTGTGTGTGTGTGTGTGTGTGTGTGTGCACTCTCTCACTTGCACATGTATTTCTCTCACTGCCATTAGTACAGACAACGCTGTGACAAAGAGCAAGGACCCGCGTATGCTCTTGCAGAGGTGAGGCTGGAGGCTCCAAGGTGACCGAAGTGAATTCGAAGTTAAAGGCATTCAGTGTTCTTTTCTCTCTCCCCGAGCCCAAGAGTCCATGTTTGTTCTCGCGTGTATGGCGATGGCCTTGTGAATGAAGGCAACTGCTGTGACTTATAAAGCTATGGAATTCATGTTTGTGTGTGTATGTGTGTGTGTGTGTGTGTGAGTGTGTGTGTGTGTGTGTGTGTGTGTGTGTGTGTGTGCGAGAGAGAGCGAGAGAGAGAGAGAGAGAGCAACATGTGTGTGCATGTTTCATTTCACATTTACGTACCTTTTCTTTTCAAATTATTTTTTCATTCTTTAAATTTGTAATGTGTCACAATATGTTTCACGAACGCAGCCAAGAGAGCAAGGCTGTTTACTTGATTAAAAAATAGAGTCTGAAAGTAAGTGAGTAAATTCTCACAGTATAGCTGGTCATTTATTGTGCATAGTAGCTAACTGTTGTGACTGGACAAGCTTTCCCACAGTGCTGTCCTCCAGCTACTGCAGATGTGTGTGTGAGTGTCCACTCCACTATTCACAAGGACATCACGCGGCGAGAGCAGCTGTAGTCATGCTTTCACTCATATTTAGTTTTTATCATTATAAGACGCGTTGTGTATAAGCCGCAGGAAAGTGTTTTGTGCAGGTTAAAAGAAACAAAACCATATCGACACCATATTAACTGCCCCCTTGTATTAACCTCATAGCTAAAAAAATGTGCAAACTCAGTATATAAGCCGCGGCTAATAGTCAGGAAATGACGGTATTATTATTATTTTACTTTTCCTCTTAAAAACACCAAAGCAGCATGTTGCACCACCTCTCTCTGTGGAGCAGACCCACGTGCAGCCACTGCTCTGTCTGTCCCGACGGTCTGAAACGGTTCTCAGTGGTGCATGCTGGACTGCTCCGCTTTAGCCACCACACACACACACACACACACACACACACACACACACACACACTCTCTCTCTCTCTCTGGAGGCCCCGTGCCTCAACCTGAACGCCCGAACATTCAATAATCACGCCTCCTTTTTTTTCAGATGCACCAGCGGCCTTGAGAAGCCTAGTGACTATAGAACACTGGGGCAAAAAAAAAGATACAAACACACACACACACACACACACACACACACACACACACACACACACATCGCCTGCTCCCGAAGTGGAGTACCCACGCCCCCCCATGATAAAATGGTGACAGCCAAATCCCATCTCCATAATTAACAAGCTGCTGTGGAGGACCCATCTCCACACGTGTCTCTGATGGGGTTTAATAAACGGCTCATCTCATATCAAGAAATTCTATGCCATTTACTTTGCCGTTTTTGACACCACCAGGGAAAAAAAGAATAATTTTAATATATAATTATTTCCTCTTCCTGGGAATTTTATTAATTATTACAATGTCTCAAATAATGGCGCAATGGCATATCTATTTTT
>NC_085012.1:1590889-1605889 GCF_963854185.1 Sardina pilchardus
AGGGAGAGAGAGCAGGAGAGAGAGATGGAGGGAGAGAGAGGAAGTAGAGGTAAACATGCATGCAAAGATGTGTGTGTGTGTGTGTGTGTGTGTGTGTGTGTGTGTGTGTGTGTGTTTTAAGTGGATAGGTCTTGGAAATGAGAGATGCATAGATAGACCCATAGATGCCAAATATGCATGCTAGGGGAGGGCAGAGAGAGAGAGAGAGAGAGACAGAGAGAGAGATAGAGTGAGAGAGATAGAGAGAGATAGAGGGAGAGAGAGAGAGAGAGAGAACACTTGGGTATAGCTGAGTACTCAGTAGGTCTGTTGAGAGCAAACTTGGGAAGGAAGAGACAGAAAGAATAAGAGGGGAGAGGTGAACATACAGATGCAGAGAAAAGAGATGGAGAAATGTAGAGAGAGAGAGGGAGAGAGAGAGAAAGGTAAAGAGGGGGAGAGAGAAAGGTAAAGAGGGAGAGAGAGAGGGAGAGAGAAACGGGAAGAGGGAGAGGGAGGGAGAAAGAAATAAAGAGAGAGAGAGAGGGAGGGAGGGAGGGAGGTAGGGAGAGGGAGCCCATGAGAGTTGGAGCAGAGACTAGCAGATAAAGCCCCACACAGGCTATGAGAGGAGCAGTCAGACACCACCCAGCACACACACACACACACACACACACACACACACACACACAGACACACAGGCACACAGACACACAGACACACACACACACACACACACACACACACACACACACACACACACACACACACACACACACACAGACACACAGACACACAGACACACAGACACACAGACACACACACACACACACACAATATGTACTCTGGTTGATTGTGGATATTTAATTGCACCTCCCTGGAACCCAATTGGATGTGTCAGTGGGGGAGAGAGGGGGGATGACACGTGTTGTCAGAGCTTTGGTGGGAAGAGAAGGAGGAAGGGAGAGAGGGATAAAGGGAGGAAGGGAGAGAGGGAGAGAGGGATGAAGGGAGGAAGGGAGAGGGGGATGTAGTTGGTGAGGAAGAGAGGGAGTAGAGACTTGATAGATGAATGAAGAGAAGGGGATGATGGAGCAGGAAGGAAAGCGAAACAGGACACAGCAAGGACACTGTATGTGTGTGACTGTGTGTTAAGCACACTGTATGTGTGTGACTGTGTGTTTTGGGGGGGAGGGGTTGTGTTTAAAAGGCTCTTTACCCCCCAGTAACCTGTGGTGTGCTGGTTCATACTCTGAAACGTCCCTCTCCCTCAGCTCAGGAACACACACACACACACACCTCTGCTGTGGTACCTGCAACAGGTCTACAGGTTACTCTAGCTCAGCACACACACACACACACACACACCTCTGCTGTGGTACCTGCAACAGGTCTACAGGTTACTCTAGCTCAGCACACACACACACACACACACACACCTCTGCTGTGGTACCTGCAACAGGTCTACAGGTTACTCTAGCTCAGCACACACACACACACACACACCTCTGCTGTGGTACCTGCAACAGGTCTACAGGTTACTCCAGCTCAGTGGAGGCGTTGCAGCTAACAGGAGTCCGAGTCGAACCGCACCGGCTCTCCGGAGTCACTATAAACTTGGCTGTGGTTTGGACAAGTGTTCATTATTAGGCAATTACATTTCGTCTTTGTCCCCCCCCCCCTTCTTTTCTCTTTGTTTCCGGTCTTTCTTTAGGGCGGAGGTGTGTGTGTGTGTGTGTGTGTGTGTGGAGGAGCTTGGGCAAAGAGCTGGACTAACAGGGCATAAATCAGTCCTCTCCCCCCGGTGCGGCGTCCACAGGCGGCTTGGGTTTCCTCACCTGTAAGCCGAGTCCATTCCTTGCGAGCAGCCATGGTGAAACAGAAGCCTCCCTCAGGTCTCTCCTCTGTCTCCAGCCCCACACACCCCCAGTGCTGCACCTGGCACAGGCTCTGTGTGTGTGTATGAGAGAGAGGGAGTGTTTGAGGAAGGGAGTATGGGATCATTGGGGAAGTGAAGGATCACATGAAGGACCTCCCATGAACATCTCCACAATGCACCCCCCCCCCCTCCCCAAAAAAACTAACCGCTTTCAACACTAAACCCTTCTATTTATTTTGTCTCACGCTTTGGGAAGTTGTTGTTTTTTTTCAGCACAACACATGCGTCAACACAAACCACCAAAACAAACCCGTAGCATCTGCTTTGTGTAAGTGCATTTGAGCTTGTGATGACACACACACACACACACACACACACACACACACTCCTGCCACCACTTGCAGTGGAACAACTCTCTTATGTGAACTATCCAGATCCGGCTCTCATCTCAGGCAGCTAAATAAACTGCTACAGTGTGTCTGAACTGTCTGACTACACATCTGTGCCAGTCTTATTTAGGGATAGGAAGGCAGCGGAGAAGAGATCACACGTCACATGAGAATCTCACATCTCAATGCAATGCTGTTTATCTGTCAGATTGCACACATCCATAAATACCTCATAGCACTTTAAGAAATGCTGGTCCGTTCTTATGAATGTGTTATAGTAATGTGTTAATTAAGCATGTTTTTACTACAATGCTCGTCTGTACATTTGTTCATAATAGCAGAACAGAAGGTGCAAAAGAACAGCTGGAACTCGTATCGCAACAGCTACGCTTCATAGAAAGAGACACTTTCACTCACTTCATCTAAAAAACTATTTACAACTGAGGGCTGGCATTTAAGATACAGTAGAAAACAAGACGATAGAAAAACAATTAATATCAGTCTGCCTTTACAAGCATAACCAGAAGATGACTGGCAGATTAGGGCCCAGGTCCTAGTAAAGTGTGGAACCAATCCAGATTAGGGCCCAGGTCCTAGTAAAGTGTGGAACCAATCCAGATTAGGGCCCAGGTCCTAGTAAAGTGTAGCCTGACCAGCCAGACCCACATCAAGATGTAGGATCTGGGAACTCACCGTAGGCAGGGCTCAATCGGAGGGGTGGGATTAACAGTTGTCTTTCAAATTCCCTCCACTTGCAACAGGATAATGCTAAACGAATCATCTTCTTGTTTTCAGGTAGCAGGATGCATAACTGTCGCAACTTCTGGTCGCATGTCAGTCACCATTATGTTAAACCCGCCCACCGACTCTATACATGATGTGATTGGTCCAATTGATTCTGCCAAGGTCCTAGTAAATTGTGGAACCTATCCAGATTGGGGCTCAGGCCCTAGTAAAGTGTGGAACCTATCCAGATTAGGGCCCAGGTCCTAGTAAAGTGTAGAACCTATCCAGATTAGGGCCCAGGTCCTAGTAAAGTGTGGGATCTATCCAGATTAGGGCCCAGGTCCTAGTAAAGTGTAGAACCTATCCAGATTAGGGCCCAGGTCATAGTAAAGTGTAGAACCTATCCAGATTAGGGCCCAGGTCCTAGTAAAGTGTGGGATCTATCCAGATTGGGGCTCAGGCCCTAGTAAAGTGTAGAACCTATCCAGATTAGGGCCCAGGTCCTAGTAAAGTGTGGGACCTATCCAGATCAGGACTAGATTTGCTGCTGTCACGGCTGCCATCTGGGGGTGGGGGCGAGGGGTGAGAGGTGAGGGGTCAGAGGGCACTCTGTGAGCTGTAGAGGGCGGGATCAAGCAGAAAGGAGACGCCTGCCTCACTCACAGCAGGGGACGGGCGCAAAGCCTGGGAAGCCCCGGGGAGGGAGAGAGAGAGAGAGAGAGAGAGAAAAAATAAAGAGAGGGAGAGAGAGAAGAGAGGAAAAATAAAGAGAGGGAGGGAGAGACAGAGGTGAGATAGAAAGGAGAGGGAGAGAGAAGAGATTAGAGCAGCGTTTGGTTCTACCAGGCCTCAGGAGAGGGAATAGAAGAACACTCATCTGATTCAGATACCAAGATAGAACACATTAATACAGATTATGATCTCAAATTACTGAAGGAACACAGACTAGACTCAGCTTTTACTTTTAATCCAGACAGAACTAAGTGTGAGTTTGTGTGTGTGTGTGAGAGAGAACAAGGTTTAAATACAAACCACCAAATGTGTAGCAACAAAGGAAACCCTGAAGATCAAAGCAGTATTGATTTGATGCAGCAGCCAGCCATGTAGCCATCTTCCAACTTTGCATTTTACAGAATTTCAGAAGCTTTTATAATTTAGCTGATAGTATATTTACTCTACTATGTGACTTTCAAACGGGCACTTTCTGACATGTTGAATGGAGACTTCTAACTTCTACAGGACTATATGAAGTTATGGAAAAACACAGACCCTCAGATTTGCATCATACTTAATAAATATTACATACTTGATACATACTACTAAATACTAGTTGTTTGGTGAAATAGTTTATGTTAAATAAATAATAATAAATATCAACGTAAATGCTATTCACAATTGATGGCTAATATATAATATGATAATCACCTGATTGTTTCTGATTTTATGCATAATGAATAAACAGACCATATATTAACTGTACGAGGTTGGGGAGGTATTTAGGTTCTTTATTACCAGGTTGGGGAGGTAGTTAGGTTCTTTATTAAACCACTGTACCAGGTTGGGGAGGTAGTTAGGTTCTTTATTAAACCCCTGCTTGCAAAGGGAAGAAAATCAGATTACAAAATGGACTTCAACACACGCTGTGAACTGATTTTAATTCAATAAAACAGTCAATGTACACAACCATATCAAGATGTTCTGCTTTTTTCTCAGTAAAGAGTTAGGACCTATAATGTTCTCTTGGTGCTCAGACATACAAAAGAGAATTTGCATATTTTGCGGTACAAAATTGAGGATGGTATGGAAATACGAGGGCCATGGTGATCTATAAAATGACATTGAGAAAAAGGTGCAAAACATAAAAAAAAATGTCTCTGCACATATAAAAAATAAATTAACACTTTCCAGTCACTGGTCCTGTTGTTGGTCGACATATTTCAAACACACAAACATGAACTGACTCTGTATTGACAATCCTTCACACCAACTAGGTGAATACCAACACATATGTACAAAAACGAGGTAAAACTAGGCTAGCTAAATCTTTCAACAGCTTGTCCATGATTGCAAGCTGTGTTCTCAAGCTTTACACACAAAGGAAAAATACCCTATGTACAAGACTAAGAACCTCCATTTTTAATTGTCAAGTATTTCAATATTTCTAATACAGGACAATTTATTTAAATCAAAACTTTTACAAGAGGATCCCAAAGGTTCTTGAGTGTCAAAAGTATTTTGTACAATACTATAAAAAAAGCTTGAAGAACAAACTGATACCTCCTAAAATATAGTATTCTTGTGCCTGATGTATGCAAAACAAATTGCAAATAAATAAGGAGGACAATATAAAGTTGTTATTTCAATCGCAGCACAGATATTCTGGGTAGCATCTCAAAACATCAAAACAATAGCTTTGCAAAGTAGTCAGAGTGGACAGTTCTTTAAGCAACTCATTAATAATCAAACACGAGGAGTCTGAGAGAGAGTGAGAGAGTGAACGAGTGAGTGAGTGAGTGAGTGAATCAGTACGGTAGCAGACAAAAAGTTCCTAGTTTATGCTGCCTACTGGTCACGCTGGGGGGGGTAGGGGTGTGTAGGTGGAGGTCGCCAGGCACTTGGGTTTGGGTTCGTAGCTGCTGGTCCAGGTATGCGTGTGTGTGTGTGTGTGGGAGCGCGCGAGAGAGAGATAAAGAGAGAGAGGTAGGTGCTCCGAGAGGGAGAGTTGCGTTGCGGCGCGGCACAGCAGGTCAGAGGTCAGGGAGCTTTGGAATGCCTCGAGTGGCTGGAGACGAGCGGGGGTCGGGCAGAAGGCAGTCGCGTGAAAGGTCACTTCAGGATTCCCACGTCCACAAAACAACAACAACAACAACAACAACATCATCAACAACAACAGCGCTTCCCCATCATCACCATCACCATCACCGGGAGTCCAAGTGTCGTCCGCATATATTAGTATTACATTACAGCTTCTCTATGCTCGTTAAAACTCTGCGTTAAAGGACAGGCTCTGAGAGGTAACAGTGGTCAGAGGTTCTTTTCGAAATAATAAAAAAAAAAGAACACAATTAAAACGGGAAAAAGGAGAAGAGAGAAGAAACGAGAGAACAGTACGATTGATCCCACGACCAGAAGTGTGACCTGATGGCCCCTCCCCACCAGCACCGTCTCCAGCCAATAGCAGCCC
This sequence comes from Sardina pilchardus, assembly GCF_963854185.1. Taxonomy (NCBI): domain Eukaryota; kingdom Metazoa; phylum Chordata; class Actinopteri; order Clupeiformes; family Clupeidae; genus Sardina; species Sardina pilchardus. Next base: position 1,597,047 of record NC_085012.1, read on the forward strand.
TAGCACCACCCTCCCTGGACCCGTGTCACTTCCTGTGTCCGCAGCGCAGCGCGAGCGTTCAGCCAGTCTGCTTCTCTCCGGCATCCAGACCCAGTTTTTTTCCCCCGAAGCGAGCGACTCCAACGCCCAGTCCAGTGCTGTTATCTCCAACGCCCAGTCCAGTGCTGTTATCTCCAGCGTGTGCCATGAGCGTGTTGGCGTCGCATGGAACGCCTGGTGGTGGGGTGGTGTGTTGTGGGAGAGGGTGGTGTGTTGTGGGAGAGGGTGGGGTGGGGTGGTGTGTTTTTGTGCAGCTGAAGTCTGTGCGGTGAGGGTGGTGTGGTGTGGGGTAAGGGTGGTGTGGTGTACAGTGAGGGTGGTGTGGGGTTTGGTGAGGGTGGTGTGGGGTGTGGGGTGCGGTGGGGTGGTGTGGGGTGCGGTGAGGGTGGTGTGGGGTTTGATGAGGATATAGTCCGTCTTGGTTCTGTGCGGATCCGGCGAGGCCCCTGAGAGAGAGAGAGGTTGGTGTGGTGAGTGCTGTCCTACAGGCAGAACACAGCCCATGCACGTCAAGTCTTCTCCTGCCCCGACACCGCCACCGCCTTCTCTGATAACCTCTGCAGAGAGAGGGAGAGAGAGAGGGAGGGAGAGAGAGAGGGAGAGAGGGAGAGAGAGAGGGAGAGAGGGAGAGAGAGAGGGAGAGAGAGAGAGAGAGGGGGGGGGAGAGAGAGGGAGATAGAGAGAGAGAGAGAGAGAGAAAGGAGGGAAGGATAGAAGGTGATGGAGGGACAGAACAGGAGAAGCCCAGAGTTGCAGAGAGAATAAAAAATAAAAGGGGGAAAAGCAGACAGATCAGGTGTTAATTGGGTGTAAATCCTGCCGCAGCTCAAATGTCCTGAAGTCATGAAGCGGAGCATGAGATGGGGGGAGATGGGAGCCGTGGAAACGGCGCGATGAGCAGGACGAGCCAGAGAGCAGCTCTCCGCTGGTCAATGTGGTGGCGGCCCCTCTTCAAACCACAGACCACATGTATGCTCAGCTCTCCTCTCAACACCACACACCACTCTGCTTTAGACACACACACACATCTCCACACACACACACATCTCCACACACACACACTCACGGCGTTCTTCTGCGCGGAGGCGGCCGCTGCAGCAGGGTCGGAGTGCATGGCCAGGAAGGGGTTGGAGGAGAGGGGGGACCCCTGGGCGGAGGTTGCGGAGGGCAGCAGGCCTCCGAGGGGGTGCAGCTGAATGGAGGAGGAGGAGGAGGAGGAGGAAGAGGAGAGCTGCTGCTGCTGCATCTGCTGGAGGTCCTGATGATGCTGATGCTGCTGGTGATGCTGATGCTGGTGCTGATGTTGTTGATGTTGTTGATGTTGATGCTGTTGATGTTGTTGATGCTGTTGGTGTTGTTGATGTTGTTGATGCTGCTGGTGCTGATGCTGCTGCTGCATGATCTGATAGAGCAGGGCTTGCTGCTGCTGCTGCTCCTGGTGCACAGGTGCACATTACCAACACAGAAACACACACACAACCACACACACACACACACATGCATGCATGCTCTCTCTCTCTCTCTCTCACACACACACACACACACACACACATACACACGTATGCGCACACACATAAGCACTCACACGTACGTACGTACGCACACACACAAGCATCTGCTTAGCACACAAATCACACTGAGCTGGATTTGGAAGAGGGGTTGAGAGAACTTATGTAGGGTATTGAGTTGAATGGGTGGTTTGTGACTGGTCCAGCAACTGACTGACAGTGGACATGAGATGAGATGACATGAGATGAGTTGTCATGGAGCGTGGGGCACTGTAGTGTGTGTGTGTGTGTGTGTGTGTGTACCTGTACCTGTACCTGTGTGTGTGTGTGTGTGTGTGTGTGTGTGTGTGTGTGTGTGTGTGTGTGTGTGTGTGTGTGTGTGTGTGTGTGTGTGTGTGTGTGTGTGTGTGTGTGTGTGTGTGTGTGTGCTCTCACCTGAGTGGTCTGTGGTGAGGTGAGGAGATGTTGGATCTGCTGCTGCTGCTGTAGAAGGAACTGCCTCTGCTGCTCAGTGATCTGGCCCTGACGTGCGACACTACACACACGGACACACACACACACACACACACACATTAGACAAATATACTCAATTTTCACAGTATAGATACACACACACACACACACACACACACACACACACACACACACACACACACACACACACACACACACACACACACACACACACACACACACACACATACATACATATACACACCCCCTCGCAAAATGAGATGCATCATCTCAAGGGATTTATGCTAACAAATAAACATGTAACACACACAATAAGACAAATATACAATGCTTTCCAGAGCTGTATATCGTCGCTGTCTGATGAAAACTATGCATCTCCACCCCACGATTTTGACTTACTACTATAAATACTCTCCTTCTTCTCAGTCTACAGCTAGCTTTGGGTATCTAAATGACCTGAAAATATGCTTAATTACGTCATCTATTTTGTACTCCGTCCACTAGTGGCAGTGTTGAGCATTAACTGCTCATAGGCTACTTCGTTTAACTGCAGAAGAAGCACGCACAAGTAGCTACCAACGTTTCTAAAGGTGACCGGCTGGACTAGCCTACGCAGTTTTGAACTACAACGTTGTTTGAATCCTCTGCGGTGCTAAAGAAAAGATTGGCTAAAGAAGTAGGCATACAGCGTTTTCGAATGCAGGGACACTAAGAGGCCAAGGTGGGGATGAAGTGCAACTCAAATAACTCATTGTAAAGCTTTACATGTTTTATAACTACTGCTATATACATCGGCAAGATGTTTTGATCATCAGGGAAATGCGAGCGCATACATACTGTAGGTTAACAAGAATGCAGGCTCATGCCACGTGGCCATTCAACACAACATGTTTCTCATCTCAGCTGCTAAACATTCATTTAAGCTTTATTTTTGTAAAATGTAACTTTTTTTTGTTGCTTTTTATCAGACAGCAACTTTATATACTGTAGTTGCTGTGTGTGTGTATACACACACACAAAAAAATAACACAAAAATACACGTCTACACATAGGCTACCATTCACACTAGTCTCTCTCTTTCTCTCTCACTCAAACACACACACACACACACACACACACACACATACTTTTCCCCCATGCCCAACACCAAACTCATTTCCCATAACTGTGCAAACACATTAATCCCAAATGCACGGCCACTAATAATAACTCACATGTGCAATGAAAACAAATGACAAATGTGTTATTTCCGCTCTCAAATAAACAGCTCTGATGGCCGCACTCCGCTACAGTGTGAGCCTGAGCCTGAGCCAGAACAGCTCGCTTACTCTGGAGAGGAACAGCGGCGCCCGCCCCAGCCGTGTACACACTCCTCACACACACTCCTCTAAGGCCGTCTCAGAGAGCCTACGGGACTGTACGCCACGGCAGACCAAGCGGCCAGGGACTGGACACACTAGTTAGGATAAATCAGTTTGGGGTTTGCTCCCAAGATGCAATGCTCGTGAGAGCGCTTTGGGCCGAGCACTTGAATAAACATGCACAGGCGCATGCAACACACACATGCGCACACACACACACACACTCACGTACGCACACCCACGCACACACACAGACTCTAAGACCCTAAAGCACAGAAGACGTTTCTGAGAGCAGGCTAGCAACTTGCAACGCCAGCGAGCCTCACCTGGTTTTGCCTGCGGCCGGGCTGCTGCAATCCAAAGCAAGCAAGGAAGTCAGACACACACACACACACACACACACACACGCGCACACACACACACACACAGACGGAAGGAGGCATTACACACTCCGAGAGCACCTGCGTGAATAGCCACTGCATGCAAAACTTCATTTCACCACCTTCGTGCCCACAAACACCTGCAGCAGAAGCGCCATCTCTCTCTGAGACCACACTTCTCACGCTCACTAGTTCACACACCTTCACATCACAACTAATACACACGGCATAAGACAGTCAAGTGTAAGGCATTCAGAATCACACTTCTGTTTCTGGGATACCAAAATTCAAAATTCAACAAGCCAAGAAGGTAAAAAAGAAGAAAATTGTCCAATTGTCCATAGGATAAGCCAGACTAGTTGTAAGTAGTGCTATGAGAGGAGGTTCTCTGAAGAGATGGGTTCTCAGACTTGTTTTGAAGATGGAGAGGGACGTCCCTATTCTAGGTACTCTACTCCAATGAGGAGCGACAGGTGAGAAGGTCTGCTATGTGTTCTGGTGGGCACGTACTCTACCTGCTGCTGATGGGCACGGTGTTGTGGTGCGTAGCTATATGGTGGGCACGGTGTTGTGGTGCGTAGCTATATGGTGGGCACGGTGTTGTGGTGCGTAGCTATATGGTGGGCACGGTGTTGTGGTGCGTAGCTATATGACGGTTGCTGGTGGGCACGGTGTTGTGGTGCGTAGCTATATGACGGTTGCTGGTGGGCACGGTGTTGTGGTGCGTAGCTATATGATGGTGTTGTGGTGCGTAGCTATATGACGGTTGCTGGTGGGCACGGTGTTGTGGTGCGTAGCTATATGACGGTTGCAGGTGGGCACGGTGTTGTGGTGCGTAGCTATATGATGGTGTTGTGGTGCGTAGCTATATGACGGGCATGGTGTTGTGGTGCGTAGCTATATGACGGTTGCTGGTGGGCACGGTGTTGTGGTGCGTAGCTATATGATGGGCACGGTGTTGTGGTGCGTAGCTATATGATGGTGTTGTGGTGCGTAGCTATATGATGGTTGCTGGTGGGCACGGTGTTGTGGTGCGTAGCTATATGATGGTTGCTGGCTATATGATGGTTGCTGGTGGGCACGGTGTTGTGGTGCGTAGCTATATGACGGTTGCTGATGGGCACGGTGTTGTGGTGCGTAGCTATATGATGGTTGCTGGTGGGCACGTACCTGCTGCTGATGGGCACGGTGTTGTGGTGCGTAGCTATATGATGGTGTTGTGGTGCGTAGCTATATGATGATTGCTGATGGGCACGGTGTTGTGGTGCGTAGCTATATGGTGGGCACGGTGTTGTGGTGCGTAGCTATATGATGGTTGCTAGTGGGCACGGTGTTGTGGTGCGTAGCTATATGATGGTTGCTGGTGGGCACGGTGTTGTGGTGCGTAGCTATATGATGGTGTTGTGGTGCGTAGCTATATGATGGTGTTGTGGTGCGTAGCTATATGACGGTTGCTGGTGGGCACGGTGTTGTGGTGCGTAGCTATATGACGGTTGCTGATGGGCACGGTGTTGTGGTGCGTAGCTATATGATGGTTGCTGGTGCGTAGCTATATGATGGTGTTGTGGTGCGTATATATGATGGTTGCTAGTGGGCACGGTGTTGTGGTGCGTAGCTATATGATGGTGTTGTGGTGCGTAGCTATATGATGGTGTTGTGGTGCGTATATATGATGGTTGCTGGTGGGCACGGTGTTGTGGTGCGTAGCTATATGATGGTGTTGTGGTGCGTAGCTATATGATGGTGTTGTGGTGCGTAGCTATATGATGGTGTTGTGGTGCGTAGCTATATGATGGTTGCCGGTGGGCACGGTTTTGTGGTGCGTAGCTATATGATGGTTGCTGGTGGGCACGGTGTTGTGGTGCGTAGCTATATGATGGTGTTGTGGTGCGTAGCTATATGATGGTGTTGTGGTGCGTAGCTATATGATGGTGTTGTGGTGCGTAGCTATATGACGGTTGCTGGTGGGCACGGTGTTGTGGTGCGTAGCTATATGACGGTTGCTGGTGGGCACGGTGTTGTGGTGCGTAGCTATATGATGGTGTTGTGGTGCGTAGCTATATGATGGTGTTGTGGTGCGTAGCTATATGACGGTTGCTGGTGGGCACGGTGTTGTGGTGCGTAGCTATATGACGGTTGCTAGTGGGCACGTACCTGCTGCTGATGGGCACGGCTCCGCTGGTGACGACGGAGGCGGCGTTGGCGTTGGCGTGCTGCTGGAGGGGGCTGGCGGTCTGGCCGAGGGCGGGTGAGGCGTGGATGACGCCGTTGAGGGCGCCCACGATGCCGCTCATGATGCCGCCGCCCCCTCCGCCCTGCAGCGCGCCCATCAGACCCACCGGCACCCCCGCGCCCGTCCCCATGCCAACCCCCAGCATGCCCGCCGAGGGGGGCACCATGGCGCCGTTGACCTGCGGCTGGGGGGGGCTGTGGGACACAGACGGGGGCGTGGAGAGCGACGACGTGCTGCCCCCACTGCTGCTGTTACCATGGCCACCGGGGAGAGAGTCCTGCGGGAGGGAGGGAGTTCAGTTTATTACAAGTTCTCATATCAAGGTCAGTTCTCATATCAAGGTCAGTTCTCATATCATATCAAGGTCAGTTCTCATATCAAGGTCAGTTCTCATATCATATCAAGGTCAGTTCTCATATCATATCAAGGTCTGTTCTCATATCAAGGTCAGTTCTCATATCATATCAAGGTCAGTTCTCATATCAAGGTCAGTTCTCATATCAAGGTCAGTTCTCATATCATATCAAGGTCAGTTCTCATATCAAGGTCAGTTCTCATATCATATCAAGGTCAGTTCTCATATCATATCAAGGTCAGTTCTCATATCAAGGTCAGTTCTCATATCAAGGTCAGTTCTGAGAAGCTAAGATTCTTCTGTCTTACTGCCCGGCCATTTTTAGATGAAGAAAACAGCAGCATATCATTTAAAAGGTGCTTAATACACACCCTGATATACACACTCTGAGACACACACACCCTGAGACACACACACTCTGAGACACACACACGCACGCCCTGAGGGGAGAGGGCAATATGAGACGCAGAGTGAGAGAGGTCAACCAGAAGGGTCAACGTCATGCCAACGCTAAACAATAACACTATCTACCGCTTCTGATCACTGAAAGCAAAACCCTTCATTTGGGAGTCCACACACACACACACACACACACACACACACACACACACACACACCATTTGGGAAGGACACACCAGCGCTAGTTCACAGCCTCAGGCTCATACTGCTCTAAGGACTTAAAACTTCCACACACACGGAGAGGTACTGTAGTAAACTGAGGCAGGTGTGTGTGTGTGTGTGTGTGTGTGTGTGTGTGTGTGTGTGTGTGTGTGTGTGTGTGTGTGTGTGTGTGTGTGTGTGTGTGTGAGCCTCACCTGAGAAGTGTGAGTGGTGTGTGTGTGTGTGTGTGTGTGTGTGTGTGAGCCTCACCTGAGAAGTGTGGGTGGGATCTGTAAGAACACCTCCTCCCAACTGAATGCTCCTGCTGCCGCTCAGCAGATCTGACAAAGCGAAAGAGACACACACACACACACACACACACACACACACACACACACACACACACACACACACACACACACACACACACACACACACACACACACACACACACACACACACAGGGTCAGGGGTGGACTGATGGTGGACAGACACTTGACACAGTGTGTGTGTGTGTGAGTGAGAGTGATTGGTGTGTGTGTGGTGTGTGTGTGAGTGAGTGAGAGTGATTGTGTGTGTGTGTGTATGTGTGAGTGAGAGTGATTGGTGTGTGTGTGTGTGTGTGTGTGAGTGAGTGAGAGTGATTGGTGTGTGTGTGTGTGCGCATGTGTGCGCGTGTGCGGTTGGTGTGTGTGTGTGCGCGCGCGTGCATGTCTCTCACCTGCGTGTGCGTGGTTGGGGTGTGTGTGTGTGTGTGTGTGTGTGTGTGGCGAGGCGCCGGTGCTGCTGGAGGTGAAGGGCACGGCCAGCTGGGCGCTGAGCAGCTGCAGACGCTCCTTCCTCATCGTCAAGCTCTTGATCTGCTCCTCCAGACGCCGGTTCTCCTGCTGCAACTGGTGCAGCGACTTCAGCATCCCCACCACTACAGGAGCAGAGAGGAGGAGAGGAGGAGGAGGAGAGAGGAGAGGGGTGGAGGAGGAGGAGAGGGGTGGAGGAGGAGGAGGAGGAGGAGAGGGGTGGAGGAGGAGGAGGAGAGGAGAGGAGGAGGAGAGGGGTGGAGGAGGAGGAGGAGGAGGAGAGGGGTGGAGGAGGAGGAGGAGAGGAGAGGAGGAGGAGGAGAGGGGTGGAGGAGGAGGAGGAGAAAGGAGGAGAGGAGAGGGGTGGAGGAGGAGAGGAGAGGGGTGGAGGAGGGGAGGAGGAGGGTGGAGGAGGAGGAGGAGGAGAGGGGTGGAGGAGGGGTGGAGGAGGAGGAGGAGGAGAGGAGAGGGGATGAGGAGGAGGAGAGAAGGAGAAAGAGAGGAGGAGGAGAGGAGGAGAGAGGAGGTGAGGGGAGAAGAGGAGGAGGGAAGAGAGAGATGGGAAAGGAGAGGAGAAGGGAAGAGAGAGATGGGAAAGGAGAGGAGGAGGGAAGAGAGAGATGGGAAAGGAGAGGAGAAGGGAAGAGAGAGATGGGAAAGGAGAGGAGGAGGGAAGAGAGAGATGGGAAAGGAGAGGAGGAGGGAAGAGAGAGATGGGAAAGGAGAGGAGGAGGGAAGAGAGAGATGGGAAAGGAGAGGAGGAGGGAAGAGAGAGATGGGAAAGGAGAGGAGAAGGGAAGAGAGAGATGGGAAAGGAGAGGAGGAGGGAAGAGAGAGATGGGAAAGGAGAGGAGGAGGGAAGAGAGAGATGGGAAAGGAGAGGAGGAGGGAAGAGAGAGATGGGAAAGGAGAGGAGGAGGGAAGAGAGAGATGGGAAAGGAGAGGAGGAGGGAAGAATAAGGTGAGAGCACGAACAAATGAGACCTGACAACAGAAACAACTCTCTCTCTCTTACACACACACGCACGCACGTGCACACACACACACACACACACCAGGCACTTCCCTCTCTCCACTGAATCTCAACGGTTCAGCC
>NC_085012.1:1615889-1625889 GCF_963854185.1 Sardina pilchardus
CTGGTCAAGGGTTCAGGGAAACCGCCTTGGCTTTTTTACTGCAATCTCACAATGAATCAAAACGTAATTCTTTCAAGCTATTTGCCAGCGACAACCACAGCTTTTGCCTTCCTGCTGAATGGAAGTACACTTGCTTCTAGTATCCGATAGCCTTGTTCCTGTAAAAGTATCAAATTTCCTCTTCTGAAACGATAAACTGTGACAGTGCATGCAAGCGTAACGTATTGGCAACACCTGGCTGAGTGTGAACCTGTAATTAACCACTAGAGCCTTTAGAGTGTAATTAACCACTAGGGCCTTTAAACTCAGGGCAGAAACAAGCTGACAAATGGCACTCAACTCAACCTACAAACACTTGACCAATATTGGATTTAGGTCGGTGACGTTTGCGTGTTTTGAGTGTGCATGTATTGTCCGTATATTTATAGGGGTGGCATGATTCATGAAAAAAAACCCGAACTTTGTCAATCTTTGTGTGCTAAAAGGGGACAAATGTCCCTGTAGATGGTAATAGCACATTCTACCTTCTTGTCAAATAAATGAAAAGCATGTTGACTTGAGATCATCCATTTCTGTACTCTTGCTGAATCAAAATCTCACCTTCTCTCAGAGATGGTCTTAATGACGTGCTTAAAGTCAAGTTGCAAACGGCAAACCTTGACCCTAAAACCGTGATACAAACCAAACCACGCCACCCCTAGTGTATTGTGCGTGTGTGTGTGTGTGTGTGTGTGTGTGTGTGTGTGTGTATTGTGCATGCCATGTAGTGAGCATGTATTGTGTGCTCTGTTTGTAAATATATATCATATCTGTGCATGATATATGATACCGCATACGAGTGTGTGAGTGAGACAGTTAGCGTATGCATGTGCTCCTGAGACTGCATGTGTGTGTGTCAGGGTGGCCGTGTGTGTGTGTGTGTGTGTGTGTGTCTTACCTGTGCTCTCAGACTGCGCGATGAGGGCTGCCATGGTGGAGTTGGGGTTCAGGCGGTTCCCGAACATGTGAGGGGTGGGGCCAGGCTGAAGGAGGGGCCAGCTAACGGATTGGGCTGCGGAAGGAGCAGGGAACACACTGGATTCAGTACACACACACACACTGGATTCAGTACACACACACACACACACACACACACACACACACACACACACACACACACACACACACACACACACACACACACACACACACACACACACACACACACACACACACACACACACACACACACACACACACACACACACACACACACACACACACACACACACACACACACACACACACACACACACACACACACACACACACACACACACACACACACACACACCCCTATCGGTCAAACTGAGCAGAAGACATTAGACATCTGCGCTTAAACATCAGCAGAGAAGAAACAGCATCATCAGTAATTGACGGACAGTGGAGGGAGTTGTGCTGGCAGTGTCTCGCGGAGAGGAGCGGGGGGGGTGGGGGGGGGTATTTTAGGGGGAGAGGAGCAGGATGGGGGGGGTATTTTGGGGGGAGAGGAGCAGGATGGGGGGGGGGGTATTTTAGGGGAGAGGAGCAGGATGGGGGGGGTATTTTGGGGGGAGAGGAGCAGGATGGGGGGGGGTATTTTAAGGGAGGAGAGGAGACGGGACGGGGACGGGGACGGGGGGGTATTTTAGGGGGAGAGAAGCAGGATGGGACGGGGGGGGTTTAGGGGGAGAGGAGCAGGACTGGGCTTACTGCATGGAAGTGGCCAGAGGCTTTGCATCTCCTCACACAGTGCAGACAATGCAGATCTGATGCTAATGATTTAATCCAGTTAAAGCATTTCCAAATTCAGGAGATCGGGGGGGGGGGGGGGGGGGGGGGGGTGGTAGCAGGAAGGAAGGGGGGCAGCAGTGCATGGAGGATGCATGTTTGTCACAGTACACACATTGTTTTTTCCACACAGGGGCATCAGTGTGTGTGTATGTGTGTGTTGTGTGTGTGTGTGTTGTGTAGCCTGCAGTGCTGAAGCAGGGTGAGTGGAATGGGGAAGATTCATTTTTAATGCAATGAGTTAAGTGTGTGTGCAGCCAGGCGTTGTGTGTGTGACGCGCCAGAGACTGCTGGAGTGCCACTGGGTTACAAACTGCACACACACACAAACACATACACACACACACACTCTCTCTCTCTCTTTTATTCACAAAATGTGCACACACACACACTTATATCCACAAAACGCGCACACACACACACTCTCTCTTATATCCACAAAACGTGCACACACACACTCATATCCACAAAACACACACACACACACACTCATTTCCACATAACTCACAGTGAGATGCGTACACACTCACACGTGTAAAGGCACTGTGTTACACACACATACCACCCATCCATACGTGCAAACACACACAACCGCACTTCAACTAGCCTGCAGCTCTCTGTGTGGTCAGGAGAGGGTTAAACACAACGCTGCCTCTGAGCCCCCCCCATAACACCCCCCACCCCCCCAACATTCACCCACCGCTTTCATTCTTGCCGGCTCACTCACTCTCTCGCTCTCTCTCTCTCCTCTCCATTTTCTGTCTCTCATCATTCCATTTGCCCCTCCCCCCCCCCCCCAAGCTCTCCGGGCTGCTGTAGGGACGACGGCCAGCCGTGGCGAGTAACCGCGGTTGAGTGACCATGGCGAGTAACCGTGGCGAGTAACCGCGGTGAGTGACCATGGCGAGTAACCGTGGCGAGTGACTGCGGCGAGTGACGTCCAGCAGATTCGGGCGAGCCGCTCCACCGGCCCAATGTGTTGCCTAACACAGCCACAGCTCTGAGAGAATCGTCTCTGGCCGCATGTTTACATTCCAGACGTATAGGCATGTGTGTGTGTGTCTGAAATTGTATTTTGTTTTTTTAAAGGGGGGGGGGGGGTTCTTCTCCTACCCCCAGGCCAGCAGTCTGCATCTGGAGTCTGCATCTGGTGCTGATGGAGCGCCACGGCAACGCAAATCACCACAAGGGATGGCCTCCTCCTCCACTCACACTCAACCCACCACCTCCACACCTCCAACTCCACCTCAACCCTCCACCTCAACCCCACCTCCACTCCAACTCCACCTCAACCCTTCCACCTCCACACCTCCAACTCACCCACCTCAACCCCACCTCCACTCAACTCCACCTCAACCCACCTCCACCTCAACCCCAACTCAACTCCACCTCAACCCCACCTCCACTCCAACTCCACCTCAACCCCACCTCCACCTCAACCCCAACTCAACTCCACCTCAACCCCACCTCCACTCCACCTCAACTCAACCCCAACTCAACCCCAACTCAACCCACCTCCACCTCCACCCCACCTCCACCTCAACCCCAACTCAACTCCACCTCAACCCCACCTCCACTCCACCTCAACTCAACCCCACCTCAACCCCAACTCAACCCCACCTCCACCTCAACCCCAACTCAACCCCCCACCTCAACCCCAACTCAACCCCAACTCCACTCCACCCCAACTCAACCCCACCTCCACCTCAACCCCACCTCAACCCCTCCAACTCAACCCCACCTCAACCCCACCTCCGACAGATTCAACTCATCATCACAAGGGACGGCCTCCAACTCCATCTCCATCTCTTGCGCCGAGGACGGTCAATGCAGACCAGACCAGACGAGTGTGAAGATCTGCATGAGTTCAGACCAGACCAGACGAGTGTGAAGATCTGCATGAGTTCAGACCAGACCAGACGAGTGTGAAGAGCTGCATGAGTTCAGGCCAGACCAGAGTGAAGATCTGCATGAGTTCAGACCAGACCAGACCAGACGAGTGTGAAGATCTGCATGAGTTCAGACCAGACAAGACGAGTGTGAAGATCTGCATGAGTTCAGACCAGACCAGACCAGACGAGTGTGAAGATCTGCATGAGTTCAGACCAGACCAGACCAGACGAGTGAAGAGCTGCATGAGTTCAGGCCAGACCAGACCAGACGAGTGTGAAGAGCTGCATGAGTTCAGGCCAGACCAGACGAGTGTGAAGATCTGCATGAGTTCAGACCAGACCAGACGAGTGTGAAGATCCTGCATGAGTTCAGACCAGACCAGACCAGACGAGTGTGAAGATCTGCATGAGTTCAGACCAGACCAGACGAGTGTGAAGATCTGCATGAGTTCCCGCCTGATTTCTAAAAGCCTCAGAACGGCCAGGGCCCTCTACAAGGCCCTCCAGGTGCCCCCCCCCCCCCACACCATCAGACTAACACACACACACACACACACACACACACACACACACACACACACACACACACACACACACTCACAGCCTCAAGTGCCACCTCCTCCAAACCTGGGGACATCCCCTCCCCAGGAGCTGCGGGCACCGACACAGAACTCGAGTAACACAATATACCCCCCTCATCCCCGATAGACACACACACACACACACACACACACACACACACACACACACACAGCCTCATCCCCAAAAGATCCACACACACACAGCCTCATCCCGCAATAGAGCCACACACACACACACCCTCATCCCCCAATAGATCCACACACACACAAACACACACACACACAGTGCTTCCTCGTACTGCAGTTGTGCTTTCCGAGAGCTTGATTCTCCGGCCGCGCTCTTTATTGAAAGAGACAGAGCTAAAGAAAAGAATAAAGAGAGAGATAAATTGCAATTTTCTCTTGTTTATTAAACGACATGGGATTGTGTTTCTATGACAACCCCATTTAAGGGTTCCCCCATCTCGTGCTCCGACATTTAATTTAGCAGACTAGAAGGGGCACCATCAAGGGGCACCCCCCCCCCTCCCCCTCCCCATACCATTCTGTCCCATCACACACACCACACACATTCTTTTTTTCCAAGGAGCGGGGGCGAGAAAGAAAGAAAGAGAGAGGGAGAGAATGAGAGAAAGAGAGAGACAGAGACAAAGAGAGAGAAAGAAGTGATATCCAGTGTCCCCCTGGCCCCTGTGTGACCGGGCCGGTGCTGTGCTGTGTGTGTGTGTGTGTGTGTGAGTGTGTGTGTGTGTGAGTGTGTGTACTGGGGATGAGCAGGGGCAGTGAGCACCGGGCGCTGAGCTCTGAAGCGGCCGGCTGGCCGGTCTAGCGGAGTGTGTGTGTGTGTGTGTGTGTGTGTGTGTGTGTGTGTGTGTGTGTGTGTGTGTGTGTGTGTGTGCTGGTCTAGTGGAGTGTGTGTGTGTGTGTGTGGTGTGTGTTGTGTGTGTGTGTGTGTGTGTGGTGGAGTGTGTGTGTGTGTGTGTGTGTGTGTGTGTGTGTGTGTGTGTGTGTGTGTGTGTGTGTGTGTGTGTGTGTGTGTGTGTGTGTGTGTGTGTGTGTGTGTGTGTGTGTGTGTGTGTGTGCTGGTCTAGTGGAGTGTGAACGGAGGGCCTCCTGGAGCCCAGACCCTCTGCTGAGCCTGTCACATCCCATCGGCATCACACCACCACGCTGCCATGCCAACACCGCACAGCACCATGGGACAGAGAGACAGAGAGAGAGAGAGACAGAGAGAGATGAGAGAGGGAAGGAGAGAGAGAGGAGAGAGAGAGAGAAAGGGAGAGAGAGAGGGAGGAGAGAGGAGAGAGAAAGGGAGAGAGAGGAGAGCAGTGAGAGAAAAGAGAGAACAGGATGGAGTTTTGAGGTTTAACGACCATTTACTGGATCAGAAGAAGAGGAGGAGAGAGAGAAGAGGAGAAGAGAGGAGAGAAAAAGAGAGAGGAGGAAAAGAGGAAAAGAAGAGGAGAGGAGAATAGGAGAAGAGGAGGTGAAGAAGAGAGAGAGAGAGGAGAAGGGGAGAAGAGGACGAGAGATAGAGAACTACAGAGAGAGATGGGGAAGGTGGGGGCCCTGCTCCATAACTGTAGAGGTGAGGGCCCTGTAGAGGTGAGGGCCCTGCTCCATAACTGTAGAGGTGAGGGCCCTGCTCCATAACTGTAGAGGTGAGGGCCCTGCTCCATAACTGTAGAGGTGAGGGCCCTGCTCCATAACTGCTCCATAACTGCTCCATAACTGTAGAGGTGAGGGCTCTTCTCCATAACTGTAGAGGTGGGGCCCTGTAGAGGTGGGGGCCCTGCTCATAACTGTAGAGGTGAGGGCCCTGCTCCATAACTGCTCCATAACTGTAGAGGTTATGTAGTTATTTTCATCGAGGGCCCTGCTCCATAACTGTAGAGGTGAGGGCCCTGCTCCATAACTGTAGAGGTGAGGGCCCTGCTCCATAACTGTAGAGGTGGGGGCCCTGCTCCATAACTGTAGAGGTGAGGGCCCTGCTCCATAGCTGTAGAGGTGAGTGCCCTGCTCCATAACTGCTCCATAACTGTAGAGGTGAGGGCCCTGCCTCCATAACTGTAGAGGTGAGGGCCCTGCTCCATAACTGTAGAGGTGAGGGCCCTGCTCCATAACTGTAGAGGTGAGGGCCCTGTAGAGGTGGGGCCCCTGCTCCATAACTGTAGAGGTGAGGGCCCTGCTCCATAACTGTAGAGGTGAGGGCCCTGCTCCATAACTGTAGAGGTGGAGGGCCCTGCTCCCTGGCTGAGTGGACACCAAAAAGCGGCATTGTATCTGCACAGTACTGTACTTTACTGCAGAAATGCAGTATGTTGGACTTGAAAATACTAGCGTACTGCATGGCAGAATAACTGCACTGCACTGTCCCAGGGCTAGACTACAGCATGACATCTGTTGTGCATTACTCGACTAATAAACGAAATGATCGCTAGAATGCTCGATTCTAAAAAGAATCGATGAGCTGCAGCCCTCTAGTATTCGCAGACGCCTCCACCCCGAGCAGCACAGACCTGCACCCTGCGGGCGCGGGACTCGGCCCCGAGTCGAGCGCCCGTCAGGCGGTGAGATCAGTGCTGCTCTGCCACGCCTGCTGCTAACCCAGCGACGGCTAACCCAGCGGCGGCTAACCCAGCGGCGGCTAACCCAGCGGCGGCAGCGCCAGCGTGGCACACCTGCACCCGAGGGCAGAGACGGCCAGGTAGCATCGCCAAGGCAACAGCAATAACCACGTCAAATACACTTCCAGCCGACAAGGGAGAATCTTAAGGGAGATTCACCTCGTCATTTCTCACACGCATGCACACGTACGCACACACACACGCGGACACACACACACACACACCAGTGCCCTATACTTTATCCCCCCCTCGGCCACCCTGCACACAGGCAGGGCCCGCACTCGTCTAAAGAGAGGTCAGTTGCCAGGAGACAGCCAGTTGCCACAGCAGCGCCGGGGGGGGGGGGGGGGGGGGGGGTGATAATAGCGAGGGGGAGTGGATCTGAGCTGCACGGGGCTGGGATGGACGAGAGGAGAGGAGAGGAGAGAGGAGATCTCCTCTGCCTGTGTACCGCCGAGAGACGAGGAAAAGGATCAACTCAGATACACGCAAAGCTGCAATGCAGGAAATAAATGATGAGACAATGAAAGAACTCGTTTAAGTTCTTGTTTTTCTCTGTTATCATATTTGTTTATATGATGCAGCATTATGGGTGTTTTTTGTGATTTCCCATTAAATCAACAGTAAATAACAGTCATATTTACGTAACAATATGATGTCCACATCGGAATTACTGTTTACTTATGCTGGAAATATCAGATTCTGACAGGACTAATAGACTCACAAATTCAAATGTAAATACTGAAACAATATTGTAATTGTGTAATTGTGTAAATGCAATTAAACTACTTAATTAAAAACTAACAATGGACATCAACTATAATTGTTTTTAGAAATATATATATGTATAATATAATATATTAACCTGGGTACCAAAAAAGGAAGATTTCAAATGATCTGTTTATTACTTTATTACTATTATTAGATGGCACAGGCTGCAGCCCATTTGGGCTTATCCAATTCAGACACAACAAAAACAAAAACTGAAAAATTGCAAAGGGGAAAATCAAGAAAAAACACAAAGACTCCCTCTCTCTCTGACACACAAACACACACTCACACACAAATCACTGTGTTTCCCTTGAAAACTAATTTCTGATTTTTAATTTAAAATGTTAGATAAACTCAGTATTTTTCTCTTCATTCTTAATTGTTTACAGAATATGTATTAACTGTTAGCACTTAAGGCGATCTGCCTGATAACGTAAGTAGGCCGTTTCATGATAAGAAGCACAAAACAGAACATAACGAGTTTTCTCCAGTCTCGACTAACGCCTAGTCTCCTGCAGTTTCTTAAAATATTTTTTAACATTTGTTCTACTTCAAATAAACAGACTCGCGAGCTGATTCCTGTTGATGCATTCGTTAAGGCAACAAAGCCCAGCAGGAGCTAGCATTCATGACGCGGGGGGAGAGAGAGGGAGGGAGGGAGAGAGAGAGGAAAAAGAGAGAGAGAGAGAGAGAGAGAGTGAAAGAACGAAAGGAAGAATGAGAATGAGAGAGGGAGAGAGAAATAGAGAATGAGAGAAAGAGAGAAAGGAAGAGATATGGAGAGACAGAGAGAGAGACTTTAGACTCCATAAAAAGGCCCAACAAGCCGCACAAATCGACACCAAATCTTCAGCAGGAACACACACCAGATTCTGAGACTGGGCTCACGTGCCGACTCCACACAGAAACCCACCACATTCTGATCTATCCACTAACAGCAGGGACCTACAACTATTCAAATGCAAGAATTGAATTTTAATTAACTTAGTTCAGATATAAAGATAAATAAATGGTTTCCCTATGATATAATTAAAATGCAACTAATTCCGTTCAAATACACAGATAAATAAATTGTTACTCTACGATATAATTAAAATTGAACCAATTCAGATCAAATATACAGATAAATAAATTGTTTCTCTAAGATACATTAACCGTCCCTATGACATAATTTCTGCAAAATATTTTTGAAAATACAAATGATCTGGTTTAATATTATTAACCATTATTCATATAATATTGAATCAATTTGTGTATTATGTATTAAATAGATTATGCAAGGTATTTTTACAAGACAAAAAACATCAGCAACAGTATCTGACCATATGCAAAAGACACCATCAGCGATATGAAAACATTACTGTTGTATTCAAGCTCCAACAACACACACACACACACACACACACTCCAGGTTCTCCAGCACAGTAAACGCTCATTTAGATGCGGAAGGCACCAAACGTCCTGTCGCTTGTGCATGTGATAAAATCTGTTATTGTGAATAGATTAATACGTAGCCTAAATAGCTCAACCTGATGTTCGCGCCACAACCGTTGAGCAGGTAATTACGGCGTGTGCCGAGCGCGCATTTAAAGCGCTTATCTCCAGATTCCTCCACAAATCAGCGCACCAAGGGGACACGGCACGTTTCCTTCATTTTAATTAGGAGATTGGGTGGCACACTGTGAATCCAGCGCCTGTGACCAGCGACAGGGCCGACACACACACACACACACACACACACACACACTCACACACACACACACACACACACACACACACACACACACACACACACACACACACACACACACACACACACACACACACACACACACACACACACACACACACACACACACACACACACACACACACACACACACACACACCATCTAGAATATGCTCTCCAGTCTGAGCAGCTCTTCACTGGAGGCAGCCCTCACGCACGCACACACACACACACACAGACGCCGGCGCGGCTTTATGCAACATCCTCTCTCAGATCAATGCTCGATATCAGTCAAGAGCTATTTATCAACATTAGCGCAGCACATAAGATGGTCACAGACACAGGAAAGGGAAGCTACGTCGCATTAAGATGAGGTCACAGACACAGGAAAGGAATGGTAAGTCCCATTAAGATGAGGTCACACAGGAAAGGGAAGGTACGTCGCATTAAGATGAGGTCACAGACACAGGAAAGGGAAGGTACGTCACACACACACACAGGAAAGGAAAGGTGCTTCGCATTCAGGGTTTTGTTTGTGCGTAACTGAGACGGTGGGTGAGGGAGGGTGCGTCTGAGTGTGTACTAACGTCT
>NC_085012.1:1630300-1640300 GCF_963854185.1 Sardina pilchardus
GAAAAATACCCTATGTACAAGACTAAGAACCTCCATTTTTAATTGTCAAGTATTTCAATATTTCTAATACAGGACAATTTATTTAAATCAAAACTTTTACAAGAGGATCCCAAAGGTTCTTGAGTGTCAAAAGTATTTTGTACAATACTATGAAAAAGCTTGAAGAACAAACTGATACCTCCTAAAATATAGTATTCTTGTGCCTGATGTATGCAAAACAAATTGCAAATAAATAAGGAGGACAATATAAAGTTGTTATTTCAATCGCAGCACAGATATTCTGGGTAGCATCTCAAAACATCAAAACAATAGCTTTGCAAAGTAGTCAGAGTGGACAGTTCTTTAAGCAACTCATTAATAATCAAACACGAGGAGTCTGAGAGAGAGTGAGAGAGTGAACGAGTGAGTGAGTGAGTGAGTGAATCAGTACGGTAGCAGACAAAAAGTTCCTAGTTTATGCTGCCTACTGGTCACGCTGGGGGGGGTAGGGGTGTGTAGGTGGAGGTCGCCAGGCACTTGGGTTTGGGTTCGTAGCTGCTGGTCCAGGTATGCGTGTGTGTGTGTGTGTGTGGGAGCGCGCGAGAGAGAGATAAAGAGAGAGAGGTAGGTGCTCCGAGAGGGAGAGTTGCGTTGCGGCGCGGCACAGCAGGTCAGAGGTCAGGGAGCTTTGGAATGCCTCGAGTGGCTGGAGACGAGCGGGGGTCGGGCAGAAGGCAGTCGTGTGAAAGGTCACTTCAGGATTCCCACGTCCACAAAACAACAACAACAACAACAACAACAACAACAACATCATCAACAACAACAGCGCTTCCCCATCATCACCATCACCATCACCGGGAGTCCAAGTGTCGTCCGCATATATTAGTATTACATTACAGCTTCTCTATGCTCGTTAAAACTCTGCGTTAAAGGACAGGCTCTGAGAGGTAACAGTGGTCAGAGGTTCTTTTCGAAATAATTAAAAAAAAAGAACACAATTAAAACGGGAAAAAGGAGAGGAAAGAAGAGAGAAGAAACGAGAGAACAGTACGATTGATCCCACGACCAGAAGTGTGACCTGATGGCCCCTCCCCACCAGCACCGTCTCCAGCCAATAGCAGCCCTAGCACCACCCTCCCTGGACCCGTGTCACTTCCTGTGTCCGCAGCGCAGCGCGAGCGTTCAGCCAGTCTGCTTCTCTCCGGCATCCAGACCCAGTTTTTTTCCCCCGAAGCGAGCGACTCCAACGCCCAGTCCAGTGCTGTTATCTCCAACGCCCAGTCCAGTGCTGTTATCTCCAGCGTGTGCCATGAGCGTGTTGGCGTCGCATGGAACGCCTGGTGGTGGGGTGGTGTGTTGTGGGAGAGGGTGGTGTGGGAGAGGGTGGGGTGGGGTGGTGTGTTTTTGTGCAGCTGAAGTCTGTGCAGTGAGGGTGGTGTGGTGTGGGGTAAGGGTGGTGTGGTGTACAGTGAGGGTGGTGTGGGGTTTGGTGAGGGTGGTGTGGGGTGTGGGGTGCGGTGGGGTGGTGTGGGGTGCGGTGAGGGTGGTGTGGGGTTTGATGAGGATATAGTCCGTCTTGGTTCTGTGCGGATCCGGCGAGGCCCCTGAGAGAGAGAGAGGTTGGTGTGGTGAAGTGCTGTCCTACAGGCAGAACACAGCCCATGCACGTCAAGTCTTCTCCTGCCCCGACACCGCCACCGCCTTCTCTGATAACCTCTGCAGAGAGAGGGAGAGAGAGAGAGAGGGAGAGAGAGAGAGAGGGGGGGGGAGAGAGAGGGAGATAGAGAGAGGGAGATAGAGAGAGAGAGAAAGGAGGGAAGGATAGAAGGTGATGGAGGGACAGAACAGGAGAAGCCCAGAGTTGCAGAGAGAATAAAAAATAAAAGGGGGAAAAGCAGACAGATCAGGTGTTAATTGGGTGTAAATCCTGCCGCAGCTCAAATGTCCTGAAGTCATGAAGCGGAGCATGAGATGGGGGGAGATGGGAGCCGTGGAAACGGCGCGATGAGCAGGACGAGCCAGAGAGCAGCTCTCCGCTGGTCAATGTGGTGGCGGCCCCTCTTCAAACCACAGACCACATGTATGCTCAGCTCTCCTCTCAACACCACACACCACTCTGCTTTAGACACACACACACATCTCCACACACACACACACACACACACACACACACACTCACGGCGTTCTTCTGCGCGGAGGTGGCCGCTGCAGCAGGGTCGGAGTGCATGGCCAGGAAGGGGTTGGAGGAGAGGGGGGACCCCTGGGCGGAGGCGGCGGAGGGCAGCAGGCCTCCGAGGGGGTGCAGCTGAATGGAGGAGGAGGAGGAAGAAGAGGAGGAAGAGGAGAGCTGCTGCTGCTGCTGCATCTGCTGGAGGTCCTGATGATGCTGATGCTGCTGGTGATGCTGATGCTGGTGCTGATGTTGATGCTGTTGATGCTGTTGATGCTGTTGATGTTGTTGGTGTTGTTGATGTTGTTGGTGTTGTTGATGCTGTTGATGCTGCTGGTGCTGATGCTGCTGCTGCATGATCTGATAGAGCAGGGCTTGCTGCTGCTGCTGCTCCTGGTGCACAGGTGCACATTACCAACACAGAAACACACACACAACCACACACACACACACACATGCATGCTCTCTCTCTCTCTCTCTCACACACACACACACACACACACACACACACACACACATACACACGTATGCGCACACACATAAGCACTCACACGTACGTACGTACGCACACACACAAGCATCTGCTTAGCACACAAATCACACTGAGCTGGATTTGGAAGAGGGGTTGAGAGAACTTATGTAGGATATTGAGTTGAATGGGTGGTTTGTGACTGGTCCAGCAACTGACTGACAGTGGACATGAGATGAGATGACATGAGATGAGTTGTCATGGAGCGTGGGGCACTGTAGTGTGTGTGTGTGTGTGTGTGTGTGTGTACCTGTACCTGTACCTGTACCTGTGTGTGTGTGTGTGTGTGTGTGTGTGTGTGTGTGTGTGTGTGTGTGTGTGTGTGTGTGTGTGTGTGTGTGTGTGTGTGTGTGTGTACCTGTACCTGAACCTGTGTGTACCTGTGTATGTGTGTGTGTGTGTGTGTGTGTGTGTGTGTGTGTGTGTGTGTGTTCACCTGAGTGGTCTGTGGTGAGGTGAGGAGATGTTGGATCTGCTGCTGCTGCTGTAGAAGGAACTGCCTCTGCTGCTCAGTGATCTGGCCCTGACGTGCGACACTACACACACGGACACACACACACACACACACATTAGACAAATATACTCAACTTTCACAGTATAGATACACACACACACACACACACACACACACACACACACACACACACACACACACACACACATACATATACACACCCCCTCGAAAATGAGATGCATCATCTCAAGGGATTTATGCTAACAAATAAACATGCAACACACACAATAAGACAAATATACAATGCTTTCCAGAGCTGTATATCGTCGCTGTCTGATGAAAACTATGCATCTCCACCCCACGATTTTGACTTACTACTATAAATACTCTCCTTCTTCTCAGTCTACAGCTATCTTTGGGTATCTAAATGACCTGAAAAT
This sequence comes from Sardina pilchardus, assembly GCF_963854185.1. Lineage (NCBI taxonomy): Eukaryota > Metazoa > Chordata > Actinopteri > Clupeiformes > Clupeidae > Sardina > Sardina pilchardus. The sequence goes on from NC_085012.1 coordinate 1,633,873, forward strand.
ATGCTTAATTACGTCATCTATTTTGTACTCCGTCCACTAGTGGCAGTGTTGAGCATTAACTGCTCATAGGCTACTTCGTTTAACTGCAGAAGAAGCACGCACAAGTAGCTACCAACGTTTCTAAAGGTGACCGGCTGGACTAGCCTACGCAGTTTTGAACTACAACGTTGTTTGAATCCTCTGCGTTGCTAAAGAAAAGATTGGCTAAAGAAGTAGGCATACAGTACAGCGTTTTCGAATGCAGGGACACTAAGAGGCCAAGGTGGGGATGAAGTGCAACTCAAATAACTCATTGTAAAGCTTTACATGTTTTATAACTACTGCTATATACATCGGCAAGATGTTTTGATCATCAGGGAAATGCGAGCGCATACATACTGTAGGTTAACAAGAATGCAGGCTCATGCCACGTGGCCATTCAACACAACATGTTTCTCATCTCAGCTGCTAAACATTCATTTAAGCTTCATTTTTGTAAAATGTAACTTTTTTTTGTTGCTTTTTATCAGACAGCAACTTTATATACTGTAGTTGCTGGGTGTGTGTATACACACACACAAAAAAATAACACAAAAATACACGTCTACACATAGGCTACCATTCACACTAGTCTCTCTCTTTCTCTCTCACTCAAACACACACACACACACACACACACACACACACATACTTTTCCCCCATGCCCAACACCAAACTCATTTCCCATAACTGTGCAAACACATTAATCCCAAATGCACGGCCACTAATAATAACTCACATGTGCAATGAAAACAAATGACAAATGTGTTATTTCCGCTCTCAAATAAACAGCTCTGATGGCCGACTCCGCTACAGTGTGAGCCAGAGCCAGAACAGCCCGCTTACTCTGGAGAGGAACAGCGGCGCCCGCCCCAGCCGTGTACACACTCCTCACACACACTCCTCACACACACTCCTCTAAGGCCGTCTCAGAGAGCCTACGGGACTGTACGCCACGGCAGACCAAGCGGCCAGGGACTGGACACTAGTTAGGATAAATCAGTTTGGGGTTTGCTCCCAAGATGCAATGCTCGTGAGAGCGCTTTGGGCCGAGCACTTGAATAAACATGCACAGGCGCATGCAACACACACATGCGCACACACACACACACACTCACGTACGCACACCCACGCACACACACAGACTCTAAGACTCTAAAGCACAGAAGACGTTTCTGAGAGCAGGCTAGCAACTTGCAACGCCAGCGAGCCTCACCTGGTTTTGCCTGCGGCTGGGCTGCTGCAATCCAAAGCAAGCAAGGAAGTCAGACACACACACACACACACACACGCGCGCGCACACACACACACACACACACAGACGGAAGGAGGCATTACACACTCCGAGAGCACCTGCGTGAATTCCACTGCATGCAAAACCTAATTTCACCACCTTCGTGCCCACAAACACCTGCAGCAGAAGCGCCATCTCTCTCTGAGACCACACTTCTCACGCTCACTAGTTCACACACCTTCACATCACAACTAATACACACGGCATAAGACAGTCAAGTGTAAGGCATTCAGAATCACACTTCTGTTTCTGGGATACCAAAATTCAAAATTCAACAAGCCAAGAAGGTAAAAAAGAAGAAAATTGTCCAATTGTCCATAGGATAAGCCAGACTAGTTGTAAGTAGTGCTATGAGAGGAGGTTCTCTGAAGAGATGGGTTCTCAGACTTGTTTTGAAGATGGAGAGGGACGTCCCTATTCTAGGTACTCTACTCCAATGAGGAGCGACAGGTGAGAAGGTCTGCTATGTGTTCTGGTGGGCACGTACCTGCTACTGATGGGCACGGTGTTGTGGTGCGTAGCTATATGATGGTTGCTGCTGGTGTTGTGGTGCGTAGCTATATGATGGGCACGGTGTTGTGGTGCGTAGCTATATGATGGTTGCTGATGGGCACGGTGTTGTGGTGCGTAGCTATATGATGGTTGCTGATGGGCACGGTGTTGTGGTGCGTAGCTATATGATGGTTGCTAGTGGGCACGGTGTTGTGGTGCGTAGCTATATGGTGGGCACGGTGTTGTGGTGCGTAGCTATATGATGATTGCTAGTGGGCACGGTGTTGTGGTGCGTAGCTATATGGTGGGCACGGTGTTGTGGTGCGTAGCTATATGATGGTGTTGTGGTGCGTAGCTATATGATGGTTGCTGATGGGCACGGTGTTGTGGTGCGTAGCTATATGACGGTTGCTGGTGGGCACGGTGTTGTGGTGCGTAGCTATATGATGGTTGCTGGTGGGCACGGTGTTGTGGTGCGTAGCTATATGATGGTTGCTGGTGGGCACGGTGTTGTGGTGCGTAGCTATATGATGGTTGTGGTGCGTAGCTATATGATGGTTGCTAGTGGGCACGGTGTTGTGGTGCGTAGCTATATGATGGTTGCTGGTGGGCATGGTGTTGTGGTGCGTAGCTATATGACGGTTGCTAGTGGGCACGTACCTGCTGCTGATGGGCACGGCTCCGCTGGTGACGACGGAGGCGGCGTTGGCGTTGGCGTGCTGCTGGAGGGGGCTGGCGGTCTGGCCGAGGGCGGGCGAGGCGTGGATGACGCCGTTGAGGGCGCCCACGATGCCGCTCATGATGCCGCCGCCCCCTCCGCCCTGCAGCGCGCCCATCAGACCCACCGGCACCCCCGCGCCCGTCCCCATGCCAACCCCCAGCATGCCCGCCGAGGGGGGCACCATGGCGCCGTTGACCTGCGGCTGGGGGGGGCTGTGGGACACAGACGGGGGCGTGGAGAGCGACGACGTGCTGCCCCCACTGCTGCTGTTACCATGGCCACCAATGTCCTGCGGGAGGGAGGGAGTTCAGTTTGTTATAAGTTCTCATATCAAGGTCAGTTCTCATATCAAGGTCAGTTCTCATATCATATCAAGGTCAGTTCTCATATCAAGGTCAGTTCTCATATCAAGGTCAGTTCTCATATCATATCAAGGTCAGTTCTCATATCAAGGTCAGTTCTCATATCAAGGTCAGTTCTCATATCATATCAAGGTCAGTTCTCATATCAAGGTCAGTTCTCATATCATATCAAGGTCAGTTCTCATATCAAGGTCAGTTCTCATATCAAGGTCAGTTCTCATATCATATCAAGGTCAGTTCTCATATCAAGGTCAGTTCTCATATCAAGGTCAGTTCTGAGAAGCTAAGACGCGTTCTTCTGTCTTACTGCGATATGAGACGCAGAGTGAGAGAGGTCAACCAGAAGGGTCAACGTCATGCCAACGCTAAACAATAACACTATCTACCGCTTCTGATCACTGAAAGCAAAACCCTTCATTTGGGAGTCCACACACACACACACACACACACACACACACACCATTTGGGAAGGACACACCAGCGCTAGTTCACAGCCTCAGGCTCATACTGCTCTAAGGACTTAAAACTTCCACACACACGGAGAGGTACTGTAGTAAACTGAGGCAGGTGTGTGTGTGTGTGTGTGTGTGTGTGTGTGTGTGTGTGTGTGTGTGTGTGTGTGTGTGCCTGCGTGCAAGTCTCACATGAGAAGTGTGAGTGGTGTGTGTGTGTGTGTGTGTGTGTGTGCGCGCGTGCGAGTCTCACATGAGAAGTGTGAGTGGTGTGTGTGTGTGTGTGTGTGTGTGTGTGTGTGTGTGAGCCTCACCTGAGAAGTGTGGGTGGGATCTGTAAGAACACCTCCTCCCAGCTGAATGCTCCTGCTGCCGCTCAGCAGATCTGACAAAGCGAAAGAGACACACACACACACACACACACACACACACAGGGTCAGGGGTGGACTGATGGTGGACAGACACTTGACACAGTGTGTGTGTGTGTGAGTGAGAGTGATTGGTGTGTGTGTGTGGTGTGTGTGTGAGTGAGTGAGAGTGATTGGTGTGTGTGTGTGTGTGCGCATGTGTGCGCGTGTGCGCGTGTGGGTGTGTGCGCGTGTGCGCGCGCGTGCATGTCTCTCACCTGCGTGTGCGTGGTTGGGGTGTGTGTGTGTGTGTGTGTGCGTGTGTGTGTGTGTGTGTGGCGAGGCGCCGGTGCTGCTGGAGGTGAAGGGCACGGCCAGCTGGGCGCTGAGCAGCTGCAGACGCTCCTTCCTCATCGTCAAGCTCTTGATCTGCTCCTCCAGACGCCGGTTCTCCTGCTGCAACTGGTGCAGCGACTTCAGCATCCCCACCACTACAGGAGCAGAGAGGAGGAGAGAAGGAGGAGAGGGGTGGAGGAGAGGAGGAGGAGGGGTGGAGGAGGAGAGGAGAGGAGGAGGAGGAGGGGAGGAGGAGGAGGAGGAGAGGGGTGGAGGAGGAGGAGGAGAGGAGAGGAGGAGGAAGAGAGGGGTGGAGGAGGAGGAGGAGAAAGGAGGAGAGGAGAGGGGTGGAGGAGGGGAGGAGGAGAGGGGTGGAGGAGGAGGAGGAGGAGAGGGGTGGAGGAGGAGGAGGAGGAGAGGAGAGGGGATGAGGAGGAGGAGAGAAGGAGAAAGAGAGGAGGAGGAGAGGAGGAGAGAGGAGGTGAGGGGAGAAGAGGAGGAGGGAAGAGAGAGATGGGAAAGGAGAGGAGAAGGGAAGAGAGAGATGGGAAAGGAGAGGAGGAGGGAAGAGAGAGATGGGAAAGGAGAGGAGAAGGGAAGAGAGAGATGGGAAAGGAGAGGAGGAGGGAAGAGAGAGATGGGAAAGGAGAGGAGGAGGGAAGAGAGAGATGGGAAAGGAGAGGAGAAGGGAAGAGAGAGATGGGAAAGGAGAGGAGGAGGGAAGAGAGAGATGGGAAAGGAGAGGAGGAGGGAAGAGAGAGATGGGAAAGGAGAGGAGGAGGGAAGAGAGAGATGGGAAAGGAGAGGAGAAGGGAAGAGAGAGATGGGAAAGGAGAGGAGAAGGGAAGAATAAGGTGAGAGCATGAACAAATGAGACCTGACAACAGAAACGACTCTCTCTCTCTCTCTTACACACGCACGCACGCACGTGCACACACACACACACACACACCAGGCACTTCCTTCTCTCCACTGAATCTCAACGGTTCAGCCCCCTATAAAGGCTGTGGCTGGATAACACACAATACACAGCCTGCAAGTCACTTCCTGACAGACCCCTTCAACACACACACACACACACACACACACACACACATTCCCCAGCAGCACTTCCTCCCTTACAGCTGCTCCTCATAAAACACATTAAAAACACACACACACACACACACACAGGTCCAACACACACACACACACAAATGCACACAGGTCCGACACACACACACACACACACACACATACACAGAGAGGTCCAACAGTGTGCATGTCTAACTTAGTGCTATACGTTCCACACACACACACACACACACACACACACACACACACACACACACACACACACACACACAGAGGTCCAACAGTGTGCATGTCTAACTTAGTGCTATACGTTACACACACACACACACACACACACGCACACACACGCACACACTCACACACTCACACACTCACACACTCACACACACACGCACACAGCTTTATTGCCAGGAGCTCTCCAAGTGATTTATCTGCGCACCGAGTGAGTGCAGAATAAGAAGAGGCTGCGTAATAAAGGCTCATAATTACTGGCGTAAACCAGCTCAATTAATTCATTAAAATCTAGTTTGCCATTAAAATAATAATCTCCGAGACGGGCATAATTACACACTTCAAACGGGCTTACGCTCTGATTGACATTCACCCCTCACACACACGCACGCACACACACACACACACACGTGCACGCACAAGTACACACACACATTACATGGCAGCACTGAACGAGACGTTTGACTCTAAAGCGAAGTCTGTGTGCCACCAGGGAGTTTGTCCCATTTAATATATTAATTACAGCACAATAATAGAAGTAAGACAATTAACCCGCATCAAGTGACAGCCCTTCAACAACAGCTACCTGATGTTTACCTCCACTGGTTTCATATTAAATACTCAATAAAAATAATTACACCAGAAGAGCTCTGCCCACTCCTTCATCTCCTGCTGAACTGAAGCAACCGACTCCACCCACGTGCAGGTCTACACCAAGCTACACCCACACACGTCTACATCCACACACGTCTACACCCACACACGTCTACATCCACCCACGTGCAGGTCTACACCAAACTACACCCAACTACACCCATGAACACGTCTACACACAAGCGCGCACGCGCGCACGCACTCTCCTCTTCTCTCCTCTCTCTTTTTCTCTCCTGTTCTCTCATTGTGTTCCAAGCTCTTGATAAGAGATGCTCTTGATTCACGCACATCACCTAACATCACGTGCTGCAGCAAATAGGAGAGGCTCCACACACACACACACACGACACACACGACACACACGACACACACGACACACACGACACACACGACACACACGACACACACGACACACACGACACACACGACACACACACACACACACAC
>NC_085012.1:1650300-1657800 GCF_963854185.1 Sardina pilchardus
ACAAATGTCCCTGTAGATGGTAATAGCACATTCTACCTTCTTGTCAAATAAATGAAAAGCATGTTGACTTGAGATCATCCATTTCTGTACTCTTGCTGAATCAAAATCTCACCTTCTCTCAGAGATGGTCTTAATGACGTGCTTAAAGTCAAGTTGCAAACGGCAAACCTTGACCCTAAAACCGTGATACACAAACCAAACCACGCCACCCCTAGTGTATTGTGTGTGTGTGTGTGTGTGTGTGTGTGGTGTATTGTGCATGTAGTGAGCATGTATTGTGTGCTCTGTTTGTAAATATATATCATATCTGTGCATGATATATGATACCGCATACGAGTGTGTGAGTGACACAGTTAGCGTATGCATGTGCTCCTGAGACTGCATGTGTGTGTGTCAGGGTGGCCGTGTGTGTGTGTGTGTGTGTGTGTGTGTCTTACCTGTGCTCTCAGACTGCGCGATGAGGGCTGCCATGGTGGAGTTGGGGTTCAGGCGGTTCCCGAACATGTGAGGTGGGGCCAGGCTGAAGGAGGGGCCAGCTAACGGATTGGGCTGCGGAAGAGCAGGGAACACACTGGATTCAGTACACACACACACACACACACACACACACACACACACACACACACACACACACACACACACACACACACACACACACACACACACACACACACACACACACACACACACACACACACACACACACACACACACACACACACACACACACACACACACACACACACACACACACACACACACACACACACACACACACACACACACATCCCTATCGGTCAAACTGAGCAGAAGACATTAGACATCTGCGCTTAAACATCAGCAGAGAAGAAACAGCATCATCAGTAATTGACGGACAGTGGAGGGAGTTGTGCTGGCAGTGTCTCGCGGGAGAGGAGCGGGGGGGGGGGGGGGGGTATTTTAGGGGGAGAGGAGCGGGATGGGGGGGGGGTTTAGGGGGAGAGAAGCAGGATGGGGGGGTATTTTAGGGGGAGAGGAGCGGGATGGGGGGGGGGGTTTAGGGGGAGAGAAGCAGGATGGGGGGGTATTTTAGGGGGAGAGGAGCGGGGGGGGGGTTTAGGGGGAGAGGAGCAGGACTGGGGGGGGGGGGGTGTTTGGGGGGAGAGGAGCAGGACTGGGGGGGTATTTTAGGGGGAGAGGAGCAGGACTGGGCTTACTGCATGGAAGTGGCCAGAGGCTTTGCATCTCCTCACACAGTGCAGACAATGCAGATCTGATGCTAATGATTTAATCCAGTTAAAGCATTTCCAAATTCAGGAGATCGGGGGGGGTAGCAGTGCATGGAGGATGCATGTTTGTCACAGTACACACATTGTTTTTTCCACACAGGGGCATCAGTGTGTGTGTATGTGTGTGTGTGTGTGTGTGTGTGTGTGTGTGTGTGTAGCCTGCAGTGCTGAAGCAGGGTGAGTGGAATGGGGAAGATTCATTTTTAATGCAATGAGTTAAGTGTGTGTGCAGCCAGGCGTGTGTGTGTGACGCGCCAGAGACTGCTGGAGTGCCACTGGGTTACAAACTGCACACACACACAAACACATACACACACACACACTCTCTCTCTCTCTTTTATTCACAAAATGTGCACACACACACTTATATCCACAAAACGCGCGCACACACACACTCTCCTCTTATATCCACAAAACGTGCACACACACACTCATATCCACAAAACACACACACACACACTCATTTCCACATAACTCACAGTGAGATGCGTACACACTCACACGTGTAAAGGCACTGTGTTACACACACATACCACCCATCCATACGTGCAAACACACACAACGAGACAGTTTGTGTCCACCGCACTTCAACTAGCCTGCAACTCAACCCCACCTCCACTCCACCTCAACTCAACCCCAACTCAACCCCACCTCCACTCCACCTCAACCCCACCTCCTCCTCCACTCCACCTCAACCCCACCTCAACACCTCCACCTCAACCCCACCTCCACTCCAACTCCACCTCAACCCCACCTCAACACCTCCACCTCAACCCCACCTCCACCTCAACCCCACCTCAACACCTCCACCTCAACCCCACCTCCACTCCAACTCCACCTCAACCCTAACTCAACTCCACCTCAACCCCACCTCCACTCCACCTCAACTCAACCCCAACTCAACCCCAACTCAACCCCAACCCCAACTCAACCCCACCTCCACTCCACCTCAACTCAACCCCAACTCAACCCCAACTCAACCCCAACTCAACCCCAACTCAACCCCACCTCCACCTCAACCCCAACTCAACCCCACCTCAACCCCAACTCAACCCCACCTCCGACAGATTCAACTCATCATCACAAGGGACGGCCTCCAACTCCATCTCCATCTCCATCTCTTGCGCCGAGGACGGTCAATGCAGACCAGACCAGACGAGTGTGAAGATCTGCATGAGTTCAGACCAGACCAGACGAGTGTGAAGATCTGCATGAGTTCAGACCAGACCAGACGAGTGTGAAGATCTGCATGAGTTCAGACCAGACCAGACCAGACGAGTGTGAAGATCTGCATGAGTTCAGACCAGACAAGACGAGTGTGAAGATCTGCATGAGTTCAGACCAGACCAGACGAGTGTGAAGATCTGCATGAGTTCAGACCAGACAAGACCAGACGAGTGTGAAGAGCTGCATGAGTTCAGACCAGACCAGACGAGTGTGAAGATCTGCATGAGTTCAGACCAGACCAGACGAGTGTGAAGATCTGCATGAGTTCAGACCAGACCAGACGAGTGTGAAGATCTGCATGAGTTCAGACCAGACCAGGCGAGACGAGTGTGAAGATCTGCATGAGTTCAGACCAGACCAGACGAGTGTGAAGATCTGCATGAGTTCAGACCAGACCAGACCAGACGAGTGTGAAGATCTGCATGAGTTCAGGCCAGACTAGACGAGTGTGAAGATCTGCATGAGTTCCCGCCTGATTTCTAAAGCCTCAGAACGGCCAGGGCCCTCTACAAGGCCCTCCAGGTGCCCCCCCCACACACCATCAGACTAACACACACACACACACACACACACACACACACACACACACACACACACACACACACACACACACACACACACACACACACACACACACACACACACACACACACACACACACACACACACACACACACACACACACACACACACACACACACACACACACACACACAGCCTCAAGTGCCACCTCCTCCAAACCTGGTGACATCGCCTCCCCAGGAGCTGCGGGCACCGAGACAGAACTCGAGTAACACACACATACCCCCTCATCCCCCAATAGACACACACAGCCTCATCCCCAATAGATCCACACACACACAGCCTCATCCCGCAATAGAGCCACACACATACCCCCTCATCCCCCAATAGACACACACACACACAGCCTCATCCCCAATAGATCCACACACACACAGCCTCATCCCGCAATAGAGCGACACACACACACACACACCCTCATCCCCCAATAGATCCACACACACACAGCCTCATCCCCAATAGATCCACACAAACACAAACACACACACACACAGTGCTTCCTCGTACTGCAGTTGTGCTCTCTGAGAGCTGATTCTCCGGCCGCGCTCTTTATTGAAAGAGACAGAGCTAAAGAAAAGAATAAAGAGAGAGATAAATTGCAATTTTCTCTTGTTTATTAAACGACATGGGATTGTGTTTCTATGACAACCCCATTTAAGGGTTCCCCCATCTCGTGCTCCGACATTTAATTTAGCAGACTAGAAGGGGCACCATCAAGGGGCAGCCCCCCCCCTCCCCCTCCCCATACCATTCTGTCCCATCACACACACACACACATTCTTTTTTTCCAAGGAGCGGGGAGCGAGAAAGAAAGAAAGAGAGAGGGAGAGAATGAGAGAAAGAGAGAGACAGAGACAAAGAGAGAGAAAGAAGTGATATCCTGTGTCCCCCTGGCCCCTGTGTGACCGGGCCGGTGCTGTGCTGTGCTGTGTGTGTGTGTGTGTGTGTGTGTGTGTGTGTGTGTGTGTGTGTGTGTGTGTGTGAGTGTGTGTACGGGGGATGAGCAGGGGCGCTGAGCTCTGAAGCGGCCGGCTGGCCGGTCTAGCAGTGTGTGTGTGTGTGTGTGTGTGTGTGTGTGTGTGTGTGTGTGTGTGTGTGTGTGTGCTGGTCTAGCGGAGTGTGTGTGTGTGTGTGTGTGTGTGTGTGTGTGTGTGTGTGTGTGTGTGTGTGTGTGTGTGTGCTGGTCTAGCGGAGTGTGTGTGTGTGTGTGTGTGTGTGTGTGTGTGTGTGTGTGTGTGTGTGTGGTGAGTGTGTGTGTGTGGTGAGTGTGTGTGTGTGGTGAGTGTGTGTGTGTGTGTGTGTGTGTGTGTGTGTGTGTGTGTGTGCTGGTCTAGTGGAGTGTGAACGGAGGGCCTCCTGGAGCCCAGACCCTCTGCTGAGCCTGTCACATCCCATCGGCATCACACCACCACGCTGCCATGCCAATACCGCACAGCACCATGGGACAGAGAGACAGAGAGAGACAGAGAGAGAGAGAGAGAGAGAGGGAGAGAGAGAGAGAGAGAGGGAGAGAGAGAGGGAGAGAGAGAGGGAGAGAGAGAGAAAGAGAGAGAGAGGGAGAGAGAGAGAGCAGTGAGAGAAAGGAGAGAACAGGATGGAAGTTTTGAGGTTTAACACCATTTACTGGATCAGTAGAAGAGGAGGAGAGAGAGAAGAGGAGAAGAGAGGAGAGAAAAAGAGAGAGGAGGAAAAGAGGAAAAGAAGAGGAGAGAGAATAGGAGAAGAGGAGGTGAAGAAGAGAGAGAGAGAGGAGAAGAGGAGAAGAGGACGAGAGATAGAGAACTACAGAGAGAGATGGGGAAGAGGTGAGGGCCCTGCTCCATAACTGTAGAGGTGAGGGCCCTGTAGAGGTGGGGGCCTGCTCCATAACTGCTCCATAACTGTAGAGGTGAGGGCCCTGCTCCATAACTGTAGAGGTGAGGGCCCTGTAGAGGTGGGGGCCTGCTCCATAACTGCTCCATAACTGTAGAGGTGAGGGCCCTGCTCCATAACTGCTCCATAACTGTAGAGGTGAGGGCCCTGTAGAGGTGGGGCCCTGCTCCATAACTGTAGAGGTGAGGGCCCTGTAGAGGTGGGGGCCTGCTCCATAACTGCTCCATAACTGTAGAGGTGAGGGCCCTGCTCCATAACTGCTCCATAACTGCTCCATAACTGTAGAGGTGAGGGCCCTGCTCCATAACTGTAGAGGTGAGGCCCTGCTCCATAACTGTAGAGGTGAGGGCCTTGCTCCATAACTGCTCCATAACTGTAGAGGTGAGGGCCCTGCTCCATAACTGCATCATAACTGTAGAGGTGAGGGCCCTGCTCCATAACTGCTCCATAACTGTAGAGGTGAGGGCCCTGCTCCATAACTGTAGAGGTGAGGGCCCTGCTCCATAACTGTAGAGGTGGGGGCCCTGTAGAGGTGGGGGCCCTGCTCCATAACTGTAGAGGTGAGGGCCCTGCTCCATAACTGTAGAGGTGGGGGCCCTGTAGAGGTGAGGGCCCTGCTCCATAACTGTAGAGGTGGGGGCCCTGCTCCCTGGCTGAGTGGACACCAAAAAGCGGCATTGTACTGCACAGTACTGTGCTTTACTGCAGAAATGCAGTATTTTGGACTTAAAAATACTAGTGTACTGCATGGCAGAATAACTGCACTGCACTGTCCCAGGGCTAGTCTCAGCATGACATCTGTTGTGCATTATTCGACTAATCGATGAAATGATCGCTAGAATGCTCGATTCTAAAAAGAATCCATAGCTGCAGCCCTCTAGTATTCGCAGACGCTTCCACCCCGAGCAGCACAGACCTGCACCCGCGGGCGCGGGACTCGGCCCCGAGTCGAGCGCCCGTCAGGCGGTGAGATCAGTGCTGCTCTGCCACGCCTGCTGCTAACCCAGCGGCGGCTAACCCAGCGACGGCTAACCCAGCGTCGGCTAACCCAGCGGCGGCTAACCCAGCGGCGGCAGCGCCAGCGTGGCACACCTGCACCCGAGGGCAGAGACGGCCAGGTGGCATCGCCAAGGCAACAGCAATAACCACGTCAAATACGCTTCCAGCCGACAAGGGAGAATCTTAAGGGAGATTCACCTCGTCATTTCTCACACGCATGCACACGAACGCACACACAAACGCGGACACACACAAACACACCAGTGCCCTATACTTTATCCCCCCCTCGGCCACCCTGCACACAGGCAGGCCCGCACTCGTCTAAAGAGAGGTCAGTTGCCAGGAGACAGCCAGTTGCCACAGCAGCGCGGGGGGGGGGTGGTGATAATAGCGCGAGGGGAGTGGATCTGAGCTGCGCGGGGCTGGGATGGACCGAGAGGAGAGGAGAGGAGAGGAGAGGAGAGGAGAGAGAGAGGAGAGAGAGGAGAGAGAGGAGAGAGAGGAGAGGAGAGAGAGGAGAGAGAGGAGAGAGTAGAGGAGAGAGAGGAGAGGAGAGAGAGGAGAGAGAGAGGAGAGGGAGAGGAGAGGAGAGGAGAGAGAGAGAGGAGAGGAGAGAGTAGAGGAGTGGAGAGAGAGGAGAGAGGAGATCTCCCTCTGCCTGTGTACCGCCGAGAGACGAGGAAAAGGATCAACTCAGATACACGCAAAGCTGCAATGCAGGAAATAAATGATGAGACAATGAAAGAACTCGTTTAAGTTCTTGTTTTTCTCTGTTTATCATACTTGTTTATATGATGCAGCATTATGGGTGTTTTTTGTGATTTCCCATTAAATCAACAGTAAATAACAGTCATATTTTACGTAACAATATGATGTCCACATCGGAATTACTGTTTACTTATGCTGGAAATATCAGATTCTGACAGGACTAATAGACTCACAAATTCAAATGTAATGAAACAAATATTGTAATTGTGTAATTGTGTAAATGCAATTAAACTACTTAATTAAAAACTAACAATGGACATCAACTATAATTGTTTTTATAAATATATATATGTATAATATAATATATTAACCTGGGTACCAAAAAAGGGAAGATTTCAAATGATCTGTTTATTACTTTATTACTATTATTAGATGGCACAGGCTGCAGCCCATTTGGGCTTATCAAATTCAGACACAACAAAAACAAAAACTGAAAAATTGCAAAGGGGAAAATCAAGAAAAAACACAAAGACTCCCTCTCTCTCTGACACACAAACACACACTCACACACAAATCACTGTGTTTCCCTTGAAAACTAATTTCTGATTTTTAATTTAAAATGTTAGATAAACTCAGTATTTTTCTCTTCATTCTTAATTGTTTACAGAATATGTATTAACTGTTAGCACTTAAGGCGATCTGCCTGATAACGTAATAGGCCGTTTCATGATAAGAAGCACAAAACAGAACATAACGAGTTTTCTCCAGTCTCGACTAACGCCTAGTCTCCTGCAGTTTCTTAAAATATTTTTTAACATTTGTTTACTTCAAATAAACAGACTCG
>NC_085012.1:1665300-1680300 GCF_963854185.1 Sardina pilchardus
AGGTCAGCGCTGCGTGCGTGGCGTGCTCGGGGGCGTCGGGCAGCTTGGGCTCGCTGGGCGCGGCGGTGGTGGTGGTGGTGGTGAAGCAGGGCCCGTAGCGGTTGCGCCAGTTCCCGCGCTTCTTCTTGCCCTTCACGCCGTCTTCGGCCGAGGCGGCAGCGGTCGCCGACGACGACGAGGCGGACGAGGAGGAGGAGGAGGAGGACGGCTGGGCGCGCTTGTAGCCGACCGCTGTTGCCGCGGCAGCCGCCGCCGCCGCCGCCAGGGCCCCCAGCTCCCCCGACGCGGCGTGAGGGCTCTCGTAGTGCTTAGCAACGCCGCCTAGCGACGAGGACGAGGACGAGGACGCCGGGAGCGTCGTCATGGAGCCGAACACGGCGGCTTCCGAGGAGGAGGAGGACGGGCCGCTCTCGCCCAGGGGCTTGGCCAGGAAGCGGCCGAACGGCGTGGAGCCGTACGAGTCTCCGCCCCTCAGGCCCGCCTCCGAGAAGCTCTGGAAGTCCGCCGCCGGCTGCACCACGGAACCGCTGGAGGTCTTGATGCCGCCGCCGCCCAGCAGGAGACCTGGAGAACGCAGAACAGGAGAACGCAGAACAGGGGAACACCATCAGACGCCACGCAGAGAAGACAAGAACACACAGACAGGCAACGGGCAATGTTATGTAATGTTATTGGCTGCGTTTCCCAGATTCGTTAAGAAGCTCTTAAGTGCTAAGAACTTCTTAAGAGCGTTCTTAGAACGTTCTTAGAGCGCTCCTAAGAAGTTCTTAGCAATTAAGAGCTTCTTAACGAATCTGGGAAACCCGGCCAATGTCTTTTAAGACTGAACATAAGTCTGGGGAGTCTATGCTTTTTTTCTACTGCACAGGAGGCGTGATCAATTGGCATAGTTCAAATGACTCTGTACGCATTTGGAAAGTCCTTCAACCAATCAAACCAACGATCCGGATGCACCTTTTGGATAAGCTAGTTTGAGACTGGACCCAGCCTAGGGCAACGCGTCAAACCAGCATGGCCGGGAGAAATCATCTCATACCGAACAAGAAATCTACCAAGAATTAACAAGAAACTAGGAATCCGGATCAAACTAGGACATAAAAGAAACTATTTTGACTGGCGATGAGACCTTCATTCCTCGGTCTGACTCATGAATGGGAAAAAAACGCGGCCCACCAGCACAGAGTTCCAGCGCTGCTCACACGGCTCAAGAGATAACACCACGATCAAGCACTCCGCTCCTCGGGAAGACCAGCGCTGATAAAACTCTTGGGCTTGGCCGAGGCCCAGACGTATGGGCAAGAGATCAGGCGTAGTGTGTGAGTGGTAAACGTATGGGCGAGCGATCAGGCGTAGTGTGTGAGTAGTAAACGTATGGGCGAGAGATTGTGAGTACTGCGAGGTGGGGAGAGGTGGCCGCGAGGCTCCGTAAACCCTGCAGCTGTGCGGCCCGGAGTCAGGAACAGCTGGAGAGATTAACTACAATAACCTCCGATCGCAGACGGCCGCACATCACACACGCTAAGCGGAGGAGCCGGGTCGCTCTAATCCTCCGAGTTTTGCACCTCTTCCAAAAACGGTTATCTTGGAACGCCGTGGGCTGCGCTCTGGGAGTCTCCTGTTCTGTCATGCTCTCATGTCCCAAGGACATCAAATCCTTAAAGCTAACAAAGCCACGACAATAATGTCTCAATTTGGTTTGTTTTTTATATCAAACTAAAATTTGTGAACTACGCCAGAGCAACTGATAATAAAATCAATCCCTTAAATAATGCCTTCAACAAAAGCACAGTTCACACCCCTCTACTCTCTCTCCATCTCTCTCTCCATCTCTCTCCAGTCTCTCTCTCCATCTCTCTCTTACTAACTCCCTTTCTCCATCTCAGATGAGCATCACTGACATGGCATGACGTAGCGTAGCGGGGTCGCCGTGTCTGTTTAAGGTGTAGAGAGCTCACGGAGACGTTCGCTCTACCACCCGTAATGTGTTTTCAAGCTTTTCAACCAGCGCTGCACAATTCATCTAGTTCTAATTGAAATCCAAATGGCACGAGGCACACAAGAGAAGTTAATAATGATATGTTATATGCAGTGCACTAGGCATGCTCATCAATGAGAAGTGCCCCGTCTCAACGCTACACTTTTTATATGCTTTAAACTTTCAAATTTCAATATCTGTCCGAAAAATCACGACGAGATATATTTCCAAACATCGCGCAGCCCTATTTTCAACGTTCGAGCACGGAGACAAAGAGAAGCGGTTTGAGCGGGAGTGGCTGGCCGAGCGAGCGGGAGAGGTTGGCCGAGCGAGCGATGGAGGCGGCCCGATGTCCCGGCCCTGTTCTGCCCCGTGCTGAAGTGCTCAGCGCACACATCCATCAGCTCCTCCAGTGTGCGTATGCAGAGCGGCCTGCATAAAGCGGCTGCATAAAGCGGCGCTGACCCAGATACGGCCCTCTCCATCACCGCCTCCCCTCGGGCGGAGCGAGCGCCGACACCAGGCCACGGCTACCCGGCGTGTTTTAACAGCTGTGCTCAGGGGGCCGCTGGCTTGGGCTTCCCAATTTTACTACCCGCTCCCCTCCCATCCCCTCTTCTCCTCTCCTCTCCTCCCCAGTCTGCTCCTCCTCCCCTCCCCTCCCCTCTTCTCCTCTCCTCTCCTCCCCAGTCTGCTCCTCCTCCCCTCCCCTCCCCTCTTCTCCTCTCCTCCCCAGTCTGCTCCTCCTCTGCCCGCTCCCCTCCCCTCTTCTCCTCTCCTCCCCTCCCCGCTTCTCCTCCCCTCCCCTCCCCTCTTCTCCTCTCCTCCCCTCCCCGCTTCTCCTCCGCTCCCCTCCCCGCTTCTCCTCTCCTCTCCTCCCCAGTCTGCTCCTCCTCTGCCCGCTCCCCTCCCCTCCCTTTCCCCTTCTCCTTTCCTCCCCTCCTCTCTGCTCTGCTCCTCCTCACCCTCTCCCCTCTCCTCCCCTCCCCTCCCCTCCTCTCCTCTCCTCTCCTCTCCTCTCCTCTCCTCTCCTCTCCTCTCCTCTCCCTTACCTCTGCGGCCCTGACGCAGAGACCCAACACCAGCAAGCAGGTCAAGACTGACCCTGGGGATGGAGATGGAGGTGAAGCTCAAGGTGACTGTGGCCGCTGGCTGGGAGGCCCAGCAGAATGGAATGCAGGAGAACATGGCCTTCATCACTCACTCCACCACTCCTTTTCTCTCCATCACTCGCTCCCTCCCTCTCTCCAACTTTGAATGGAGAACAGATAAACATGCCCTCCCCCCACTTCTCTCTCGCTCTCCCCATTTCTCCATTTCTCGCTCTCTCTATTCTCTATCTCTCCAGTTCTCTCCAGTTCTCTCTCTCTCTCCATTTCTCTCTCTCTCCCTCTCTCTCTCCAGTACTCTCTCTCCAGTACTCTCTCTCCATTTCTCTCTCTCTCCATTTCTCGGTTCTCTCTCCCTCTCTCTCCAGTTCTCTCTCTCTCTCTCTCTCCATTTCTCTCTCCATTTCTCTCTCTCTCCCTCTCTCTCTCCAGTACTCTCTCTCTCCATTTCTCTCTCTCTCCATTTCTCTCTCTCTCCATTTCTCTCTCTCTCCAGTTCTCATTTCTCTCTCTCTTGGTCTCTGTAGCGTTGATTACTAGCGATCCCTCTCGGTTCTCTGCTCCAATCGCTGTTATCGTCTTCATCACAAACCGCCAGCTGTCGCCCTGTGCCCCAAACAGCCTGGTTGTGGCGTCAGGTGTCTCATGGGCTGGAACTGGATGCGGGCAGCAATAAATGCCCTCCCATGGCGCAGGGTCAACCTGCCCGGCAGAGGCACCGGGACGTGTTTACAGTAATAACACAAGATTATTTCAGTCCGTCCGAAAGCTCCAGCCATGGGCATATTATTGAGTTGGGCACAACTTTATTGAGGACGAGCCTGGGGGGTTTGACGTTTTCTCAGCCAATGGCAGGACGACAGAAGCACAACATCAAAAGTGTATTAAGACAAAATATCCTGCCTTCATATCGTCAATACCTTCCCTGGAAGACAAGGCACTGAGGCCTCCCATACAGAACCTTCTCATATGCCGGTGATAATCGTTAGAACGCAAGTTTTAAACGTTTAAGACTAATGAACAACACAGGTACTCAGGAATGAGCTAGAGAAAGAGTTTAAACGTTTAATACTAGCTAATTCCTGAGTGCCTGTGTTGTTCGTTAGAGTGCGAGTTTAAATGTTAAATACTAGCTAATTACAGAGTGCCTGTGTTGTTCGTAAGAGTGCGAGTTTAAATTTAAATACTAGCTAATTCCGGAGTGCCTGTGTTGTTCGTAAGAGTGCGAGTTTAAACGTTTAAGACTAGCTAATTCCGGAGTGCCTGTGTTGTTCGTAAGAGTGCGAGTTTAAACGTTAAATACTAGCTAATTCCTGAGTGCCAGTGTTTGTTAGAGTGCGAGTCTAAACGTTTAAGACTAGCTAATTCCTTTCTAAACGTTTAAGAGTAGTTTGCCCGTGTTCGTGTGAGAGCGAGTTGAAGTCCAGCTGGACAGTTCCAGATACCCATCAGATAATCCATCTCCCAAAGGCCTGCTACAGCAGACTACTGGTCCAGCTGGGACAATCTCTCTTCCTCCCCTCCATCTCTCCCTCCCTGTCTATCTCCCTCGTTCTTTTTTTCTTCCTGTGCGAGTTATCCGGAGAGCGGCACGCGGCACCAGACTCCCCTTCAACACATGAGCGATTGAGACTCCAATCTCCAGACGTGACCTTGGTGTGCCGGCGTCCGTCAGAAGGGGAGGCCGCCGCGGTGGTGGTGGCGGCGCTGGAGGTGGAGGTGGTGGAGAGAGTGAGCTACGGCAGCATGCTCAGGGGAGGAAGGAAGTGTTTCTTTGAGGGGCCACTCCTACGGAGATGGTGACCTTGCCACCCTACCCCATGCCATGATAGTGATGCTCATTTTCCGAGAGAGAGAGAGAGAGAGAGAGAGAGAGAGAGAGAGAGAGAGAGAGAGAGAGAGAGATAGTAAAGCAGAGACGCAAGAGAGAGACAGAGAGAATGAGCGAGTGAGAGAGAGAGAAAGCCTCTGGTACTTTTGAAGGCCTCTCTGTGGAACATCAGCAGAACCAACCCAAGCCCCCATATTCCCAAGCTTCCCTCCAACAAAGTTAAAAAAAAAAAAAAAAGATTAGAGCGGCGGCAGCAGCAGCAGCCTCCAGCCAGCCAGCCAGTCAGACGACAGCCTTATCTGCGCCACACGCTGCCCTGGCGAGCCTGGAGATCGTCCGGCCCTGTCACAACACAACACAGCGGCAGCAGCCTTCAGCCCGCGCCCGCCCACATCCATCAGGGTTCCCGGGCGCGGAGAAGAGAGAGAGCCTCGCGCTCCAATTGGCTGGAGACGGAGGGAAGCCATACGTTTAAGTCGTCTGGCAGATGCTTTTAAGAGAACGCGTCGAATGTAGTTTTAACCAGAACATGTGTTCCCAGAGAATGAAAACCCTGCACTAGCTGTTCAATTACAGGGAGACAGCAACAACATTAGGGGAACATTATGAGGTTGGCTTGTAGATGTGGAACGAGCAATTTCAAGGAGCCCATTTGGGGCCCGTGCCAGAGAGGCGGCTAACAGCCCAGAGGCTACAGAGAATGAATTCATTTAGTCGCTACACGCATGTTAGCGCCCTACGCACTGGGACTGTGAGAGGGAACAAAAGTCAAGTAATGCAAATTAAAATGAAAATAATGCAAGTAGTGTGAAGCATTGCCTGCCGTTACCACAACCAATAACTTAAGAAAAGATTGGCTGATTTAAATGATTTGGTGGTGTCACTCCCATCATTTTAAGACTCCATTACAGTTTTTTCAGAATTTCGAGTTAATACGAGTGAAGAGGAAAAACAGCATGGAAATAGCTAACCTTAGTAGCTTACTAAAAACAGATTGATCTGATACAAATTGATGGTAATAACATTTTTGCTGAATGAACAAAATCACTGTTGCCATTATATAAATGTTTGGGTCAGAAGAATGTGTGCGGTCTGATCCATTCTGAACGTCTGGCTAATCTAGGGGCATGTGTATGCCTTTGATGACATCACAGCATGTCAGAGGGGTGTGGACCAGTACGTGTCCCTTCCTAACATCAGGTCACTTTCTCTGTGACATGTCACAGCTTTTTACTGTAGAGCAGAGACAAGTGCAGAAGTCTGGTCGTCGGCGGTTACTGGTTGCGTGTGTGGTCGTCGGCGGTTACTGGTTGCGTGTGTGGTCGTCGGCGGTTACTCACTCTGCTGGAACGGGCTGCAAGAGGTCGTGGAGGACGTGGCGGTGGTCACCACGGCGCCGAGAGGTTTCCCCGCCGCCGACTTGCGCCCCCTCTGCGCCGGGCAGTGGCTGTTGGCCTTCTTGCTCTTCCCTTCCGCCGCCTTCACGTCCGCGCCCGCCCCTGCCCCCGCTCCCGCCCCCGTCCCCGCTCCTGCGCCCGCGCCCTCCTTGCCCGCGGCCCCCGTGTGGGTGGGCACCTCCTGGAAGTTGGCGGTGGTGAAGCGGGCGGCGCCGTCCTCCATGCGCTTCTGCACGGGCCCCGACATGGACGCCATCGGAGCTGCGCTGCCGCCGCTGTTGTAGCTCTGCGGGGATTAAGGAGCGGAAAACGAGTCAATATTCAGATTGAAACGAATTAAATGGGACAAATACTCAGATTAAAACATGGATGCCAGTCAGTCCAAGATCCTGCAATGGTTGGAATGACTGGAAATCATCATAATGCGATGATATGAGAGTCATATTTCCCTCCTGGCAGACAGCATGTGCTGTTATGTATACAATATTTCTATAGAAGTCTTAGCGCTAAGAAATGCTTAATAAATGATGAATTGTGTGTAGTTATTATAAAGTGTTACCCAATATTTCTATATGTGACCTTCCACGGCGAAATCATTCACAATGTCCAAATTTTCAAAATCAAAGTTATTACGTTTTCAGGAAGGGGCATAATCAACCTTCAAAACGATACCTATATCTAATGAATTGAACGTCATATTACTGAAATATAAACATTCAAAGGAGTTGAGTTCATCCTGTCATGCCAATAGAAAAACGGAGAAATCTGCCTCTGAAGTTAACCGTCGGCTCAACACTCACGAACGCTTTGTAAGGTCGCCGCTATTACAAGATTTACGGTACTTGTATCAACGACACAGCACACGGATGGCTTGGTGGTTGTCAATGAGTGCAATTACCGTACATATTGGAATAGAGCGGCAAAAACGAGACGCCTCTAACTTCCTGCTTCCTCTAACTTTCTCACCTCAACAAACTCACGTTTTTAGACTACAAAAGGTCAGTTTTTCGGCGAAATGTATTCACGGCCGTACAGTGTAGACCTCCCACTGCTTCAAAACACTTACAAAAAAAATTCCACGATTTTAGCACAAGTGACATAAATAGCCATTTTTCTCAGAAACGCCTGTTGCGACAAGCGACTGGTTTTGCCGTGGAACGACACATATAAGTCTTAGTGCTAAGAAATGCTTAATAAATGATGAATTGTGTGTAGTTATTTTTAAGTGTTACCCAATATTTCTATAGAAGTCTTAGCGCAGTGGCTTTCCACATGTTCACATAGCTGACATTTAACAATGGTCATAATTTATGTTCTAGGAAGTAGAAATCAATTAAAATGTATAAGTGCGTCTATATAGAATTAAAACGTATAGTGTGCATAGTAAAAGTATACATATGCAGTATGGCATGTGCTTCACGCAACGAGCACAGCAACGCACACGTGTGCCATCCTGCTCCCCATAGACAACGCACACGTGTGCATCCTGCTCCCCATAGACAACGCACACGTGTGCATCCTGCTCCCCATAGACAACGCACACGTGTGCATCCTGCTCCCCATAGACAACGCACACGTGTGCATCCTGCTCCCCATAGACAACGCACACGTGTGCATCCTGCTCCCCATAGACAACGCACACGTGTGCATCCTGCTCCCCATAGACAACGCACACGTGTGCATCCTGCGCCCCGTAAAGACAACGCAGACGTGTGCCATTCTGCGCCCCGTAAAGCTAGCGTAGACGTGTGCCATCCTGCGCCCCGTAAAGACAACACACTCGTGTGCCATCCTGCGCCCCGTAGAGCGGGCGCTGCTCACCTTCTCAGCGGCGGACATGAGGTGGCCCTGCACCAGCGAGGGCTGCAGCTCCAGCGTCCTCTTGTGCTTCGGCTTGTGGCGGTCGCGCTCTTTGTGCTTCTGCAGGACACACAACACAAACACACAGGACAGGGTGTTACTGGGGAGAGGGATCTAGGGCAGTGATGGTGGCCATTTTCCACTCCACTCACAGGAGATCACTGGTCATCTGCTCTGCATTCAAAAGCATGAAACCACACACTGGTTAGTAACAGCAATTGACAAACAAACAAAACAAATATTCTGGACTGTCCCACACAGATCAGAATAAGCTACAAGTGGATGTCTTTCCAACCCCTCGAACGATCGCCACCATCAGTAAAGAGTTTTTTTTCTGTTTGTAACGAACTGTGAGAAGTGATGTTCCCTACAGCTGGACGTGAGAGATTTCACTCAATGCCTGACGTGACCATCAGCCCCACACGGCTCAATTCACACTGCTGCTTTTGCCACAGCCCAGTCTAGCTGCCATTTTCACTTAGGACAGAGAGGTGGGGGTGGGGCGAGCAAATTTACACCTCATGTTCCAATCGAACACCTCCAGCCCCGTCCTCCTCTGATCTTCAGACCAGAGCTGTGAAATTATGCGCCGCTCCTCAAAGACTCCAGCGAGCGCGTTTGCACATTCTGCGCCGGCTCTAGCACGCCTGCCGCCATGGCAACTCGCGGTTACTCCCCCCGCTGTTCCGTCAGCTATAATCAACAATTATGACACTGGAACTGATAACGGTTTGCCCTCATTTCCTGTGCAAGTGCCAAGAGCAGCCCCTGTGGTCTGTCTGAGTGTGTGTGGCTGCAAAAGATATGCAATTTCTTCCACAATGACCATTAGTTGGGAAAACACAAAAAAACACTTTTTGGGGGGAATTTCACATCAAAAAAGAATTTTGAATAAAAAAAAGAGAGAATTTCTTAAAGAATAGCAAGAATTCATGTCAAACCTTGAAGTAATCTAAACCAAAGAGTTTAAGTGTTGCATAAGTGTTTGTTTGTAGCTCCTCTGTTCCGCTCAGACCCACTCTGTGTGCTGGCCAAGGGCCAGTACCGCTGGTGATCTGGTCAGTGTTATCAGAGACACTTATATATGAGGAGACACTGCACTGGAAAAAATCGCCCATTGAAATGCATGGGGTAACTTCGTAACGCAAAGATGGCGGGTGTTTACACCGGTTTGCACATGTCCCGCCTCTTCCAGAGCCGTTGCTCCAATCATTTTGCCGATCCTTGCCGGTCACGCTTTTTGAAAGCTGCGTCGTGAAGAATTTAGCATGCGCAGTCCAAGATTACCAGTAAGAAAAAGGCTTTTTAAGCATTAAATTTGATACAAAACCACCAAACCTTTTCAGCGATTTTAGTCCGATTTTCATTGTGATTTCAAACATGTGATTTTTATTTCCCTTACACCTCGGAACATGGACATCCAGCTCTCTCCCCATTCATTTAGATAGGGCCTGGTCTTGTTCCGGTCAAACTCGCTGCCCGACCCCATGGCCAATATGGCTGCCGAGTGACGTGACTTGCCTTAAAAGGACTTTGGTGTTATTCTCCAGCAGGCCCCTGGGCTTCAGAGGTTGATAAAGCAGACCCATGCAGTCTGTCTGCACCTGGCCGAGCCCCCATAATGCACCACTCTCACCAACCACTGCCTCACTGCCTACCTCCCCCAGCACAGGGGAACCATACAATGTTGTCTCATTCGACAGAATGGGTTGGGCCTAGTACTGTCTGGCTCGCCATGCTTGCATTGTGGAGATTGCACCCAAAAAGCAGATGAGAAGCTATGTGATTAAAAAAAAAATGTTTATTTAGCTTCCGCCAAACAAACACAAATGTTGAAGCAATTTGTACACCGCCATGGCTACAGCGGCACATGATGAAAACATAAAATCGCTGCACAACTCAAACAAAGACAAAAGACCCAACGGTGGAACAGGTCCTTAGGTAGAGCAGCTATGCTGGAAAGGGCTCTTTTGACAGACGGCAGACGCGGCTCTTTCTCTTTTGCTAAGGGTGGAGCGGGAGCACGGAGCAGGCATCCCCTCGTCCTAATTAACATTCCTCCGACGGGCCGCTGACGGACGGAGCGCTGGTGTGCGGGGCTCCGTGATCGCCGTGGTCACCGCTCCACGCTGTTCGCTCCCGACGCCCCGCACCGGCCACAGCAGCTCTGCGCATGTCGTCACTAAAGAGCTGAAGGTGTTTTATCGAGCGGTCACCAAGCGCATAATTAGAGATCATTTGCCATCCAGAAATGGACGGGCGGGTTTGAGCGAGCCACAAAAGATGAATAGCACGTGAGGTTCAATAGATGGATTGTTTTTTTCCCCACTCCGCTCCCCCTGTTGTTCCTGACGGACCCGCCAGCAGCGGCACCGAGCAAATGGGACGAAGATAATTACCATGATTTATCAACGCCTGCAGCAGGTTGCTGAATTTGGGGAATCTTTTTAAAAGCCGCACCGTGGCAAGACAACTCTTTCACTCGCTCGCTCGCTCGCTCTCTCTCTCGCCTGCTCGCACACTCAACAGCTACAGGCCATATGGATTAAAATTCCACTTGCCAAAAAACAACAAAACAAAACAAAAATGAAAGACTAAAAGAAAGTGGCATGTAATGCTCGCCATCCAAAAATCATGCCTTTAAAACATTCACTGCCTAGAAACAGCCGACTAACAGAATTCTAGCCAAGTGAACGGGGTAAACACGAAAGGGGCTCGCATACTTATCTGAGGTAGAGGAGGGAGGGGGGAGGCCATTGTTATTTGGCTCCAGGGTTTGGAATTAGCTAGGTATACATCTGAGCTCACCGACCCCTGACCTTTGGGAAGTGAGGTGGGGGGATGGGGGACCCTTTGCTCATGCAAATGAGACAGGGCAACAAAAGCTGAAGCAGGAGAGGCAGCCCGACCCGACCAGAGGCCTTTTGGGGGAACACAAGTCCCCTTTCTCCTCCCGCTTCCTCCCGCATACTCACAAGAATAAGAGGATCACCACGTCATTGGCATATTTCAAGATTAGCCTCCAACAAATATCGCAAGCAAGCACGCAGTTGAACATCATCCGTTTGACCCAAAAGTGCAATCTGTTTCTAATTTAGGGTCAATTTTAGAGGTATATATAGAATGTATTTAGAAGTATATAAAAATGTACTAAAAATAAAAATGGCTTTTAAACATTTGCAATAAATAATATGTAGTGGCCCAAGTTTACATACCAGTTCTGTTTCCAGAATAACGTATCACAAACCTTCATTCTGTTTTACTGATCACTAGACTTAATACTTTTTAGGTTTTTGACGTTAATATCCTTAATAATGTATCACTGTGAAATTGTACAATTTTGTTGCAAAATTCATCTCTTACAAAATAACAAAATGGCAAAATCCAAAATCCGAGTCAAATTATACATCAGTGAAATATCAAGCTTAATTGAAGAATTCAATTAGAATGATGTGATGATAAACCTAAAATGCACAATTTCATGTGTCATGTGTCATCGTTTCAACAACACAAGAGAACACAGAAATGATATAAAAGCACCATAGATCTACCTACGGGGTGGTGACACCAAAACCACTCTGCAATACACTCTATGGTATGGATGACTTTTCTAAGTCATAATGTAGAAAACAGAAAATGGCCAATGGTAGGTTGCTACGAACACAGGCAAAAAAAAAAGAAAGAAAGAAAGAAAGAAAGAAAGAAAAATCATCGATGGGAGGTGCCGGACATGCCCCTTTCTCTCACACATCCATCCAAGACTATGAAGTGTACATCTTCAGTCTCTCGGCCATTTCCTCAAACTAATGCAATACCATAATGTGAAGGCACACGGGCATAAAAGCACATTACGTCCCCGAGTGGAACTATTAGTGAGCGCTGCAGCAGTACTTGATAATGCTGTACAAATACGACTTAATTGAATTAGATGGGAAGGTTGAGTAAGGTTGATCTGTGTGCGTGTTCCATTCGATATGGCCGTGTGGGGAATACATCTCTGAGAAAATTGGTGGAACAAATGAGTGCTCTCCCTATAAATAGTGGTTGCACATATTCAATGTGACTAAGGAGCATGACTGATTGCTTTCAGGGAAATCAAACGAGCATCTTTTTTTTTTCGTAAAAAAAATCTATATGCAGCAGTGACGAAAACACTGTAATCACTGTAAATAATTAAACTTACTCAGTTTGGCCTTTCCTGCTCTACTGAGGTGGCCCAAACTGCTGCATGCCTAAACTTGGTCTTCCGCTGGAGCATCCGCTTCCTCACTACATAGCACACTATATAGTGAATATCGACTATATTTAAATACATACTACAGTATAGGGATGTCCCGATCAGGTTTTTTTGCACCCGAGTCCGAGTCCGAGTCATTTGATTTTGAGTATCTGCCGATACCGAGTCCCGATCCGATACTTTTAAGTATCAATGATAGGCCTATAGCCTACTACCTTTAACTATTGCTTGTTGCATGTCATTAGGCCTATACACTATATTTTTAAAACAAATGTTTATACCTGCAGTGTTTATTATACCTTAAATCTAATTTACTTGTTCAATCATAAGGATGAAAGAACTGAAAATGAAGCAAAGTAGCCTAATCAAATAAACTAAATTCTAGACATGTGTCTACTTCATCCACTATGCCCTCCATGAAGTTTGGCCTTTTCATTCGAACACCTTTTCACGTGACTCTCAGGATATATAGTTTTCCGCCTCACTTATGGATACAATGTTTAATTCTGGACTGAATCACTGAAACAGAAGTTGCGCGATCGCTGTCAGCTTTATTTACTTTCATTTTGCGTCATATAGCGCCAGTCAAGGCGTCAATAATTGAATAGGCTACAGAACGGAAAATGGCAGGGGATGGACAGGATTAGCTGACAACTCTGTGATGCTCGCTTTGTCCGAGCTCAACTACTGTATGCAGTTTTCGAGCGGCCAGATCAGACTGTCTATAGCATTCACTGCCTGGGCAGAGCAGCCACTCACTCGTTTTAATCACACGGCTGCCTGCGGGGTAGCAGCCGCGGCCGCGGGAGAGAGACGGTGAGTGAAGGAGCTCGGGGCAACACACACACACACACACACACACACACACACACACACACACACACACACACACACACACACACACACACACACACACACACACACACACACACACACACACACACACACACACACACACACACACACACACACACACACACACACACAGCAGAGTTGTGTCGTTAACATAATAGAACTAGTATTTAGTTGATGACTTGCGGCCGTTTTACACACGCCAAAGTGGCGGATTAGGCTACACGTTGTCATTATAATTCACTCGCCAGAACAGAAATCTACACGCCATTGGCGCTTGGCGGGTGCTAATTTTGAGCCCTGTCTGTACCACCACATAACAGCAAATACTAAGCTGTTATTTTCCCCATTTGTTTTGAAGTATTATAGATCTGTTAAATATATATAAATAAATATATATCCGATCCCTGATCGGGATGTAAAGTCCGATTCCGATCGAGTCTGAAACCACGTGATCGACCCCGATTTCCGATCACGTGATCGGATCGGGACATCCCTACTACAGTATACATTAATATAGTACTATTAATCATAATGAATTAACACTATTAATCACGGATGCATAATGGCATGGATGAGTAAAAGTTGAAAAGCAGGCTTAGACCCATTGTGCTACAAACAACTGGGGTTCAAAAACTCTTATACGGCTGCAACAACTCAGAGATTACTTGATTAGTTATCAACTACGAAATAAATTATATTATCATAAATTGTAAAGTATTTTGGTTATCAACTAAGCACCTTTTGTTTAACATTTACATGTTAAAACAATTTAAGGATAACACCTCAAACTTCTAATGCCAAGTTAGAACATTTTAATATTTTCTTGTTTACTTGGTCCTCTGTGACAGTTAGCTAAAACCTTTATTGCCTGGACAAAAAAAAAGAAAAAAAAAAAAAGAAAAAAAGGCCTTTGCAGACTTGTTGGGCTTGGGAAACACTGATCAACCAACTTTTTGTCACCATTGTTTGTCATTTTATGAACCAAACAACTAACCAATTAATAAAAAATAAAATAATCGACTATAGAAATAAACCTTCACCAAAGCCCTAACCCCCCCCCCCCCCCCCCCCCCCACCCTGTAAGCCATATCTATGCTTCCCTGTCCGAGTACACTTCATAGAGGGGGTGCGTGGAGAAAGGGCCACGTCGGTGAGAGCGTATGTGAGGGGGGGGGGGGGGGGGGGGGCTGGGGGGGTGGAGGGGGGCTGCCTTACCTTCTTGTCCTGGTCATGGTGCTTATCCAAAGAGTGAGAGGAGGATTCGCTTAAGCTTTGAGCCCTACTACAGCGGCCTCTGCTCCTTCTCTACAAGGTGAAAGAGGTGTTACCACAGGACAAAAAAAAAATCTAGCTCCTGTCAAGAATAATCATTACAAAAATCTCAAATTGGTCTGAAACTGAGACATAAGAATGATTATATGGCTAAAAATATAAAAATCTAATTGGATGAATAATAATAATAAAAAAAGAGCATAAAAACGTTAAACAGACAG
Organism: Sardina pilchardus; assembly: GCF_963854185.1. Classification (NCBI taxonomy): domain Eukaryota; kingdom Metazoa; phylum Chordata; class Actinopteri; order Clupeiformes; family Clupeidae; genus Sardina; species Sardina pilchardus. Next base: position 1,680,058 of record NC_085012.1, read on the forward strand.
TGTCATTACAACAATGCTGTTGAAAATAAGAGACTCAGAGAGGATATGCACTGCCAGATGCACCTTTTGAAAACTGTGGAGTAAAAAAGCGGATTCCTTCTCACTAGCCTATTTAAACAGGCTCAGGCTGCTCATCTCCATACACCCTGTTCAACAAGAAAAATAATTTTCTTTGTTATTTATTTATTTATTTGTACTCCTACACTGGTCTATTGTTCATTCCGTTGGAAGACACCACCAAAG
>NC_085012.1:1682800-1685300 GCF_963854185.1 Sardina pilchardus
TATAGCAGTAAAGACAGAAGGGGTAGTTCAAGGGGAGAGATGACAGAGGAAGAGTATGGGAAAAAAAGAAAGAGAGAGAGAGAGAGCAAGAGAGAAAGCAAGCAAGAGAGAGAGCGAGAGCAAGAAAGAGAGAGAGAGAGAGCAAGAGAGAGATAGAGAGAACGAGAGAGAGACAGAGAGAGACAGAGAGCAAACGAGAGAGAGCAGGCGAGAGAGAGTGAGAGAGAGAGAGCGGGCGCGAGATCAACGGAGTTGCTGCTGATTGTCGGTGAGATGACAGGGCTGGAGGGATTGAGATGACAGGGCTGGAGGGATTGAGATGACAGGGCTGGAGGGATTGAGATGGGCTCTTGATGGGTCTTGATAACGGCTCTGCTTCCTTTTCAGAAGCCCTAACGGGACAAGAAACACGATCCGCACGAGACACGAGGGGGCCAAAGGCCATTTCCAATAGGGCCCACTGAGGACAAAGGAGAAAGGAGAGCTTGTGCAACTCTGCTCCACATGCCAACGTTTCATGAGGAGCGTCTGCGCACATGCAACAGCCTGTCGCCGTGGCGTGGGCTCACCTACACACTGCAGAATGAGAGGCATGATTAAGCGCTTGGCAGAGAGGACGGGAATTCACCTTTAGCACGCTCGTGAAAACACACAAGAATGTCAGGACGCACAACACGTCTGAGACAACACACACAACAGACAAACAAACGATACACTCCGGGATATGAAGGAATACACCGGGAGTGTGTAACAGTAGCAGGTAGTGGGATTAGCCAGCAAGAGGAGATATGAAAGCCCCGAAACCTGCTGCTGTCATACAGCTGCGAACATGGCTGCAGATTAGACGCAGGCCTGTGGATCTGTCTGCATAAACACAAGGCGCTCTGTGTGTGTGTGTGTGTGTGTGTGTGTGTGTGTGTGTCTGTGTCTGTGTGTGTGTCTCTGTGTGTGGGTGTGTGTGTGTGTGTGTCTGTGTCTGTGTCTGTGTCTGTGTGTGTGTGTGTGTGTGTGTGTGTGTGTGTGTCTGTGTGTGGATCTGTGTGCATAAACACAAGGCGCTCTGTGTGTGTGTGTGTGTGTGTGTGTGTGTGTGTGTGTGTGTGTGTGTGTGTGTGTGTGTGTGTGTGTATCTGCGTGCATAAACACAAGGTGCTGAGATAGGATCAGCAGTATGACAGGACTTCAGCACTCTCAGCTCCTCATCAGTCTGGGATTAGACCGTTTCATTCTTATCTCAACTTTCTTACACTGCAGCAAAGAAGGGGGGAAAAACGGTGATGTTATTTTCTCTGTATCGGTGTGTGTGTGTGTGTGTGTGTGTGTGGAGTTGGAGAGATGGTGAAAGAAGCACAGTCCTGTACACAGCTGGGTTTAGACCTGTGTGTGTGTGTGTGTGTGTGTGTGTGTGTGTGTGTGGTGCTGTACAGGAGGCTTACCAGCTTGCTGTAGTGGTACTTGCAGTAGCCGCAGTACTTGACGTTATCAGCGTCAGAGCCCTGCTCCTCACACAGCAGTCCAGCGAACTGGGCACTGAGGGGGGACAGGAGGCAGCCAGAGTTAGCGGCCCTTTACTTTATTTATTAAAACATCACACAGCCCATTATACCAGCGGCCCTTTTACTCTATCTATTAAAACATCACACATCCCATCATACCAGCGGCCCTTTTACTCTATCTATTAAAACATCACACATCCCATCATACCAGCAATAAGACAAAGGCTTTGCTTGTTACTGTGATGTGTGATGAGTAATTTAAGTAGACCTTTAAGATTTTGTTTAAAAATGAACCATCAATTAACACAACACAATGGTCTCATCACTGGCGATTTGATTAAAGAGACCTCTAAGAGATTTTGGTCGATATTTTGATTTAAGGCAAAACATTACGTTAGTGTCATTGCTACAGAAAGCGGAAGAGAAAGCCCAAGTTGTGTCTGTGAGGCAGGGGAGATGTGGCGCGTGTGTGTGTGTGTGTGTGTGTGTGTGTGTGTGTGTGTGTGTGTGTGTGTGTGTGTGTGTGTGTGTGTGTGTGTGTGAGAGGCGGGGGAGATGTGGCGTGTTGTGTGTGTGTGTGTGTGTGTGAGGCGGGGGAGATGCGGCATGTTGTGTATGTGTGTGTGTGTGTGTGTGTGTGTGTGTGTGTGTGAGGCGGGGAGATGTGGCATGTTGTGTGTGTGTGTGTGTGTGTGTGAGGCGGGGAGATGTGGCGTGTTGTGTGTGTGTGTGTGAGTGAGGCGGGGAGATGTATTGTGTTGTGTGTGTGTGTGTGTGTGGGGGAGATGTGGCATGTTGTGTGTGTGTGTGTGTGGGGGAGATGTGGCATGTTGTGTGTGTGTGTGTGTGGGGGAGATGTGGTGTGTTGTGTGTGTGTGTGTGTGTGTGTGTGTGGGGGAGATGTGGCATGTTGTGTGTGTGTGTGTGTGGGGGAGATGTGGTGTGTTGTGTGTGTGTGTGTGGGGGGGGGGGGGAGATGTGGCGTGTTACGTGTGTGTGTGTGT
>NC_085012.1:1692800-1707800 GCF_963854185.1 Sardina pilchardus
ACTAGGCTGTGTACTTGGGTTCTAAAACAACACTAGGCTGTGTACTTGGTCTTAACTGAGGGCATCACACCAACTCATGCTACAGCCAACTAGGGTTGGGTACCGACCCCTGTACTTTTACCGGTACCGACCGAATCACGTCGGTATTACCGGGTATTGCTTCACGTGAAATTGAACGGTGCTAAATTTCGGTACTTTCATGTGCATCAGGAGCGGAGTGCGCCATCTGACGTCATGTCTGAGTGTAGGCCAACGTTATGTCGGTCTCAAAAACTAAAGTGAATAGGCTAACTTAATATGCCCCATTTAAGCCTGCATGTAGTGCACCAAGAGCAGGCATAAATGAATCAAAATAGTAGGCTTATCCCTGGTAAGAACTTAAAATAAAACTGAGAGTTGACGGAGTGCAATGAAATGCACCCATCTTCTGAATCTCGAGTGAGCTGGATCCATTCAAAACGGTAAAACAGGACTTTAAATAGTTCAAAGCATATGTGACAGAAATGTTTGAATGCTATTGAAATGTATCATGGCTAGATGATAATGATTTGTTAACAGCATTAATAATATATAGGCTATTTTCCAAATACTCGCTGTATTTGTCGTGACACTTGCTCTAAGGATATTGACCGTAGCCTTTATGCTTTTGCTGCGCTGCTCCAAGCAGTCAGCAGATAGATGGTCATAAAAAAATAGAAACTATGTCCTAACCGCGATGCGAGCAAACATTAACTATACAATTCGTTTAATTTCATTGCTGTCAATTGTGACAGCAAGCAACGCGAGCAGCGCGATGTTTTGAGAGAACTTTTGTTGTTGGCATATTTTCTCTCTGTCGCTCGCTTTGCTCTGTTATTTTGAATGAGAAATATGACTCATTAAAACGGCATATTTAACGGATTCACTCCCCCCGATGCAATGCTATAATTTAATTATACACGTTGTAGGCCCACGCAACAGTTTGCTGGTTAGCCTACACGTACAGTTAACCTGACAGACAGACTATGCGTAGCGTTTCAAGGTGGAACAATGCGCTGCATCAAGACGAGCTATAATAATTCACGATGGCATGGAATGTTTTATTAGTCAAAGGATAACTGAACGACCAAACTCGACAGCCTACTACTCACGTTAGAAACTGACTGAAACGAAGTAATTTAAACAACAGAACTGGTAAGGAGTGGATAATAATCTACCCAGATAGCAAAATGTATTTGGCCCGGATCCGCCAGGGATTCCCAAACTGTGGAACGCACACCACCTGCTTCTAGCCTATGCGAGATGAAAAGGGCTATGGCGGAGAGGTGTTAAAAAACGAACTTTTAAAACATTTTGTAATTAATTAATGAATAAATGAATAACTTCTAAACCATTTGTAAACTCTATAGTAAGCTATGTTTTCATTAAAAAGGGGCGGTTTATTAAACATGATGCCTGGCATACCGCTGACCTAGGCTACTGTTAAATTGCACAAAACAAAGATGGAAGGATTGCTTTTTTCATGAACATGGCCTAAAATAGCTAAATCATCATATAACCTAATGGACTAATTATTTGTTCTATGTTTGGGTTTGATGGAGTCTGTTTAAAAAAACTTCCACTATCCATTGTTCATGTTCATAGGCTACTTAAGAAATGAGAGGGGTTTGTATTGTGTTAAAAACATTCTCAATGTATAAATTTGATTTTGTGGAACTTGTAGTTGATACAAACAAGGTGTTACAGATTCAGTAAGGGTAAGGTACCGAAAAAAATACCGTTGAATACCGACACCGAACCTCAGGCACCGGCACCGGTACCAATATCGGTTCAAATGCGATAGGTACCCAACCCTACAGCCAACACAACGTCCCAAACAGACTTTTCCAACAGTTACCTGCCTGAAGTTTAACCGCGTCAACCTCTCATAATTATGGAAACGACAATCATTTAGATCGATAGATGGATAGAAAAAGTGGGGTGATTCCAGACAAATCACAGGAGAATTTGAAGCCCATTCTCGACATCGCAGCCACGTCATTTCCTTTTGACATAAAGCGCAATGCATGAACCTACAGTCGATGAAAACAAAACCATGTGGTTGTATTTGTTGTTGTTGTTAAAAGCATTAACGTCTGCAGTTGAGCGACAGCTAGACTGAGTGAGTTGTTCAAGCACTTGTTTTCACCACGTTGTCCCAAACCAGAAGCAGGCGCAACGTTGAGAACAAATAGCGGAAGAGAAATCAAGAGGCTTATGAATATTCATCGAGACGTACCTCCATTGTCCGTGCGTTTCAGGGCTCCGTCTTTGTGTGGACACAGCTCACACCGCTGCAGGGGAGAAACACAGATGAGCGTCAGTGACCCGTCCTCCAGCTAAGCTCCAGAGCAACAGCCTGGACTTCAGTCCCAACACAGAGGCCTAGCGGTAGCCACCATAGATATATAGGGTTCTATATATATATCTATGGTAGCCACTAGCTCAGGGACTGTGCAGATACTCCAATCACCTATCTTTCTAAACTTCACACGGTTTAAGGGGTGACGATTAATGCTACCTTTACAAACAAACAAACAAACAAACTTTTTTTTTTTTTTAAAGTAATCCATCTATCTCTATAGTATACCTTGACACATACCCAGCTCAGGTTAGGCTTCAGAGGAGTGATTTGATGGGAAAGTGAGAAGGCTGAATTAACAGGCGCTTCTATTTATCGGACAGAAGCGCCGGCGAAAACAGATGAAATGTAAAAGCAACACACTATCACGCACGTGTCACTTCTATTGATAACATCGCTCACTTTAGCACCAAATCTAGTTAGCTTGTTACTTTCTTTACAGCTGATTACTTTTTTTTATTATTGGGTGCTGTGGCACATAGTAACAGAACACACTGTTACAAGACAGGACTACATCATAAAAATATACAGTTGAATCACTTCTTTAAAGTCACACAATGGCTTAAAGATGAGGATCGGTAGTCCTTGCTTGTAAACAGATGTGCAACAGACTACAGGTTTGTGCACCCACAGGCTGTCTGCTTTGGTGTTAAGGCACTACACATTTCAGTAAAGGGCCATCACGACTGACTTAAACATTCAGAGCACTTCACTCTACCCGTCACCCCAAAGGTGGTCGCGTTAACTTAAAAAAAAAAAAAAAGAAAACATAGCTGTTCAACTGACCCCTGCACTTGATTGACTTTAATTGATAGCAAGCCATTAAAAAGTCTCACTCTCCGAGCCGTCATTGGGATTAGATTTAATTTTGTTCCCATGTCCGTCAAACTAAGATGGAGATGCGGGTTTGAGAGGGGGGAGGGGAGGGATTGGGAGGGGAGGGATTGGGCTTGGTGGTGGAGGAGGAGGGTGGAGGAGGGGAAGGATTGGGCTCGGTGGAGGAGGAGGAGGGTGGAGGAGGAGGAGGGGAGGGATTGGGCTCGGTGGAGGAGGAGGGGCGATTAGGGTCGTCCTCTTGGTTGAGCACAGGGGCTCCTCCAGATTACTGCTCTGGCTCAGCTGGACACGCACGCGCGTGATTGGCTGATGTCATTCCATGTCAACATGGATGGCCACCATTTTTGTCAACTGAACCGGCCCTGCTTTTGGACAGACGGACGGAAGGACAGAAGGATGGACTTACTGGAGACCAGCACTTTCATGCGAGTCAATAATGCATCTATGGGAGCGCATTTGCAATCGAATACATAATAGTACACGTAATAATACATGTCTGAGCGCATTTACGATCAAATACATAACAGTACGTGTAATAATGCATGTACGAGCACATTTGCAATCTAATACATAACAGTACTCGTAATAATGCATGTACGAGCACATTTGTGATGGCGCGGACAGAAACACATCTGTTTTCATCTACAATAGATGACTGTGTCCAGTTTGGCCCCAGCCCAGCTTTCAGAGTTTGGGCACCCACTCATCACATACCCTGATCTGCCCCGTTACCCCAATTCAGCCCATTATCAATGCGGCCCAGAGAAAGCCTCCCAATTATAATGGCCACATCCCAGAAACACATAGAGGCAGCTCTGGTTGGGCTGATGGCTGTTCTTTTGCGGTTGCAAAAAAAAAAAATTACACAAAAAAAAATGAAAAGAAAAGCTTCCTTTTTCGGTGTGTGTGAGCAGGTGCAGCTGAATGCTGTGAGTGGATGCACAGGCGTAGCACTACATGCAGAGGGGACGGCTCTCTCTGGCACGCCTCCAGCGCTCTCTGCAGAATGCCCACATTATCAGGGTTGCGCAACAGGCGTCTCATCCTGTGCCCCCTGCTCTATGCTCCAGAGCGTCTAATCCTGTGCCCCCTGCTCTATGCCCCAGAGCCCGACTGCCAGGTACATTTCATGCCGGCCCAGACGCCGCCTCGCCCACTGGACTGCAGCGTCCCTCCCCGACTCGCTCTCTCCGGCCCGGCGCACCGATCCACTTCCAGAGGCCGACGGTGACCATTCAGAGGAAGCAGGAGGGACAGCGTTGTCATGACAAAGACCTGATGTGAACAGCGCGAGAACGAGAGAAAGAGTGTCTGATTGTGAGAAACGACAGTGATCAAAGAATCACTTTCTCCAGACGTGTCGGACAAAGGTCCAGCTTATCCCCTCCGTGGTGTAAGCGTGCACTGCAGCACATCCCACCCAAATCACAGCAGCACACCATGACATTGGCATTTGTTTTAATCCTCCTCTTGGTGCGTACAACAGACATTTAGCAAAATGCAACTGAATGTTGCAGCGCGACTGAGAAAACTGACTTGCATATTTTTGCATAATTGAGATTTTGGGCAACATCAGAATAATAGCCACAACACAAGCCATGCTGCTGCTGCTTGCAATCCAATGCTGAGCGGATGGCAACACTGGATGATGCCAACTTGGGGGTCCTTTACGCAGAATCTGTGCTTAGTACTAAAACAGTTCACGCAGTACTCACTCTTGTCAAGATATCAACATTTTACCAACGGGGTTTCACAGTTGCTCGATTGTTATAACATGTTTGAAGCTTCAATAGCTCTAGAGCTTGGTCTGAAAACCAACAAAACCACACGGTCTACTTGAAAAACTCAATCAAACAATGAAAATCCCACCCATAATGCAGTTGTTTTACTACATGCAACAACATGACACAGCAACATGCTATAGTACAACATGCTATAATACAACATGCTATAATACAACATGCTATAGTACAACATGCTATAGTACAACAAGCTATAGTACAACATGCTATAGTACAACATGCTATAGTACAACATGCTATAGTACAACATGCTATAGTACACCATGCTATAATACACCATGCTATAATACAACATGCTATAATACAACATGCTATAATACAACATGCTATAATAGTACAACATGCTATAGTACAACATGCTATAATACAACATGCTATAATACAACATGCTATAGTACAACATGCTATAGTACAACATGCTATATCGGCTACTACTTGCACTGCAGCAGCATAGAGGGGGACAAACCCAAGTTACAAACACCTCCCTCCTGTCCTAACCCCTCGTTCTAATTATTTTTCTTTTAAGGAAACGAGGAAGAAACGATAGAAGGATGGAGGGATGAAGGAGAGCCAGATATGAGAAATATGTCCTGCTCACTCACGCATCACTTTTAAGAGACGTCGATTACTGATGATGCGGCACATCACATGAATGAACACTTATTTCAAAACAATACGGGAACAGAACAGGCATGAAATTTGTTTTTTAAAGTTTGCATGGTAATTCATGTTAAATCCAGCAAATATTTTCTTTGTCTATCTACTAATTTATTGTCGCTAATAAATCCCTACGAACTTGTCTAAAAACCCCGAAAGTTGATAGATGTGGGAAGTAACTTTTCACCTTGACAACTTCGACCAATGATTGCACAATTCCAACTGAATACACTTCCACATAGGATGCTCTTGTGTTTCCTCGCATATCAGGCTTTTCTCGCGTATCAGGCTTTTCTCCTCGCGTATCAGGCCTTGCTCCTCTCTCCTCCTTCTCACCTCCTCTGGTTGCAACTAGATAAATGAGACGTCTTTTGAACGCCTTCCAGGGCACGAGCTGAGAGACCAGGTGCAGAGGACAGGGGCCGCATGCACATAGAGGGATGGGGCGCACCTATCGCGGTAACTCAGGCTTACACAAACCCAACACAGGACAAAAAGCAGATCAGATGGTTGTACTCTCCACCGACTGTTCTGGGACCTAAAACTAGGCGCCTCGACACGTTTCCAGATGGATCTCACATTGGGAGCGGAGTCACAGCATCTGGATGCGTGTGTGCGTGTGCGTGTGCGTGTGCGTGTGCGTGTGTGTGTGTGTGTGTGTGTGTGTGTGTGCCAGAGATGTTCGGAAGTCACTTTTTGCAAGTTCAAGTCAGCCTCAAGTCTTTGAGCTCGAGTCCAAGTCTTTGAGGGGCAAGTTCAAGTCAAGTCTCAAGTCTCTGGCCGTCTGATCTGTCCCCAACACTGAATTGTTAATTCTTATGAATTCAAGCATGTCCTGTAGCTACCACCCATCACCTACAATACAGTATGGGGTCTACTGCAATGCATTCTGGAGAAACACAAGTTACATACATAAAAATGTGTTGCCACTTATAAAATCTGCATGATAAAACTGGCGTATGTGTGCTGGTAGTGTTCTAAACTAATACAGCAACGATTATATCATGTTGATTTTTTCTGAAATAAAATGTAAAAAGTGGGCAGCCAAAAGTGGATGTGATCATGTATGCTTTAATGGAGCTAGCGTCATTTTGTTACATTTGTTACTTACATGGGGTCTCCAATTTAGGCCACCGTTCAGTCAAATCTGCTACTAAACACATCCCTCTATCCCTCAGACATAGAGAGATATTGACCTAAGTCGTTCACATCATATGGCCAACTATAAAGACGCAATTGGCCTGTTCCCAGCATTAGCGCGACACTTTGCGATCGTTAGCTTGTTACCTGTGAAGTTTAATGCATCTTTCACATTAGCAAGTAACTGTCCTATCAGGTAGCGTTTTGAGATGTCTGAGGAAATTCTACACTGTTGAACCGGCATAATTTATCCTGGTGCTACACACCTTGCATGAAGTCACAAGTCACTGTTTGTGCGACTTAAGTGCGACTCGCCATCTCTGGTGTAAGCATGGTGTGTGCGTGGTGTGTGTGTGTGTGTGTGTGTGCTGGGGAGACTCACCACCCTGGCAGCTCTCTCCTGGGATTCACACTTCCGGCAAAACCAAGGACCCGTAGGGACTTGCACAATTCCATAGCATGCTGCAAGGGAGACAGGAAATCAACAGGAATTACGGGAATGATTGTGTGGCCCACATCTCGCGTCATGTACTGTTGATCTGAGTGGGGACTTTCTGCACCTCCCTCAACATAGAGGGATTTAAGCTGCATGATGAGAAATATGATGAGTGTGCTGAATGTATGTGCTTTATGTGTGAATCTCAGGGGCTCCTCAACAACTGTATGAAAATGCAATCTATAGTGCCCTATAATCAACATATATCTGGGGCCCGTGGGCAGCATAAGGTACTCTAGGATAAATAACATGTCATTGTTATGATTGTATATGATTTACATTGATTTTCATAAAGATTTCGGTTCCAATGCAATGTCATTCATCTATAATTTACAGCCCTGAAACTACAGGTGACATTGCCAAGATAGCACAGTCCTACTGCTTCTGTCAACAATATTGAATCTTGAATTTCCCCTTAGGAATCAATAAAGTATCTATCTATCTATCTATCTATCTATCTATCTATCTATCTAATAGCATACAAAATAAAGCACATTTTGATTTCAACAATCTAGGAATTCAATAATCTGCTAAGAACATTCTCATAACAAACCAACGCAATTCACAACTTCACCCTGAAAGCCGTCAACAAAAACGCCCTCTCTGAACAAGGACCAAAACATGCAGGTGTGCAAGTAACAGTTATATCAGACTGACAGACAGAGGAACTAGCCATTTTACAGTGCCGAATTGCGAAAGTGAATCCAGTATGTCAAGTTGTCCAATAACTTCCGCCCACTCTTTAACCGTCCATAAAACCATATCACCTGATCTGAATATAATACAACATGAACTGGAACATGAATGAGCATTAATCTGTCATACAAGGTCATTTGCTAAGGTGACGAATACCGATGGAGACTCACGGGCAAAATCTAATGTGTGCTGGCTAGAAATACACACTTCCATTCAAATCGACAAAACTTCCTGAAGTCATTGCAGCCAAAGCCATGATCCCAATCCACGTTCCGACTTGCAATCTAGGTCGGTTCAGAGAGCACTGGTGGACTTTATTTGGATACAGTACGAGTACACTAACCCACTTCGACTGTAAACTCACTCTGTCACCTGCCCCGGCTAGCTCCGGAGGTCTGATGATCATGCTATTCTAACAATGTGTGCTAAACAACATTTACAGTTGCTCACTCACTTCTCACTTATCGTAAAGCTACAGTAGACAGCATAACCGAGGTCAACACGTCCTGGCAGCTAACCGCAAACCTAGCTTTCCGTTACATCCATCACTTATCAATGCAACATAAAGCCTCTTTCCGTAGACCATGCGTGTCGGCGTGACTGTACTCAATAACATAATGGAATCAGGCAAAGGTTCATGCAATCCTCCAAGCATGCAAGCTTCACGTTATCTGGAGCAGCGGCAAATTTGCCAGCTAGGCTAGTTAGCGTTGTATTATTAATGCAAGCAGCATGCTAGCTCTCATACATTAGCTGTACATTGTTTATAGAAACATTATCAAGTCATAATAAAAACAATTCCCCAGCATAAGTAAGGCATGCTGTCGTATCAAAGCTTGCTGTCTGGGAAAGTCCAGAACTGAGATCTTTATTGGGCGACTGTTATGTTAAGGTTGGCATAAAATCGGCCATAACTTAGCTCGCTGTTAGCTGGCTAGCATTAACAGCATAGTTTGCGATCTAACCAAGGCTCACGTAAACAAAACACGTGTGTGACAACAGTCTGACTGAATGATAATCATTGTTTTGATAATAGTGTCAACTGTCTGGTTTAGTAATAAACACAGCTAAATATTTCTAGCCACTTCTCAGTGGATGGACCAAAAAGGCACCTGGTTAGCCGGCTAGGATAGCTGAGTACATGGATAGTTGGCTATCTAAGCTAGGCTCCGCACTGGAGGGAAACCATGGTTGAGCCGAGGTCAATAGCAAGGCTTAGCACAGCTAGCCAACGTTGGCAACAACTTCAGCAGATTATTGTCATCATAACTTGATGCAATTACTCAATTATGTAATAAATATGATTTACCTTGATGCACAGCGACATTACAACCATGACCGTCACAGTAAACCAGAGGATTTTCGGCCCAGCCTCTCTCATCTGAGCAAACGCAGCAGCCTCCAATCATCTCCTTCATATTATTCGCCAAGTAGTCGTCTTCCACTGCCAGATACAGCTCACTGGATACCATCTACAATGTAAGTAATCAAGAAAATGTAGCACTAATGGTTTACATTAAGTCTCCATATCTCGTTTGAATGTATAGATTAGGTCCCACTCCTTTGGAAGGCCATTTTTTGTCGTGTTTACTTCCCCAATAGTATTTTCGCTCAGCACACAAATGCGAGCTAGAGGCTCTCGGGAAGTAGGACCACGTGGGCGCATGCGCGTGGACATGACAGGGAGAGAAGAATGGGGGTCTGGTTGGCTACATTGTATAAACAAATTAGGTTGGTTATGCAGGTAAAATGTTGACAAGAGATATGTGGAAGTTGCTCCAAGTCTAGACCTATCCTTTGGTGTCAACATTGGTACAGATTCAGTGAATGCTTGGAAATAATATCGACGGATAATTGCATTATTGGCCTTCATAAATTAATCACATAACTTACCTAAATGTCTAGCCTACGTTGTTAATTTAGAAAGAGACCATAATTCAGTTAATATGAAAAGAAGTGCATTTGGTTTTAATGCATTGCCCAAAACACATGTCCGGTGGCTACCATGACCCTTCAGTGAAATTGCTTTTGGGTTGGAGGACCCGCTTGAGTTGGAGGACCTCAGAGGCAGAACACAATTAGTCCTCTTCAGTGTTTCCTTTCATCTTGGAAAACTCCTCTGCCTTAAGAGCGTGCAAATAGCTAATGTTCAGGATGGTCATGGAAAAGAAAATGTTTCTTAAAAACACAGCCAATAAACTCAGTGTATATCGCCTGCACATCTATAGCATATGCAACAACAGTTATATGTTATTGGCTGAAATAACAGAAAATCTTTAGATAGAACTGGACAACTGTTGCATGGTGCTGCATGAAATGATAGGCTTACACGGCATTGATGAAAACAAGTGTTTATTATTGCTAGTCTCTTATGCTAACTGCCCACATACAGTCTCAAAACTGCTGCTTCCTGGTTTCACCATAGTCAAAATCACTAGGCCTATGTGAAGATTTAGGACTCAAATCACTGGATTTGGCTATACAATGATAGCTGAAGCTGCTGTCAGTGGTGTAAAATAGTACAGCAGGCATAAGGTTAGTGTCACACTGAATCAAATACCAAGTAGCCTATAGATACACACTATCTGAAATTCACCAATTTGGCGCTTGTGTTGAAACTTCATCCTCCTCATACCTGTTGTCTCATTAACCATTCATCAAGGGAATTTGAACATTCTAACAGGAGATTCTGTTCCGCAACAATGTAAGGTTCTAAAATTCCATGCTGATACTCTTTAGAATGTTCAATTTCCAACATTCTGTACCAGCTTGCTTGTTGTCAGCATTTAAAGCCATATATCTTACATGTTGTCATCATACTGCCAATGGCCCATAGACAGAAGGACGTAAGGATACATCTCTGTGGGGGAAAAAGGTCCTTTGGCCGCAATCATTATTATTTGTTTGTCTGTCTGACTGTTTTTTTAATTGTTTATTTTTGTAATTTTGTTACCATCTTGTGTTGCAGTATTAGGTTCTGCTATAGCTGTGTTGTTCAGTACTTCTGTTGCACACAGTGACCTGCACACAGTCATCCCAGTCATCACACTCAAATGTATTATATTACTGAAAATACATTAATGCTATAACTGAAATAAATAATGATATTCTGAATAGTGCATGTGCTGTAGGCTGCATGTGTTCTCCCTACGTTATTTTTTCTTTTATTTTGTTTTGTTTGTGTTTGTTTACTTTTACCTTTTTTCATTCTTAATCACTGTTTTTTGTCATTTTTGTTATGAATATACTGACACATTGTGAAAGCATGCTCAAGGTATTTAAGTGAGAGGGAGCAAGAGTCAACATATCAACAGTACACACACTATCAATAATACTTATGCTTACAGAATTAAATTCCAAAGGGACTTGAGTTTACATTTATAAAGATAGTTTCAATAGATTTGGACAACAAAAAAAACATAATGTTTCACAAGTTCTCAAATTTAATATTAAATAAATAATATTGAATTTATTGAACATTAGAATGTAAATAAATATTAAAGAACTAGCAATTGCTGCAAGGCTGAAAAAATATGTAATTGATACAATTAAATAAGCTCTTTTGAGTGTGTGTGTGTGTGTGTGTGTGTGTGTGTGTGTGTGTGTGTGTGTGTGTGTGTGTGTGTGTGTGTGTGTGTGTGTGTGTGTGTGTAAAGGTGGATGTGTGGATGGGGGATGGGCAGAAGAGAGGTAGTGATTCTTATCTCAGAGCACAGAGTGACCAGCCAACATACTTCCTGCATTCATGCTAATTCAGTCAACTGTTTCCAGGCTGGTACAATAACCACACCATATAATTACAGGCCATGTAATTGGTGATTAGTGAGGTGGGTCAGTTATTCTGCCCAGTCCTTTGTTTTGAAGGTATAGCTTGTTGATATTCCCCAAGAAGAGTCTTTTCGAGTTCCCTGGAAAAAAGGCGTCAGAATTAAAAAGCTTTATCTCCTGTAGTCACGTCGTTAAAATGCATGAAATGCACATTTCACTTAAGCGCACTTTAGATTTAGTCTGTTATGCTTGGACTTGCCATGTTCACTCTTGGGACGAGGCCAGACGCTGGCAGACAACTTCCCAGATGATTCAGTGAGTTACCCATCTCTCTCCTCTTGCACAAAAGCCTTCATCTGCCACATTTCTTTATGCATTCCGAATCAGTATTCACTAGTATACGCGAGATGCCTCATCTGGTGGCGATTAAAAACTATACTTCACGTATCGCTATAGTGCAAGCTTAGGCCTACAATATTGTTGTGTTCTATAATATACGAGAAGAACCTGGGCGTTTGATGCGCAAGGTAGCTTAACTGAACTGAATAGCCTCCTGATTGCGCACCTAAGATAAGACGGACCATGCATGGCCTGAGCATTATTTGACTGAACACAGAGCCGTGCCGCGAGGTCATCGTTACGCATACTGCAACAAGGCCAGTCCATAATAATGAAGCCACTGATGTTGGAGGGGTAAATGAGGGAAGCTCAACAGCACATGCCCTGATCACCAATGAAAAGTTCCGATCATATGTCGTGCTCTAGGATCATTAGAACCGGGCCTCGACCTGTTGCAATGGCGCTTAGTATCCCAGATATAAGCTCTCACACACACTGCAGTGCAATATTTGCAAACGTAAACTAAATTGAATTTTATTTTTGAAAGATAACAGTCCATTCTCTCCTTTCACAAGACTGGTAAATACCTGTTCGGATTTATGTTTTATTTCGGTTTAATAATAGGCTACTAAACGATAGCATTTGATTACAGACCTGAGACAACGAATCTCAAACCATGATATGTAATAGGCCTAACCGTAATGATACCACATGCCTTTTTACAGCATGGATTCATAGTTGACAGCAGTTCTCTTTTCAGAGAGCACTTATTGCGTGTCGTCTTTGAACGAGGCCTAAACTGTTCTGAGACCTGAGCCCGTGTAGAACGTGACCACAAGAGGCACGTCAAAGCCCCATCAAATGAAAGGAAAGTGAAAGTATTTCAAAGAAAATACTTAACCAACAATTCTTGGTCTAAGGGAAATTGGCATTAGCTTTCAAGCTGTTAAAAACACATTCTGGTTAATATCAGTAAAATAATTCATTAGGTCGGACATGGATTCTCTTGTGCGTGTATGCCATGCATGATTCATGAGCATTTCAAATATTGTGACTTTTTCGAATATAGCCTCGCAGCCGAACTTTTTTCAGCAATTGCTTAGGTTATCATCAATTAATTTGGTGTGTGCTGTGGTAATCTTTTTCTTGTAAAATCGTTTAAATGATGATAATATAATAAAGCAATGGCCTATTTCCATCTCCCTGTAACTCAGACATTGTATGAGGAACGCAAAATGATCATCCAAAACACTCCATGCCCGAGGCACACCTGCTCCCTACGGACCGAGGAGAGAGTCAGACTGTCCAGAATGTAAACATTTTCCCCCACATTTAAACTGCCTGATATTACTCCCACAAAACTCGGAGTGCCATGATGCTGACTGTAGAGGCGCAGCATCTGCGTGTGCGTACTGCTAAGACAAGAAACACTTTTTGATGAGGATTTATTCATTTAGAATTGAACCCACACTGTTGCCAAGAGTGATTGTCAATTATCATTTAACTTACAGTATACATGGATATAATATATGTTCGGTGGGTCTCCCAACGATTGCATAATCGTCATTCTTTGAACGTGCCCATTTCAACTGGATTGGTATGATATCGTGCAAAGTATAAAGTTCAGGACACCAGGCATATTGCTTGAGGTGTGTTAGATGTTTCTCTGGTCTACGCCATCAGTGGCATTGCAGACGACTACAGTGGTCATCCAACCATGTTGCATCGTGAAGGGTTAAGGACTGGGATTGTGGCACGAGCTGCATTTACGCAAAGGCTTGTGGGTAAGGCAGGGGCACACGATATACAAATAGACACGACACCACGGGGTGAAAGGTTATTTTGGCCCACCCCCATCCGATTCACACAAGGTGTCAGATTGCATGCAAAAAATGTCGTCCTCAAGGTATCTCATCTTGAACCGCAGGTACCCAAGTTGACTTATATTTCACCGACTCTATGTCTAAATATTTGTGCTTTATCTACCATAACAGTTTGCACTTCAAACTGATTTCACTTAGTTTAAAGTGACGAAAGAGGAGCTGGAATTTGTCATTCATATATGACTCCAATACTTGCAATGGGCCAGTGTCCGTTTTCTGCAGAAGTTGTAAAAAGATGTGCACACTACCAAAACGTTTGGTTTAAGGGGGGACTAGTTTAAAACAATGTGGTGTAAAAATAACAGAGTATCCTGAGAGGGGCGTAACGTATACTGTTCGCAAAATTCATAAAGTTATGAAAGCTTGGACCGAACCATTTCAACAGTTTTGTCGGAATTGTCCCAGGAACCGTAAGACAACAAAAACTATCCAAAAGCGCTAAGCTGAAAAATTAAACAATGACTCTGAAAGGTATGGTAGGCTATAGGCTAGTGGAGCTCAACACGTTTGTCACTATGACCGGTGTTTCTAAACTAGCCTCTCCTGAGCACGCTACTGAGAACCCGTTCTTTGTTCTGTCATTGTTTTAAAGCGCGCAATTCTTACGCTTCCTCTTACCTTACACTCGTTCTAACACGACAATCTTCTCCATCAAACTTTGCTCACACGATCATCGAGAGTATCATGCACAATTCTCGTATCCACACAACTCTTGGAGGATTCAAATGAAACTTTAATTTGCGTACGATGTATTTTCTCCGTCGGTGTTTGAGAATCCGGGCACGTTGTTGAAAGCTTATACGGACCCCACTTGGCGAGTCTGTCACGTTCGCAGCCCCAAGGCCCGTCCTAATGTCACTGCAAGAAATGAGTGGAATTTGGGGGTTGTACGAGAAATTAGCTTAAACAGACCACTCGCTAATAAAACACGCTTGTATTTTTTTTTTCAAAGATTGATATTACATAGTTATTATTATATAATAAATAAATTATATATATATA